>NC_092714.1:161436098-161739734 GCF_047496885.1 Scyliorhinus torazame
AACTTGATAAGAGTTTTTCGAGGAGTTCACTAAGATGATTGATGCAGGTAGGGCAGTGGATGTTGTCTATATGGACTTCAGTAATGCCTTTGACAAGGTCCCTCATGGTAGACTGGTACAAAAGGTGAAGTCACAGGATCAGAGGTGAGCTGACAAGGTAGACACAGAACTGGCTAGGTCATGGAAGGCAGAGAGTAGCAATGGAAGGGTGCTTTTCTAATTGGAGGGCTGTGACTAGTGGTGTTCTGCAGGGATCAGTGCTGGGACTTTTGCTGTTCGTAGTATATACATATACAAATGATTTGGAGGAAAATGTAACTGGTCTGAATAATAAGTTTACAGACGACACAAAGGTTGGTGGAATTGCGGATAGCGATGAGGACTGTCAGAGGATACAGCAGGATTTAGATTGTTTGGAGACTTGGGCGGGGAGATGGCAGATGGAGTTTAATCCGGACAAATGTGAGGTAATGCATTTTGGAAGGTCGAATGCAGGTAGGGAATATTCAGTGAATGGTAGAACCCTCAAGAGTATTGAAAGTCAGAGATATCTAGGTGTACAGGTCCACAGGTCACTGAAAGGGGCAACACAGGTGGAGAAGGTAGTCAAGAAGGCATACGGCATGCTTGCCTTCATTGGCCGGGGCACTGAGTATAAGAATTGGCAAGTCATGTTGCAGCTGTATAGAACCTTAGTTAGGCCACACTTGGAGTATAGTGTTCAATTCTGGTTGCCACACTACCAGAAGGATGTGGAGGCTTTAGAGAGGGTGCAAAAGAGATTTACCAGAATGTTGCCTATGGAAGGCATTAGCTATGAGGAGCGATTGAATAAACTCGGTTTGTTCTCACTGGAACGACGGAGGTTTAGGGGCGACCTCATAGAGGTCTACAAAATTATGAGGGGCATAGACAGAGTGGATAGTCAGAGGCTTTTCCCCAGGGTAGAGGGGTCAATTACTAGGGAGCATAGGTTTAAGGTGCGAGGGGCAAGGTTTAAGGTAGATGTACGAGGCAAGTCTTTATTTTTTTTTTTTTTTTTTTACAGAGGGTAGTGGGTGCCTGGAACTTGCTGCCGGAGAAGGTGGTGGAATCAGGGACGAGAGTGACATTTCAGGGGCATCTTGACAAATACATGAATTTAGGATGGGAATAGAGGGATACGGACCCAGGAAGTGGAGAAGATTGTAGTTTAGTCGGGCAGCACGGTTGGCACTGGCTTGGAGGGCCGAAGGGCCTGTTCCTGTGCTGTACTTTGTTTGTTCTTTGTTGTCCGCAATCAATTAGGACCCTTGTAAAAGGTTCCTCAAATGCTGGACTGGGAATTAAGGGTGCTGGTTTTATCACTGCTTGAGGTTTCCCTATCACTTGTCATGTGTGACATGATTGACAAAATGTAACTACATCTTTATGTAGTCCAGGCCAATAAAAATGTTTTTGGATTTTAGCTTGAGTTTTTCTTATTCCCAAATGACCTCCCACTGGTACCTCATGTGCAACTTGCAACACCTCCTTTCAATACCCTACCGGCAATACCACTTGATGAACTCCGCCTGCATATGTAAAGGGCTCCATTTTCTCAGGAAGACATCACTTTTACGGTAATACTCTGGTATCCACTCAGTTTCCTCTTCCGTGTCTGCTTTCAGATACATCAATTTTATTTCTAAGTCTTGCTGTTGTAACTCTGCCAATTTTCCTGAACTAAAAATATCCGCCTCATCCTCCACCTGCTCTTTTCCAAGCATCTGATCAAAAATTGTTTCTGATAATTGCACTTCACCTTTAGCTTCACTCTCTGATTTCTCCTCTTGTCTTAACCTGTGACTTAGCGACTTTGTTACTACACAATCCGGAAAACTCCCAGGATATTCATCCTTCAACACTCCAGTTGTCTGATTTTCCACTGGCTTGTCAAGCACAGTAGGCATCACTCGCAACTGCGATCCAGCTATATCATTACCCAAGATAAATTGTACTCCTGGACAACATAGTTTCTCTCTTACTCCTACTACCACTTCACCACTTTTCACTGGACTTTCCAACCTTACCTTATATAATGGAACACTACTCCTCTCACCCTGAATTTCTGGCTACATTCTTCCCAAACTACATAGCTCCTCATCTCTTACCATTAAAGATTGACTAGCTCCCGTATCTCTTAAAATTGTGACTTAGAATCATAGAATCATAGAATTTACAGTGCAGAAGGAGGCCATTCGGCCCATCGAGTCTGCACCGGCTCTTAGAAAGAGCACCCTACCCAAGGTCAACACCTCCACCCTATCCCCATAACCCAGTAACCCCACCCAACATTAAGGGCAATTTTGGACACTAAGGGCAATTTATCATGGCCAATCCACCTAACCTGCACATCTTTGGACTGTGGGAGGAAACCGGAGCACCCGGAGGAAACCCACGCACACACGGGGAGGATGTGCAGACTCCACACAGACAGTGACCCAAGCCGGAATTGAACCTGGGACCCTGGAGCTGTGAAGCAATTGTGCTATCCACAATGCTACCGTGCTTCTTCACCTGCTCCTCCTGATACACGAGTAAACTTTACCCACGCAAGTAAATTCTTTGAAGAGATCTGGCACCTTCTTATCAATCACCTCTTGATCAGGCTGTACAATCTTTTGCATCTCTTTGCTTCACTTGGGCTTTCCTTTACCACTTTAACAAACCCCACTGTCTTATCCTGTTTTACCACATCAGTCTTCCCAGTGCTTTTCTTCAATCACCAACACTGTGACTTTACATGGCCTAGTTTATTACAGTGAAAATATTTGACATTTTTCATTTCTTTTCCACCCTCCTGGATTTCTTTTTTAATCTGAGGTACACTCTCCTTATTATCTCCCATCAGATCACCTTTACTTTTACCACTTGAGTATTTCTCATGTCCCCAGTTTCTATCCCTCACAGGCTGAAACTGAGGTCGGAAACCAAGCTTTGATTTATGCACTAATTCATAATCATTTGCCATTTCTGCTGCTAACCTTGCAGTTTTAATCCTCTGCTCTTCCACATGAGTTCTCACTACATCAGGAATTGAATTTTTAAACTTCTCCAAAAGCACCATTTCTCGGAGTGCTTCGTACGTTTGGTCTATTTTCAAAGCCCTTATCCACCTGTCAACCTTACTCTGTTTGAGCCTTTCAAACTCCATGAATGTTTGACCAAATTCTTTCCTTAAATTTCTAAACCTTTGTCTGTAGGCTTCAGGCACTAGTTCATATGCACCTGAGATGGATTTTTTCAGCTCCTCATACGTCCCAGATACCTCCTCCGATAGTGATGCAAACACTTCATGAGCCCTACCTATCAGCTTTGTTTGAATCAGTAATACCCACATGTCCTGTGGCCATTTCATTTGTTTAGCTACCTTCTCAAATCAAACGAAAAAGGCTTCACCTCCTTCTCGTCAAACCTTGGCAATGCTTGGACGTATTTAAATAGAGTCCCACCAAGCCTTCAACTTTGACGCTCTTTCTCACTATCCTCATCACTATCATCCAACTGTACGTTTCAGTTTACGTCTGCCAATTTTAACTGACTGTCATGTTTGATGGCCATTTTCTTAAGTTCAAACACTCTCTCTTTATCTTTTTCCCTGATCTGGATCTCCCTTTCTCTTTCTTTTTGTTCTGCCAGGGCTATTCTTTCTTTTCTCCTTTCTTCTCTCTCTTTCTTTTTCCTCTCTCTCTCTCTTTTTTTTCCTCTCTCTCTCTTTCTTTTTCCTCTCTTTCATAGTCAAGCTGCTTTAATTCTTTCTCGTGTTGCATTTGTTTAATTTGTAACTGAATTTTTGCCATTTCCAATGAGTCAAACTGTATCTCAGGCAACTTTAAATGCTTAGCCACCGCCATAATTTCCTCATCTTTTCGCATTTTGTTAGGTCATGTTAACTGCAATGTTTTTGCCAAATCTAACAGTCTGCTTTTAGTCTCTGTCTGTAAGGTATTGCGTGTGACCGTCTCCACCCCCAAAAACTTCAGCGCCTCTGAAAGAGCTATTGTCCACAACACACTCGCAACTTAAACTGGAATGCCACACCTGATAAGCAACCACAATATGCTCACCCCTCACTGTCTTTAAGTTCACTAAGCCAATCCAATAGATAAGACTTTTATCCCGGACGAGCTCCCAATTTGTTATGGGCCAGGGTTTAGAGAACAACCGAAGTGTATCAAGGAGTTCACCTGACCCACAACTTTTAATAGATTGTGGTATGGGGAGCACACGGCCCACTCTACAGGTGTGGTACAGCAGAAATGGAAAAGTATTTTTTAAAGCAAAACAATGTTTATTCTATGAACTAAAGTTAACCTTTTTAAAATATAGTGAACATCTTAGCAACCATTAATTCAAATACAACACTAAGTGACGCTTAATAACTTCCCAAACAACATCCAGAAGACAAAAGAAACACCTTTTTACAGAAGCACATTAGGTTTACATTCACTACCGAGAACATTTATAATTCTGAATTCACCAAATTATCAAGAAATAGTCTTTTGATGGCAGAGAGAACAGCAGTACACCTGCTTGGTCTGGTTTCAGCTCCAACACTGAAAACAAAACTAAAAAACACACTGCAGCAAACACCCTAAAACGAAAGTAAAAAGCTGACAGACAGCCCAGCTCCACCCACACTCTGACATCACTGATAAACACCCATTTTTTAAAGGTACATTTCTTAAACACCCATTTCTTAAAGGTACTCTCACATGACAATACGAGACTCACTTCTTGCTAGGGACTTGGATGGGGTAGAGTTCGTATGGAGCATCCAGGAAGGCTTCATGAAACAATATGTAGATAGTCCAACTAGGAACGTGGCAATACTGGACCTGGTATAGGGGAATGAACCCAGCCAGGTGGTTGAAGTTTCAATAGGGGCGCATTTCGGGAATAGTGACCATGTTTTAAGGTACTGTTGGATAAAGAGAAGAGTAGTCCTTGGGTGAAGGTGGTAAATTGGAGGAAGGTTAATTCTAACAATATCTAGATTAGGGGTGGATGTTGGAGTTTAATCAGCATCTGGCATGTGGGAGGCTTTCAAATGTCAGTTGATAGGAATTCAGGACCGGCATGTTCCTGTGAGGAAGGATAAGTATGGCAAATTTCGGAAATCTTGGTTCACGAGGGATATTGTGAACCTAGCCCAAAAGGAAAAGGAAGCATTTTTAAGGGCTAGAAGGCTGGGAACAGACAAAGCCCATGAGGAATATAAGGAAAGTAGGAAGGAACTTAAGCAAGGTTCTAAAAGAGGTCACGAAACGTCATAGGCAAACAGGATTAAAGAAAATCCCAAGGCTTTTACACGTATATAAAGAGCAAGAGGGTAGCCAGGGTTGGCCCACTCAAGGACAGGGGGGAAATCTATGCGTGGAACCAGAGGAAACAGGCAAGGTACTGAATGAGTACTTTGCATCAGTATTCACCAAAGAAAAGGACTTGTGGATGATGAGTCTGGGGGAAAGTATGTAGATAGTCTAGGTCACATTGAGATTAAAAAGGAGGTATTGCTGGGTGTCTTGAAAAACATCAAGGTAGATAAGTCCCCAGGGCTGATGGGATCTACTCCAGACTACTGAGGGAGGCAAAGGTGGAAATTGTTGGGTCATTGACAGGAATCTTTGTATCCTCACTGGCTACAGGTGGGGTCCCAGAGGACTGGAGAATATCTAATGTTGTTCCTTTGTTTAAGAAGGGTAGCAAGGATAATCCAGGAAATTACAGACTGGTGTGACTTGCGTCAGTGGTAGGGAAATTATTGGAGAGGATTCTTTGAGACAGGATTCACTCCCATTTAGAAGCAAATGAATGTATTAGCAAGAGGCAGCATGGTTTTGTGAAGGGGAGGTTGTGTCTCAGTAACCTGATCAAGTTTTTCGAGGAAGTGATGAAGATGACCAATTAAGGTAGGGCAGTGGATGTTGTCTATATGGACTTCAGTAAGGCCTTTGACAAGGTCCTTCATGGCAGAATGGTACAGAAGGTGAAGTCACATGGGATCAGAGGTGAGCTGGCAAGACAGATACAAAACGACGAGGGAGGGATTTGATTTTAGAAGTGGAGAAAAGGTCGGGGATGGGCGCTGCCAGGAGGCGGGGCTACAGAGGCGCAGGGCAGGGGTTGGGGGCAGGCCCAGGGAAGGGGATGGCTGGCCGGCAAGGGGGGGGGGGGGCACGGTGCCCCCAACTAGGCTGGTCACGTGGAACGTAGAGGGCTAAATGGGCCGGTGAAGAGGGCAAAAGTGTTCGCGCATCTTAGGGCTCTAAAGGCGGATGTGATAATGTTGCAGGAGACGCACCTGAAGGTGGCGGACCAGATTAGGTTGAGGAAGAGCAGGGTTAGTCAGGTATTCCACTCAGGGCTAGATACTAAGACAAGGAGGGTCACGATTCTGGTGAACAAGCGGGCGCAGTTTGAGGTGGGGAGTATTGTTTCGGACGGGGGAGGTCGCTACGTTATGGTTAGCGGTAAGCTGAAAGGGAGGAAGGTGGTCCTGGTCAACATATACGTGCCAAACTGGGATGATGCGGATTTCATAGAGAGGGTGCTGGGGAAGATAGCCAACCTGGATTCCCACAAGCTGGTTATGGGAGGGGACCGGTCGTGCTCAAAAAAGGGCAGAGTGTCAGCAATGTGAAAAGAACTGAGGGAGTTCATGCAAGTGCTCCATGTGCCTATCCAATAACCGCTTGAAAGTTCCAGGTCAACAATACTGGGGAAGTCTCAGCAGCGGTGGTGTGGGAGGCGCTCAAAGCAGTAGTGAGGGGGGAGCCGATTTCAATCCGGGCTCACAGGAACAAGACGGACAGGGCTGAAACGGACCGACTGTTAGCGGAGATCCTACAGATTGACTGGAGGCATGCGGGGACCCCGAATGCGGAGCTCTTGAGGGAACGGAGGAGGCTGCAGGCCGAGTTTGGGGTGGTGTCCACGGGTAAGGCAGTGCAGCCGCTCAGAATGGCGAGGGGTGGGGTATATGAACATGGAGAGAAAGCCTACAGGATGCTGGCTCAGCAGCTCAGAAAGAGGGAGACAGCTCGGGCAATAGGTAAAGTGGTGGATGGAGGCGGTAACTTGGTAGGGGGTTGGGGCAGGTGTGAACAGGGTTTTCAAGGACTTTTATAGCAATCTCCATAGCTCGGAGCCCCCCGCAGGGCCGGAGGGGATGAGCCGCTTCTTAGACGGCCTGACATTCCCAAAAGTGGGTCGGGAGATAGTAGAAGGGCTGGGCGCCCCGATCAGAGCTGAGGAGATATTTGAGGGCTTAAAGGCCATGCGATCAGGTAAAGCCCCGGGGCCGGATGGGTACCTGGTAGAATTTTATAAAAAGTTCTCCGGGATATTGGGGCCGCTGCTTGTCAAGGTTTTTAATGAGGCAAGGGACAGAGGGGTGCTACCCCAGACGATGTCGCAGGCTACCACGAACAAAGAAAAGTACAGCACAGGAACAGGCCCTTTAGCCCTCCAAGCCTGTGCCGACAATGCTGCCCGTCTAAACTAAAAACTTCTGCACTTCCTGAGTTTGCATCCCTCTATTCCCATCCTATTCATGTATTTGTCAAGATGCCCCTTAAATGTCACTATCGTAAACCTACCATCTCCTTGATTTTAAAACGGGACAAGAACCCGGAGTCGTGTGGATCTTATAGGCCGGTCTTCCTTCTTAACGTGGATGCTAAACTGCTGGCAAAGCTTTTGGCCACTAGGATTGAGGATTGTGTGCCGCGTGTTATTAGGGAGGACCAAACAGGGTTCATTAAAGGTAGGCAACTGGTGGCAAATATAAGGTTACTCAATGTGATCATGATGCCCCCAGAGGGAAAGGAGGTGGAGGTAGTGGTGGCAATGGACGCGGAGAAGGCGTTTGACCGGGTAGAATGGAACTACTTGAGAGGTGCTGGGACGGTTTGGATTTGGGGTGGGTTTCATCGACTGGGTCAGGCTGCTATATCAGGCCCTGGAGGCGAGTGTGAGGACAAACAGGACGACTACCGACTATTTTAGACTGCACCGCGGGACGAGACAGGGGTGACCCCTCTCCCTACTGCTGTTTGCGCTAGCTATAGAGCCACTGGCAATTGCTCTGAGGGTTGGAAGGGGCTGGTTCGGGGGGGGGGGGGAGCATAGAGTTTTATTGTACACAAATGACCTGCTCTTGTACGTTTTGGACCGAATGGCGTGGATGGACGGAATCATGGCGACCCTGGGGGAATTCGGCCGGATTTCAGGGTACAAACAAGTATACCACATTGGATACTGTTTGTGGGGGTGGGGGGGGGGGGACTTACCAGGGGTAAGCCATGGGGTACAGGTCTCTGGCACAGAGTCTGTCAGTGTTGCTCAGAAGGGAAGGGGGGTGAGGAGTAGAGCATTAGTCATTGGACACTCCATAGTTAGGGGGATAGATAGAGGAGATTCTGTGGGAACGAGAGACTCGCAGTTGGTGTGTTGCCTCCCAGGTGCCAGGGTGCGTGATGTCTCGGATCGTGTTTTCGGGATCCTTAAGGGAGAGGGGGAGCAGCCCCAAGTCGTGGTCCACATAGGTACCAATGACATAGGTAGAAAAAGGGATAGGGATGTAAGGCAGGAATTCAGGGAGCTAGGGTGGAAACTTAGATCTAGCACAAACAGAGTTATTATCTCTGGGTTGTTACCCGTGCCACGTGATAGCGAGACGAGGAATAGGGAGAGGGAGGAGTTGAACACGTGGCTACAGGGATGGTGCAGGAGGGAGGGTTTCAGATTTCTGGACAATGGGGACTCATTCTGAGGTCGGTGGGACCTCTACAAACTGGATGGTCTATCCTGGGGGTCAAATTTGCTAATGCTCTTCGGGAGGGTTTAAACTAGTTCAGCAGGGGCTTGGGAACCTGAATTGTAGCCCCGGGAACCTGAATTGTAGCTCCAGTATACAGGAGGTTGAGAGTAGGGAGGTCATGAGTAAGGATTCAAAGTTGCAGGAGTGTACCGGCAGGCAGGAAGGTGGTTTAAAGTGTGTCTTCTTCAATGCCAGGAGCATCCGGAATAAGGTGGGTGAACTTGCAGCATGGGTTGGTACCAGGGACTTCGATGTTGTGGCCATTTCGGAGACATGGATAGTGCAGGGACAGGAATGGTTGTTTCAGGTGGCGGGGTTTAGATATTTCATTAAGCGCAGGAAAGGTGGTAAAAGGGGCAGCACGGTAGCATTGTGGATAGCACAATTGCTTCACAGCTCTAGGGTCCCAGGTTCGATTCCGGCTTGGGTCACTGTCTGTGCGGAGTCTGCACATCCTCCCAGTGTGTGCGTGGGTTTCCTCCGGGTGCTCCGGTTTCCTCCCACAGTCCAAAGATGTGCAGGTTAGGTGGATTGGGCATGCTAAATTGCCCTTCGTGTCCAAAATTGCCCTTAGTGTTGGGTGGGGTTACTGGGTTATGGGGATGGGGTGGAGATGTTGACCTTGGGTAAGGTGCTCTTTCCAAGAGCCGGTGCAGACTCGACGGGCCGAATGGCCTCCTTCTGCACTGTAAATTCTATGATTCTATGAAAAGAGGGGGAGGGGTGGCACTGTTAGTCAAGGACAGTATTTCGGTGGCAGAAAGGACGGTTGATGAGGACTCGTCTACTGAGGTAGTATGGGCTGAGGTTAGAAACAAGAAAGGAGAGGTCACCCTGTTAGGGGTTTTCTATAGGCCTCTGAAAAGTTCCAGAGATGTAGAGGAAAGGATTGCAAAGATGATTCTGGATAGGAGCGAAAGCAACAGGGTAGTTGTTATGGGGGACTTTAACTTTCCAAATATTGACTGGAAACACTATAGTTCGAGTACTTTAGATGGGTCCGTTTTTGTCCAATGTGTGCAGGAGGGTTTCCTGACACAGTATGTAGATAGGCCAACGAGAGGCGAGGCCATATTGGGTTTGGTACTGGGTAATGAACCAAGACAGGTGTTAGATTTGGAGGTAGGTGAGCACTTTGGTGATAGTGACCACAATTCGATTAAGTTTACTTTAGAGATGGAAAGGGATAGGTATATACCGCAGGGCAAGAGTTATATCTGGGGGAAAGGCAATTATGATGCGATGAGGCAAGACTTCGGATGCATCGGATGAAGGAAAACTGCAGGGGATGGGCACAATGGAAATGTGGAGCTTGTTCAAGGAACAGCTGCTGCATGTCCTTGATAAGTATGTACCTGTCGGGCAGAGAGGAAGTGGTCGAGCCAGAGAACTGTGGTTTACAAAAGAAGTCGAAACACTTGTCAAGAGGAAGAAGGAGGCTTATGTAAAGATGAGACATGAAGGTTCAGTTAGGGCGCTCGAGAGATACAAGTTAGCTAGGAAGGACCTAAAGAGAGAGCTAAGAGCCAGGAGGGGACATGAGAAGTCTTTGGCAGGTTGGATCAAGGATAACCCTAAAGCTTTCTATAGATATGTCAGGAATAAACGAATGACGAGGGTAAGAGTAGGGCCAGTCAAGGACAGTAGTGGGAAGTTGTGCTTGGAGTCCGAGGAGATAGGAGAGGTGGTAAATGAATATTTTTTGTCAGTATTCACACAGGAAAAAGACAATGTTGTCGAGGAGAATATACTGAGATTCAGGCTACTAGACTAGAAGGGCTTGAGGTTCATAAGGAGGAGGTGTTAGCAATTCTGGAAAGTGTGAAAATAAATAAGTCCCCTGGGGCGGATGGGATTTATCCTAGGATTCTCTGGGAAGCTAGGGAGGAGAATGCTGAGCCTTTGGCTTTGATCTTTAAGTCATCTTTGTCTACAGGAATAGTGCCAGAAGACTGGAGGATAGCAAATGTTGTCCCCTTGTTCAAGAAGGGGAGTAGAGACAACCCCGGTAACTATAGACCAGTGAGCCTTACTTCTGTTGTGGGCAAGATCTTGGAAAGGTTTAGAAGAGATAGGATGTATAATCATCTGGAAAGGAATAATTTGATCAGAGATAGTCAACACGGTTTTGTGAAGGGTAGGTCGTGCCTCACAAACCTTATTGAGTTCTTTGAGAAGGTGACCAAACAGGTGGATGAGGGTAAAGCAGTTGATGTGGTGTATATGGATTTCAGTAAAGCGTCCGATAAAGTTCCCCACGGTAGGCTACTGCAGAAAATACGGAGGCATGGGATTCAGGGTGATTTAGCAGTTTGGATCAGAAATTGGCTAGATGGAAGACGACAAAGGGTGGTGGTTGATGGGAAATGTTCAGACTGGAGTCCAATTACTAGTGGTGTACCACAAGGATCTGTTTTGGGGCCACTGCTGTTTGTCATTTTTATAAATGACCTGGAGGAGGGCGTAGAAGGATGGGCGAGTAAATTTGCAGATGGCACTAAAGTCGGTGGAGTTGTGGACAGTGCGGACGAATGTTACAAGTTACAGAGGGACACAGACAAGCTGCAGCGCTGGGCTGAGAGGTGGCAAATGGAGTTTAATGCAGAAAAGTGTGAGGTGAATCATTTTGGAAGGAATAACAGGAAGACTGAGTACTGAGCTAATTGTAAGATTCTTGGCAGTGTGGATGAGCAGAGAGATCTCGGTGTCCATGTACATAGATCCCTGAATGTTGCCACCCAGGTTGAGAGGGTTGTTAAGGCGTACGGTGTGTTAGCTTTTATTAGTAGAGGGATTGAGTTTCGGAGCCATGAGGTCATGTTGCAGCTGTACAAAACACTGGTGCAGCCGCATTTGGAGTATTGCGTGCAATTCTGGTCGCCGCATTATAGGAAGGATGTGGAAGCATTGGAAAGGGTGCAGAGGAGATTGACCATAATGTTGCCTGGTATGGAGGGAAGATCTTATGAGGAAAGGCTGAGGGACTTGAGGGTGTTTTCGTTGGAGAGAAGAAGGTTAAGAGATGACTTAATTGAGGCATACAAGATGATCAGAGGATTGCATCAGGTGGACAGTGAGAGCCTTCTTCCTCGGATGGTGATGTGTAGCACGAGGGGACATAGCTTTAAACTGAGGGGAGATAGATATAGGACAGATGTCAGAGGTAGGTTCTTTACTCAGAGTAGTAAGGGCGTGGAATGCCCTGCCTGCAACAGTAATGGACTCACCAACACTAAGGGCATTCAAATGGTCATTGGATAGACATATGGAAGATAAGGGAATAGTGTAGATAGGCTTTAGAGTGGTTTCACAGGTCGGCGCAACATCGAGGGCCGAAGGGCCTGTACTGCGCTGTAATGTTCTAAATTGAATATGACAAAAAGTGAAATGTTTGTAGTTCAGAAGGGCCAAGGGGACCGGCTGAGAGAGCTGCCGTTCTGGTTAGTTGGGGGTCAGTTTCAGGTACCTGGGATTGGGGTCGACTGCACAAGCTGAACCTGTCCCGGTTGGTAGATCAAATCCGAGGGGAGTTCCGGAGGTGGGATGCTCTCCCGCTGTGGTTAGCTGGGAGAGTACAGACAGTTAAAATGACGGTCCTCCCAAGGTTCTTATTCGTGTTCCAGTGTCTCCCCATTTTCATTCCATGTTCCTTTTTTAAGAGGGTAAGCAAGATCATTTTGGGCTTTGTATGGGCAGGCAAGTCCCCGCGAGTGATGGTCGAGAGGAACTGGGGGAAGGGGGGCTTGCACTGCCGAATTTCAGCAACTATTATTGGGCGGTTAACATAGCCATGATAAGGAAGTAGGGGGTGGGGGAGGGTCGGCTTGGGAGCGGGTTGAGGCAGCCTCACGTAGGGGTATCAGTCTGAGAGCATTGGTGACGGCGCCTCTGCCGTTCCCGCCAGCACACTTCGCCACTAGTCCTGTAGTGGTGGCGACCCTTCGGTCCTGGGAACAATGGGCACGTGGGAGCAATGGGAGCATCGGTCTGGTCCCCAATATTTGACAACCATCGGTTTGCCCCGGGGAGGTTGGAAGGGGGGTTTCGGGTATGGCAGAGGGCGGGGATTGAGCGGATGGGAGATTTGTTTTTGGGAGGGAGCTTCCCTAGCTTGAGGGCGCTGGAGGCCAAGTTTGGGTTGACGAGGGGAATGAATTTCGGCATATTCAGGTGCGGGGCTTTTTGCGCTGGCAGGTGCCATCTTTTCCACTCTTGCCACTGAGGGGGATCCAAGACAGGGTAGTGTCTAGAGGATGGGTGGGGGAGGGAAGTGTCTCGAATATTTACAAGGAGGAGACGCCGACCGAGGAGCTGCGGCATAAATGGGAGGAGGAGTTGGGAGGGGAGATTGAGGAAGGCCTGTGGGCGGACACGCTGAGCAGGGTCAATGGGACTGCAACATGTGCCAGGCTTGGCCTGATTCAATTTAAGGTCTTCCACCAGGCCCACAAGTGTTCCAGATGAGCAGATTCTTCGGCGTAGAGGACAGGTGTGTAAAGTGTCTGAGAGGACCGGCAGACCATGTCCACATGTTTTGGGCTTGTGCAAAACTTAGGAGATACTGGCAGGGGTTCGAGGACGTCATGTCTAGAATATTGAACACGAGGCAATAAGTCCAGAGGTGGCGATTTTTGGGGTTTCAGAGGCCCCGGACCTCCAGGGGGAGAAAGAGGTCGCCATTTTGGCCTTTGCTTCCCTGGTAGCCCGGAGACGGATACTCCTAACTTGGAGGGACTCAAAGCCCCCGAAGTCGGAAGCCTGGCTGTCAGACATGGCGAGTTTCCTGGGCTTAGAGAAGATCAAATTCGCCTTGAGGGTCGTTGTTAGGGTTCACCCAGAGGTGGCAACCATTGACTTCTTTGCGGAGAATTAATTGTCAATAGGGGAAGGGGGGGGGGGGGTTAGGGAATGTAGTATAGGGGGTCAATTAGGCAGATCTTGGTGGAATGGGCTACGGCAATTGCACTATGTACTTTGTTTACTTTCCAGTCCTTTTGTTTTCTCGTTCTGTAATTCTACTGTTTACAATTCCAAAACATACCTCATTAAAATTGTTTATTTAAAAAAAAAGACGGATACAAAACTGGCTCCGTCATAGAAAACAAATTGATGTACAGAGAGATCTGGGTGTTCAGGTCCATTGTACCCTGAAGGTGGCTGCGCAAGTCGATAGAGTGGTCAATAAGTCACACGGCATGCTTTCCTTCATCGGAAGGGGTATGGAGTACAAGAGTTGGCAGGTCATGTTACAGTTGTATAAGACTTTGGTTCGGCCACATTTGGAATACTGCGTACAGTTCTGGTCGCCACATTACCAAAAGGATGTGGATACTTTGGAGGTGCAGGAGGTTCACCAGGATGTTGCCTGGTATGAAGGGCGCTAGCTATGAAGAGAGGTTGAGTAGATTAGGATTATTTTCATTAGAAAGACGGATGTTGAGGGGGGACCTCATTGCGGTCTCCAAAATCATGAGAGGTATGCACAGGGTGGATAGCAAGAAGCTTTTTCCCCAGAGCGGGTGACTCAATTACTCGGGGTCACGAGTTCAAGGTGAGCGGGGAAAAGTTTCAGGGAGATATACGTGGAAAGTTCTTTACACAGAGGGTGGTGTGTGCCTGGAACGCATTGCCGGCGAAGGTGGCAGAGGCGGGCACAATAGCGTCATTTAAGATGTATCTAGACAGATACATGAATGGGCAGGGAGCAGAGGGATACAGATCCTTAGAAAATAGGCGACAGTTTTAGATAGAGGATCTGGATTGGCACAGGCTTGGAGGGCCTGTTCCTGTGCTGTAATTTTTCTTTGTTCTTTGGTAGCAGTGGAAGGGCTCTTTTCTGAATGGAGGGTTATGACTAGTGGCGTTCGGCAGGGATCAGTGCTGGGAGCTTTGCTATTTGTTGTATATATAAATGATTTGGAGGAAAATGTAACTGGGTTGTAAGTTTCTGGACAACACAAAGGTTGGTGGAACTGAAGACAGTGATCAGGGCTGACAGAGGACACAGCAGGATATAGATCAGTTGGGAGACTTGGATGGAGAGATGGCAGATGGAGTTTAATCCAGACAAATGCATTTTCGAAGGTCCAATACAGGTGGGAAATATATAGTAAATGGCAGAATCCTTAAAAGTATTGACAGGCAGGGGGATCTGGGTGTACAGGTCCATCGGTCACTGAAAAAGAGGCAACGCAGGCGGAAAAGGTAGTCAAGGCAGCATACGGCATGCTTGCCTTCATCGGCCAGGGCAGAGAATAAAAATTGGCAAGTCATGCTGCAGCTGTATCGAGCCTTAGTTCGGCCACACATGGAATACAGTGTTCAATTCTGGTCCCACACTGTCAGAATGATGTGGAGGCTTTGGAGAGGGTACAGAAGAGGTGTACCAGGACATTGCCTGGTATGAAGGTCATTAGCTACGAGGAGAGGTTGGATAAAGGCTAAATTGCCCTTAGTGTCCAAAATTGCCCTTAGTGTTGGGTGGGGTTACTGGGTTACGGGGATAGGGTGGAGGTGTTGACCTTGGGTGGGGTGCTCTTTCCAAGAGCCGGTGCAGACTCGATGGGCCAAATGGCCCCCTTCTGCACTGTAAATTCTATGAAATCTATGAAATAAAGTTGGTTTGTTCTCACTGGAATGGTGGAGGTTGAGGGGCGACCTGATAGGAGTTTATAAAATTATGAGGGGCATGGACAGAGTGAAGCTTTTTCCCAGGGTGGCAGTGTCAATTACTCGGGGGCATAGCTTAAAGATGCATAGGGCAGTTTAGGGTTGTGCGAGGGAAGCTTTTTACACAGAGGAGAGTAGGTGCCTGGAACTCTGCCAGAAGAGGTGTTGGATGCAGGTCCGACAGTGACTTTTGAGGGGTGCGTTGACAAACACAACAATAATCCTTATTATTGTCACAAGTAGGCTTACATTAACACTGCAATTAAATTACTGTGAAAATGCCCTAGTCACCACACTCTGATGCCTGTTTGGGTACATAGAACACAGTGCAGGAGGTCATTCGGCCCATTGAGTTGGCACCGACCCACTTAAGCCCTCACTTCCACCCTATCCCCGTAACCCAATAACCCCTCCTAATCTTTTTGGTCACCAAGGGCAATTTATCATGGCCAATCCACCTAACCTGCACGTCTTTGGACTTTGGGAGGAAACCGGAGCACCCGGAGGAAACCCATGCAGACACGGGGAGAACGTGCAGACTCCGCACAGTGACCCAGTGGGGATTTGAACCTGGGACTGTGAAGCCAAAGTGCTATCCACTTGTGCTACCCTGAGGGACACTTCACAATGTCCAATTCACCTAACAAGCACGTCTTTCAGCACTAGTGGAAGGAAACACTGTCCCCATCCAACACTTCCAGGGAAGGCACAGTACAGGGTATGATGCAGTAAAGCTGCCACTCCACTTTCCACATCAAATACTTCCAGGACAGGTAGTGAGTGCATGGGGTTGGATACAGAGTAAAGCTCCGATTACACTCTGCTCTTTGGGAGTTTCCGGATGAGTCTCTCATGCTCTCCGTGACCACAGTAAGATCTTACACCAGGTTAAATCCAACAGGTTTATTTGGTGTTGTAAGACTGCTTACTGTGCCCACCCCAATCCAACGCCGGCATTTCCACATCCCCCCTGGCTACCATCTCCGTGACCAGACTGTGACCCGGTTTGGTTGCTCCTCCGGCCCCAGGTTCTAATCCAGCCCCAGGCTCTGGGCCTTTACCATGTTGATGAAGGTGAGATATTTCCAGCGACCGCCGTAAGTGGCGGCTCCAAGGAGCCTCCCGCCGGAGCTGAGCAGCACATCCCGGTGTAGAGTGAAGAGATACCAGAGGAAGAGCGGCAGGTGGAGCAGGAGAGGCCGGCGGAGCAGCATGGAGGCCCAGGAAGAGCAGGTGCAGGAGTCTGTCCGGGACCGGGTGGAGATTTTCCGGGGAGGGGGGGGGAGGGGGAGAGGGGAGGGAGGGGGAGAGGGGAGGGGGGGGGGGGAGGGGGAGAGGGGAGGGGGGGGGGGAGGGGGAGAGGGGAGGGGGGGGGGGAGGGGGAGAGGGGAGGGGGGGGGGGAGGGGGAGAGGGGAGGGGGGGGGGGGAGGGGGAGAGGGGAGGGGGGGGGGGAGGGGGAGAGGGGAGGGGGGGGGGAGGGGGAGAGGGAGGGGAGGGAGGGGAGGAGGGGAGGGGAGGGGAGGAGGGGAGGGGGGGGGAGGGAGGGGAGGAGGGGAGGGAGAGAGAGAGGGGGAGAGAGGGGAGGGGGGGAGGGGGAGAGAGGGGAGGGGGGAGGGGGAGAGAGGGGAGGGGGGGAGGGGGGGAGGGGGAGAGGGGGGAGGGGGAGGGGGGAGGGGGAGAGGGGAGGGGGGGAGAGAGGGGAGGGGGGGAGAGAGGGGAGGGGGGGGGGGGGAGAGAGGGGAGGGGGGGGGGGGGAGAGAGGGGAGGGGGAGAGAGGGGAGGGGGGGAGGGGGAGAGAGGGGAGGGGGGGAGGGGGAGAGAGGGGAGGGGGGGAGGGGGAGAGAGGGGAGGGGGGGAGGGGGAGAGAGGGGAGGGGGGGAGGGGGAGAGAGGGGAGGGGGGGAGGGGGAGAGAGGGGAGGGGGAGGGGAGGGGGGGAGGGGGAGAGAGGGGAGGGGGGAGGGGGAGAGAGGGGAGGGGGGAGGGGGAGAGAGGGGAGGGGGGAGGGGGAGAGAGGGGAGGGGAGGGGGGGGGCGGGCGGGAGTTCGGGTGGGGGGGCGGCGGCGGTGGTGGTCCGGGTCGGGGGGGGGGGGGGGGGGGGGTGGTGGTGGTCGGGGAGAGGGCGGCGGTGGTCCGGGTCTCTCGCTGTCTCTGGATTCCGGACTCCGCTCGGTGGGAGCTCCGATTATTTCCGCATGTGCGTTGCGTGGGGGGGGGGGGGGGGGAGAATAGTGTCCGGTCACCCCCACCCGGGCATTGAGCGGAGGGGGACGTAGGCAGTGGAATGAAAGTGCCAACGCTCCCACCCGCCGCAAATCATGTCAATGGCACAGTCCACCCGGGTCCAGACTCAGTGGCCCGGATGTGACCATTTCACCCGGGAGATTCAAACTGACCAATGGACAGCGAAACCTCGCCCCTCCACCTTGATTGACGTTAGACCAGGCCAGTTATTATTGTCTCATTTCCAATACTTGTTCAAACATCATAGAATATAAGACCATAAGACATAGGAGCAGAATTAGGCCACTCGGCCCATAGAGTTTGTACTAATTAATTCCCCCCCCCCAATCTTATCCACCTTTCCTTCACCTTTCTCCTCTTTGCTTCCCCCTTCCCCTCCCCCACATCTACAGTTCATCCTCTGATGTTAGTTTCCCTGCTCTTTGACTTTTCACATCTTTTGTTCTCTCTGGGGACTGCCATTAGCACTCTTTCCCCTTGGTTTCTGTGGCCATTCCCTCCGGTTTCCCTGGGTTTCTGTGGCTATGACTCATCTTTCATTCTCACTCCACAGTATAAATATTTCCCACTTTGTCTGTTAGCTTTGACAAAGAGTCATCGGACTTGAAACGTTAGCCCTTTTCTCTCCCTACAGATGCTGCCAGACCTGAGATTTTGCAGCATTTTCTCTTTCCAATCAAGGCTTGTGATATGTTTCTCATCCCCATTCTCCTGCCTTTGCCCCATAACCCCTGATCCCCTTATCATAGATCAGAGAATTTACAGTACAGAAGGAGGCCATTCGACCCATCGAGTCTGCACCGGCTCTTGGAAAGAGCACTCTACCTAAGCCTAAAACCTCCACACTATCCCTGTAACCCAGTAACCCAACCTGAACATTTTGGACACTAAGGGAAATTTAGCATGACCAATCCACCTGACCTGCGCATCTTTGGACTGTGGGAGGAAACTCATGTAGACACGGGGAGAAAGTTCAAATTCTGCACAGACCGTGACCCAAGCCGAAAATCGAACCTGGGACTCTGGAGCTGTGACACAACTGTGCTAACCACTGTGCTACTGTGCCCCCCTTAGTAATGAAGAACCTATCTATCTCTGTCTTAAAGACACTCAGTGATTTGGCCTCCACAGCCTTCTGCAGCAAGAGTTCACAGATTCATCATAGAATCATAGAATTTACAGTGCAGAAGGAGGCCATTTGGTCCATCGGGTCTGCACCAGCCCTTGGAGAGAGTACCCTACTTAAGCCCACACCTCCACCCCATCCCGTAACCTAGTAACCCCACCTAACCTATTGGACACTTAGAGGCAATTTAACATAGCACATCCACCTAACCTGCACATCTTTGGACTGGTGGGACCACCCTGTGGCTGAAGAAATTCCTCCTCATCTCAGTTTTAAAGGCTTGTCCCTTCAGTCTGAGGCTGTGCCCTCGGGTTCTAGTTTTTCCTACTAGTGGAAAGATCCTTCCCACGTCCACTCTATCTAGGCTTCTCACTATCCTGTGAGTTTCAATAAGATCCCCCATATCCTTCGAAACTCCATTGAGTACAGACCCAGAGTCTTCAACCGCTCCTCATATGACAAGCTCCTCATTCCAGGGATCATGTCTCCGAACGGGTAGAGGGCATCCTGAAGGGGGAGGGCAAACAGGCAGAGGTCGTTGTACATATTGGTACTAACGACATAGGCAGGAAGGGGCATGAGGTCCTGCAGCAGGAGTTCAGGGAGCTAGGCAGAAAGTCAAAAGACAGGACCTCTAGGGTTGTAATCTCAGGATTACTCCCTGTGCCACGTGCCAGTGAGGCTAGAAATAGGAAGATAGAGCAGCTAAACACGTGGCTAAACAGCTGGTGTAGGAGGGAGGGTTTCCGTTATCTGGACCAGTGGGAGCTCTTCCGGGGCAGGTGTGACCTATATAAGAAGGACGGGTTGCATCTAAACTGGAGAGGCATAAATATCCTGGCCGTGAGGTTTGCTAGTGTCACATGGGAGGGTTTAAACTAGTATGGCAGGGGGGTGGGCACGGGAGCAATAGGTCAGAACGTGAGAGCATTGAGGGAGAACTAGGGAATAGGGACAGTGGGGCTCTGAGGCAGAGCAGACAGGGAGAAGTTGCTGAACACAGCGGGTCTGGTGGCCTGAAGTGCATATGTTTTAATGGAAGAAGTATTACAGGTAAGGCAGATGAACTTAGAGCTTGGATTAGTACTTGGAACTATGATGTTGTTGCCATTACAGAGACCTGGTTGAGGGAAGGGCAGGATTGGCAGCTAAATGTTCCAGGATTTAGATGTTTCAGGCGGGATAGAGGGGGTTGTAAAAGGGGAGGCGGAGTTGCGCTACTGGTTCGGGAGAATATCACAGCTGTACTGCAGGAGGACACCTCAGAGGGCAGTGAGGCTATATGGGTAGAGATCAGGAATAAGAAGGGTGCAGTCACAATGTTGGGGGTTTACTACAGGCCTCCCAACAGCTAGCGGGAGATAGAGGAGCAGATAGGTAGACAGATTTTGGAAAAGAGTAAAAACAACAGGGTTGTGGTGATGGGAGACTTCAACTTTCCCAATATTGACTGGGACTCACTTAGTGCCAGGGGCTTAGACGGGGCGGAGTTTGTAAGGAGCATCCAGGAGGGCTTCTTAAAACAATATGTGGACAGTCCAACTAGGGAAGGGGCGGTACTGGACCTGGTATTGGGGAATGAGCCCGGCCAGGTGGTAGATGTTTCAGTAGGGGAGCATTTTGGGAACAGTGACCACAATGCAGTAAGTTTTAAAGTGCTGGTGGACAAGGATAAGAGTGGTCCGAGGATGAATGTGCTAAATTGGGGGAAGGCTAATTATAACAATATTAGGCGGGAACTGAAGAACATAGATTGGGGGCGGATGTTTGAGGGCAAATCAACATCTGGCATGTGGGAGGCTTTGAAGTGTCAGTTGAAAGGAATTCAGGACTGGCATGTTCCTGTGAGGAAGAAGGGTAAATACAGCAATTTTCGGGAACCTTGGATAACGAGAGATGTTGTAGGCCTCGTCAAAAAGAAAAAGGAGGCATTTGTCAGGGCTAAAAGGCTGGGAACAGACGAAGCCCGTGTGGAATATAAGGAAAGTAGGAAGGAACTTAAGCAAGGCGTCAGGAGGGCAAGAAGGGGTCACGAAAAGTCATTGGCAAAGAGGGTTAAGGAAAATCCCAAGTCTTTTTACACGTACATAAAAAGCAAGACGGTAGCCAGGGAAAGGGTTGGCCCACTGAAGGATAGGCAAGGGAATTTATGTGTGGAGCCATAGGAAATGGGCGAAGTACTAAATGAATACTTTGCATCAGTATTCACCAAAGAGAAGAAATTGGTAGATGTTGAGTCTGGAGAAGGGTGTGTAGATAGCCTGGGTCACATTGAGATCCAAAAAGACGAGGTGTTGGGTGTCTTAAAAAATATTAAGGTAGATAAGTCCCCAGGGCCTGATGGGATCTACCCCAGAATACTGAAGGAGGCTGGAGAGGAAATTGCTGAGGCCTTGACAGAAATCTTTGGATCCTCACTGTCTTCAGGTGATGTCCCGGAGGACTGGAGAATAGCCAATGTTGTTCCTCTGTTTAAGAAGGGTAGCAAGGATAATCCAGGGAACTACAGGCCGGTGAGCCTTACTTCAGTGGTAGGGAAATTACTGGAGAGAATTCTTCGAGACAGGATCTACTCCCATTTGGAAGCAAATGGACGTATTAGTGAGAGGCAGCATGGTTTTGTGAAGGGGAGGTCGTGTCTCATTAACTTGATAGAGTTTTTCGAGGAGTTCACTAAGATGATTAATGCAGGTAGGACAGTGGATGTTGTCTATATGGACTTCAGTAAGGCCTTTGACAAGGTCCCTCATGGTAGACTAGTACAAAAGGTGAAGTCACACGGGATCAGGGGTGAGCTGGCAAGGTGGATACAGAACTGGCTAGGTCATAGAAGGCAGAGAGTAGCAATGGAAGGATGCTTTTCTAATTGGAGGGCTGTGACCAGTAGTGTTCCACAGGGATCCGTGCTGGGACCTTTGCTGTTTGTAGTATATATAAATGATTTGGAGGAAAATGTAACTGGTCTGATTAGTAAGTTTGCAGACGACACAAAGGTTGGTGGAATTGCGGATAGCGATGAGGACTGTCAGAGGATACAGCAGGATTTAGATTGTTTGGAGACTTGGGCGGAGAGATGGCAGATGGAGTTTAATCCGGACAAATGTGAGGTAATGCATTTTGGAAGGTCTATTGCAGGTAGGGAATATACAGTGAATGGTAGAACCCTCAAGAGTATTGAAAGTCAAAGAGATCTAGGAGTACAGGTCCACAGGTCACTGAAAGGGGCAACACAGGTGGAGAAGGTAGTCAAGAAGGCATACGGCATGCTTGCCTTCATTGGCCGGGGCATTGAGTATAAGAATTGGCAAGTTATGTTGCAGCTGTATAGAACCTTAGTTAGGCCACACTTGGTGTTCAATTCTGGTCGCCACACTACCAGAAGGATGTGGAGGCTTTAGAGAGGGTGCAGAAGAGATTTACCAGAAAGTTGCCTGGTATGGAGGGCATTAGCTATGAGGAGCGGTTGAATGAACTCGGTTTGTTCTCACTGGAACGAAGGAGGTTGAGGGGCGACCTGATAGAGGTCTACAAAATTATGAGGGGCATAGACAGAGTGGATAGTCAGAGGCTTTTCCCCAGGGTAGAGGGGTCAATTACTAGGGGGCATAAGTTTAAGGTGAGAGGGGCATGGTTTAGAGTAGATGTATGAGGCAAGTTTTTTACGCAGAGGGTAGTGGGTGCCTGGAACTCGCTACCGGAGGAGGTGGTGGAAGCAGGGACGATAGTGCCATTTAAGGGGCATCTTGACAAATACATGAATAGAATGGGAATAGAGGGATACGGACCCAGGAAGTGTAGAAGATTGTAGTTTAGTCGGGCAGCATGGTCGGCACGGGCTTGGAGGGCCGAAGGACCTGTTCCTGTGCTGTACATTTCTTTGTTCTTTGTTCTATGTTCTTTGTTCATTCCTGTGAACCTCCTCTGGACCTTTTCCAAGGCCAGCACATCAATCCTTAGACACAGGGCCCAAAACTGCTCAAATACTCCAAATGGGGTCTGAGCAGAGCCTTATGGGCAGCACAGTAGCACAGTGGTTAGCACAGTTGCTTCAGAGCTCCAGGGTCCAAGGTTCGATTCCTGGCTTGGATCACTGTCTGTGTGGAGTCAGCATGTTCTCCCCGTGCCTGCATGGGTTTCCTCCGGGTGCTCCGGTTTCTTCCCACAGTCCAAAGATGGGCAGGTTAGGCGGATTGGTCATGCTACATTGCCCTTAGTGTCCAAAAAGGTTGGGTGGGGTTGCTGGGTTACCGGGATAGGGTAGTGGTGTTGGCTTGGGTGGGATGCTCTTTCCAAGGGCCAGTGCAGACTCGATGGGCTACATGGCCTCCTTCTGCACTGGAAATTCTCTGATTCTATTCAACCTCAGAAGTGCATTCCTGCTCTTGTATTCTAGCCCTCACAACATGAATGCTAACATTGCATTTGCCTTCCTAATTGCCTGGTGAACCTGCAAGTTAACCTTAAGAGAACCTTGAACTAGGACTCCTCAGTTCCTTTGTGCTTCTGATTTCCTAAGCCTTTTCCCAATTTGATAATAGTCTATGTCTCCATTCTTCCTATCAAAGTGCACTATCTCACACTTTTCCACATTGTATTCCATCTGCCACTTCTTCGCCCAATTATAGAATATGCAGTCATAGAAGATGGAATCATAGAATATACAATCGTAGAATATACAATCATAGAATATACAATCAAATAAATGGGAATATAGAATATGGCATCGTAGAATATAGAATCAAATAAATGGGAATATAGAATCACAGAATATAAAATCATAGAATATAGAGTCATAGAATTTTACAGCACAGAAGGAGGTGATTCAGCCCATCGTTTTTGCACTGGCCCCTGAAAGAGCCACATAGCTGGTCCCATTCCCCAGCCCTGTCTCCATAGACATGTGTAGAGTCATCTCAAGACTTTTCCTCATTTATTGATGTTAAATTAAAAGTTTTACAAACTTATGAAACTAAATGAATGCTTTGATGCAAAATCTAATGATGTGAACTTGAATAAACTTCACTTAGCCACAAGCAGCTGTTTCCACTGAGGGTGGAATGACCTCAAAATGACATTTGAACATTTTCTGGAGGAAGGGGATGGTGTTAGAACTTGTTAATGAACTCTTATTAATGAGCGCCAGGGACCCAGATTTAATTCTGGCCTCAGGTGACTGTTGGAGTTCACACGCTCTCCCCGTGTATGCGTGGGTTTCCTCCGGGTGGTCCGGTTTCCTCCCACAGTCGAAAGATAGGTGGATTGGCCATGCTAATTGACCCTTGGTGTCCAAAAGGTTAAGTGGGGTTACTGGATTACGGAGATAGGGTGGAGGTGTGGGCCAAGGTAAGGTGCAGACTTGAGGGGATTCTATGATTGTTTGTTGTTTCTCCTTCGAGGTGAAGAGGTTTAATATTAGGAGTGCTTGAGATGGTTCGGGTGGGTATGTGGGTGGTTGCCAATCGACACCATCCAAGACAAAGCTGTCTGCATTTTTGCTACCCCTTCCACAAACATTCACTCCCTCCACCACTACCGCACGGTGTGTACCATCTGGACGATGCACTGCTTGAACTCACCAGGAATCCTCTGGCAGCACCTTTCAAACCCACGACCACTACCATCTAAAAGGAGTGCAGCAGATACCTAGGAACCCCACCAATGGAAGTTCACAGACTGCATGGATTGGTTGGAGAAGCATTGGATACACTTAGGAGCATGCAGGTGGCAGAATGCATCATAGGCAGAAGATTTAGAGATGTGGTCACACCCAAGATGCAGGCAGATAGATGGGTGATGGCTAGATGGGGCATGCAGTCAGTGCAGGAATCCCATGTGGCAGGCTCCCTCTCTGGCAAATATACCATTTTGGATACGGTAGGGCCAGATGGCCTCCCAGGGGAAAACAACAACATCAGCCAAAGCGGTGGGATCACGGCTTGCTCTGTTGCTCAGGAGGGAGGGTCAAAGCGCAGAATAGACATGGTTAAAGGGGACACTATAGTCAGGGGCACAGAAAGGTGCTTCTGTGGACATGAAAGAGACACCAGGATGGTCTATTGCCTTCCTGGTGCCAGCTTCGAGGATGTCTCTGAACAGGCATGGGGCATTCTGAAGGGGGATGATGAACAGCCAAAGGTACACATTGGTACCAACAACATTGGCAGGAAGAGTGACAAGGTCCTACAGAGGGAGTTCAGGGAGACAGGTAGTAAGATAAAAAACAACACCTCTAAGATTTTAATCTCAGAATTACTCCATGTGCCACGTGTCAGTGAGGCTAGGAATAGGAAGATTGTGCAGCTAAGCACTTGGCTAAAGAGCTGGTGTAGGAGGGAGGGTTTGAGATATCTAGATCATTGGGATCTCTTCTGAGGCAAATGGACCTGTACAAGAAGTATGGATTTCACCTAAACTGCAAGAGCACCAATATCCTGGCCAGGAGGTTTGCTAGCATCACTCAGGAGGGTTTAAACTAGTGTGGCAGGGGGTGGGAACCAGAGCAATAGGTCAGCAGGCAAAGTAACTGATGAACTGCTAAAGAATAAGGCCAGTAAGACTAAGAGGAAGGACAGGCAGGGAGAGGTTGCTGAACACAGCGGGATTGGCGGTCTGAAGTGTATTTGTTTCAACGCAAGAAGTATAACAGGTAAGGCAGGTGAACTTAGAACTTGAATTAATACTTGGAACTATGATGTTCTTGCCATTACAGAGACTTGGTTGAGAGAGTGACAAGATCGGCAGCTAAACATTCCAGTATTTAGATGCTTCAGGTGAGATAGAGGGGGATGCAAAAGGGTTGGGGGAGTTGCACTACTGATTAAAGAGAATATCACAGCTGTATTGCAGGACACCTCAGAGGGCTCATGCAGCGATGCAATATGGGTAGAGCTCAGGAATAGGAAGGGTGCAAGTCACAATGTTGGGGTTTACTACAACCAGGGGGAGATGGAGAACAGATATTTAGACAGATTTTAAATAGATGTAAAAGCAACAGAGTTGTTGTGGTGGGTGATTTTAACCTCAATTTATCATAGAATTTACAGTGCAGAAGGAGGCCCTTCGGCCCATCGAGTCTGCACCGGCACTTGGAAAGAGCACCCTACCCAAGGTCAACACCTCCACCCTATCCCCATAACCCAGTAACCTCACCCAACACTAAGGGCAATCTTGGACACTAAGGGCAATTTATCATGGCCAATCCACCTAACCTGCACATCTTTGGACTGTGGGAGGAAACCGGAGCACCCGGAGGAAACCCACGCACACACGGGGAGGATGTGCAGACTCTGCACAGACAGTGACCCAAGCCAGAATCGAACCTGGGACCCTGGAGCTGTGAAGCAATTGTGCTATCCACAATGCTACCGTGCTGCCCCACCTTCATTGACTGGGACACACCTACTGCTAGAGGTTTGGATGGGGCAGAATTTGTAAGGAGCACCCAGGAGGTTTTCTTGAAACAATATATAGATAGTCCAACTAGGGAAGGGGCCTAGTATTAGGGAATGAGCCCAGCCAGGTGGTCGAAGTTTCAGTAGGATAGCATTTTGGGAGAGTAACCATAATTCTGTAAGTTTTAAGGTACTCGTGGATAAGGAGAAGAGTAGTCTTCGGTGCTAAATTGGGGAAAGGCTAATTACAACAATATTTGGCAGAAACTGAAGAATGTAGATTGGGGCGGGGGCTGTTTGAGGGTAAATCAACACCTTACATGTGGGTTTCTTTCAAATGTCAGTTTGAAATTTAGGACCGGCACGTTCCTGTGAAGATGAAGGATAAGTACGGTAAGTTTCGGGAATCGTGGATAACGAGGGATATTGTGAGCCTAGTCAAAAAGAAATAGGAAGAATTTGTAAGATCTAGAAGCTGAAAACAGCCCATGAAGAATATAAAGAAAGTAGGAAGGAACTTAAGCAAGGAATTAGGAGGGCTAAAAGTGGTCATGAAAAATCCTTGACAAACTGGATTAAGGAGAATCCCAAGGCATTTTATACGTATGTAAAGAGCAAGAGGGTAGCCAGGGAAAGAGTTGGGGGCCCACTGAAGGGCATGGGAGTGAATCTATGCAGGAGCCAGAGGAAATGGGCAAGGCACTAAATGAGTACTTTACATCAGTACATGAGTACTTTACATCACTGAAGAGAAGGACTTGGTGAATGATGAGTCTAGGGAAGGGTATGTAGATATTCTGGGTCATGTTGGTATCAAAAAGGTGTTGGGCATCTTAAAAAGCATTAAGCATACAAAGTTATCCAACGCGCACAAAACTACCCAGCAGGCTCAAAACTATTTAGCATGCTCAAAGCTATGCAGTGCACTCAAAGCTATCCAGCATGCTGAAAGCTATGCACAAAGCTGTGCAGCATGCTCAAAGAAATCCAGCATACTCAAAGCTATCCAGCATGCGCAAAGCAACCCAGCATGCTCAAAGCAATCCAGTTTGCACAAAGCTATCCAGCGTGCTCAAAGCTATCCAGAATGCTCAAAGCTATCCAGCGTGTTCAAAGTTATCCAGCATGCTCAAAGCAATCCAGCATGCTGAAAGCTATCCAGCATGCACAAAGCTATCCAGCATTCACAAAGCTATCCAGCATGCACAAAGCCTTCCAGCATGCTGAAAGCTATCCAACATGCACAAAGCTATCCAGCATTCACAAAGCTATCCAGCATGCACAAAGCCTTCCAGCATGCTCAAAGCTATGCAGCATGCTCAAAGCTATCCAGCATGCTCAAAGCAATCCAGCATGCTGAAAGCTATCCAGCATCCTGAAAGCTATCCAGCATGCACAAAGCTATCCAGCATGCACAAAGCCTTCCAGCATGCACAAAGCCTTCCAGCATGCTCAAAGCTATGCAGCATGCTCAAAGCTATCCAGCATGCACAAAGCTATCCAGCATGCACAAAGCCTTTCAGCATGCTGAAAGCTATGCAGCATGCTCAAAGCTATCCAGCATGCACAAAGCTATGCAGCATACACAAAGCTATGCAGCATGCACAAAGCTATCCAGCATGCACAAAGCTATGCAGCATACACAAAGCTATGCAGCATGCTCAAAGCTATCCAGCATGCACAAAGCTATGCAGCATACACAAAGCTATGCAGCATGCACAAAGCTATGCAGCATACACAAAGCTATGCAGCATGCTCAAAGCTATCCAGCATGCACAAAGCTATCCAGCATGCACAAAGCCTTTCAGCATGCTGAAAGCTATGCAGCATACACAAAGCTATGCAGCATGCACAAAGCTATGCAGCATACACAAAGCTATGCAGCATGCACAAAGCTAGTCAGTGTGCTCAAATTTATCCAGCTTGAAAGTAAAGATTGCCATCCAGGGGTCAAAAGTGAACTTCATTAGGATGTGGAAGCCATTCACCAACTTGTTCCAAGATGTGTTCTTAACCAACAACCAGTCGAATAATTGGCGGGGGGAGACACCAACGAGCCACGGGTTGAAGAGGAAAAGGAGAAAGGCTGTAACTGGGAAAGGAATGAAGGCATGCAAAGAAAGTGAGAGACAAGGGACAAAGCTGCAGGAGACTGATCCGAGGGCAAGCTTAAGCCTAAATTAAACTATAAATAGACATCTGTAAATATGTGCTCAGCCTACACTGGAGATCATAACAGATGTATTCAATTCTGCCCCATGCTGCATAGATGTATGCCAATTAAAGGGGAGCACGGCCACAGCAGGAAGGAAGACATTTCCTGTAAATATATGTGCTGATTTCTGTTGGTCTTTTTTTATTTTCCTTTTTTGGTGTGGTTTTATAATATGTAACTTATGAATTGCGAAATTAGATATGTGAAAACCCAATAAAAACGTTTGAAAAACTGTGCTGTTGGGTGGAAAGGTAGAAGATAACATCACCCTGCCTGCTCAAACGCAGTGGTCTGAAGTGTATTTGTTTCAACACCAGAAGTATAGCGGGTAAGGCAGATGAAATTAGAGCACTTATTAGTTCTTGGAATTATGATGTTGTGGCTATCACAGAAACGTGGTTAAAGGAAGAGCAGGATTGGCAGTTGAACATTGGAGGATATAGATGCTTCGGGAGAGATGGGGGGGATGTAAAAGGGGTGGGGGAGCAGCATTACTGGTTAAGGAGAATATTGTCACCATACTGCGGAGGACACCTCGGAGGCAATCTGGGTAGAGCTCAGGAACAGGAAGGGGCAACCACAGTGTTGGGGGTTTATTGCAGGCACCCTAACTGCCAACGAGAGATAGAAAAGCAGATAGGTAGAGAGATTTTGGATAGATACAAAAGTAATAGGATTGTTGGGGCAGGGGATTTTAATTTCCCCAATATTGACTGGGACTCACTTAGTGCTAGGGGCTTGGATGAGGCAGAGTTTTTAAGGTGTATCCAGGGAGGCTTCTTGATGCAATATGTAGATAGTCCAAGAAGGGAAGGGGCAGTACTGTACCTGGTATTGGGGAATGAGTCTGGACAGGATTCAGTAGGGGAACATTTTGGGAGTAGTGACCACAATTCCATACGTTTTAGGGTACTTTGGACAGGGATGAGGGTAACCCTTGCATTAAGGTGCTAAACTGGGGAAAGGCAGCTTACGATAACATTAGACATGAATTGAAGAATTTGAATTGGGTGCGGCTGTTGGAGGGTAAATCAACATCGGACATGTGGGAGTCTTTTCAAGCGACAGTTGATTAGGATTCAGGAAAGTCACGTTCCTGAGAGAACGAAGGATAAGTATGGGAAGTTTAGGGAGCCTTGGATAACGAGGGATATTGTGAACCTCATCAGAAAGAAAAAGGAGGCTTTTGTAGGTCTAGAAGGGTGGGGACAGTGGAAACCCTTGAGGAGTATAAAGAAAGTGGAAAGGTACTTAAGTGGGAAATTAAGAGGGCTAGGAGGGGGTCACGAAAAGTCCTTGGCAAGTAGGATTAAGGTGAATCCCAAAGCTTTTTATTCATATGTAAAACGCAAGAGGGTGGCCGGGGAAAGGACTGGACCACTTAAGTACAGTGGGGGGAATCTATGTGTTGAGCCAGAGGAAATAGACGAGGTACTAAATGAGTACTTTGCATCAGTGTTCAGCAAGGAAAGGGACTTTGTGGAAGATGATTCTTGGGTAAGGTGTGTGGACCGTCTGGGTCATGTTGATATTTGGGGCTGGATTCTCCGATTGTGAGGCTATGTCCTCACGCCAAATGGGCACAGTGGCATTTTACACCCGAAGATTCGGCACAAAATGGCCACCGATCCTCCATGTAGCTGGGGGCTAGCATGCTGGCAGCGTGGCGTCTGCCACTCGCGGACCCGACCTGTGAAATAGTGCCACCCCTTTGGCCTCTGACCAACCCCAATAGTGCCCCCAGCCCATGATAAAGTCTCCCCTGCCCCTGGATCGGCCCTCCCTAGACTGTGGTGGCACTGGACTGCGTCCGCAGCCGCCATGTCGAGTTCCCGACGGGTGAGACCATGAGAGACCCATGCCATCGGGAACTTGGCCAGCCGGGGGTGGAGCATTGTGGGTGGGGGGGGGGTGGATTTCGAGCAATGCCCTGAGGCCGTTGGTACGGCGAACAAGTACTCCGCTATGGATGAGGTGGAGCATCGCAAAAGTGGCGCCGTCCCTGATTTGGTGGAGAACTTGGATTCTCCGGCCGATCGCCGAACACGATTTCGGCATTGGTGACCGGAGAATCCCACCCTGGGTCTTTTTCAAGACATTAAGGTCGATAAGACTCCTGAGCAGGATGGGATTTACCCAAGAATACTGAGGGAAGCAAGGGAGCTTAACTGATATCTTTGTATCCTCAGGTAAGATCCCAGAGGACTGGAGAATAGCTAATGTGGTACTGCTGTTTCAGAAAGGTAGCAGGGATAATCCAGGAAACTAAAGGCCGGTGAGCCTCACGTCAGTCGTAGATAATTCTCTGGAACAGAATTTATCACCGTTTGGAAACAAATGGACTCATCAGCGATAGACAGCATGGTTTTGTGAAGGGGAGGTCATGCCTCACTAACTTGATTGAGTTTTTTGAGAAGGTGACAAAGATGACTGATGAGGGGACGGTGGTGGATGTTGTTTATATGGACTTCAGTAAAGCCTTTGACAAGATGCCACATGGCAGACTGGGATCAGAGGTGAGGTGTTAAGATGGATACAGACCTGGCTCGGTCACAGAAGGCAGTAGCAGTAGAATGGTATTTTTCTGAATGGAATGTGACTAGTGGTGCTCCACAGGGATCTGTGCTGGGGCCTCTGTTGTTTGTAGGATACATAAACGATTTGGAGGAAAATGTAGTTGGCCTGATTAGTAAATTCATGGATCGCACCAAGATTGGCAGATAGTGTTGAAGACTGTCAGAGGATACAGCAGGACATTGATAGGTTGGAGACTTGGGCATAAATGGAAAATGGAGTTTAATCCAGACAAATGTGAGGTAATGTATTTTGGTAGGTCTAACATAGAGGGAAAATATACCGTAAATGACAAAACACCATATAGAAAATCAGAGATCTGGGCGTACAGGTCCATAGATCTTTGAAAGTGGCAACATAAGTGGACAAGGTAGTGAGGAATCCAGGTCCTTATTTCTCATCATACTGGGCCTTCAGCTCAAGGCTCTCATTCAGGCCTCTATCATTCTGGAGAGACACTTTATTTCACATCAAACTTTGCTTTCAGTTTGTGGTTTGGATTCAGGCCCCTCCAGTCGCAATGAACAGTACTAGACTAGTACAAAAGGTGAAGTCACACGGGATCAGGGGTGAACTGGCAAGGTGGATACAGAACTGGCTAGGCCATAGAAGGCAGAGGGTAGCAATGGAGGGATGCTTTTCTAATTGGAGGGCTGTGACCAGTGGTGTTCCACAGGGATCAGTGTTGGGACCTTTGCTGTTTGTAGTATATATAAATGATTTGGAGGAAAATGTAACTGGTCTGATTAGTAAGTTTGCAGACGACACAAAGGTTGGTGGAATTGCGGATAGCGATGAGGACTGTCTGAGGATACAGCAGGATTTAGATTGTCTGGAGACTTGGGCGGAGAGATGGCAGATGGAGTTTAATCCGGACAAATGTGAGGTAATGCATTTTGGAAGGTCTAATGCAGTTAGGGAATATACAGTGAATGGTAGAACCCTCAAGAGTATTGAAAGTCAAAGAGATCTAGGAGTACAGGTCCACAGGTCATTGAAAGGGGCAACACAGGTGGAGAAGGTAGTCAAGAAGGCATACGGCATGCTTGCCTTCATTGGCCGGGGCATTGAGTATAAGAATTGGCAAGTCATGTTGCAGCTGTATAGAACCTTAGTTAGGCCACACTTGGAGTATAGTGTTCAATTCTGGTCGCCACACTACCAGAAGGATGTGGAGGCTTTAGAGAGGGTGCAGAAGAGATTTACCAGAATGTTGCCTGGTATGGAGGGCATAAGCTATGAGGAGCGATTGAATAAACTCGGTTTGTTCTCACTGGAACGAAGGAGGTTGAGGGGCGACCTGATAGAGGTATACAAAATTATGAGGGGCATAGACAGAGTGGATAGTCAGAGGCTTTTCCCCAGGGTAGAGGGGTCAATTACTAGGGGGCATAGGTTTAAGGTGAGAGGGGCAAGGTTTAGAGTAGATGTACGAGGCAAGTTTTTTACGCAGAGGGTAGTGGGTGCCTGGAACTCGCTACCGGAGGAGGTAGTGGAAGCAGGGACGATAGGGACATTTAAGGGGCATCTTGACAAATATATGAATAGGATGGGAATAGAAGGATACGGACCCAGGAAGTGTAGAAGATTGTAGTTTAGTCGGGCAGTATGGTCGGCACGGGCTTGGAGGGCCGAAGGGCCTGTTCCTGTGCTGTACATTTCTTTGTTCTTTGTTCTTTGTACTCAGAAACTTGCTGGAGAGAGAGTCAGCCCCCACAGTGTCCTTCTGGGGAGAATTAGCTGGATCTGTTTGGAGAGAGTTAGTCAGATCTCTTCATCGGGCTGCCAAAATCAAAACTGAAACCAGACTCTGATGACACCCTGCTCCGCAATGAGCTATGGTGCTCTGCAACATTGGACAACATCTGACTCTTGCTCACCGTTCACCTGGGTGTTCCCTTGTAACATTGTGTACAAGTGTTTAATGTGAAAACATAGATACAGATTTGTGCCCTAGCCCCTATCACTAAACTATGTCCTGCACTTGTGCCAACCTAACTGGTGTCTAACTTTCTAGCCGACCATGCTGCCCGTCTAAACTAAAATCTTCTACACTTCTTGGGTCCGTATCTCTCTATTCCCATCGTATTCATGTATTTGTCAAGATGCCACTTAAACATCACTTTCATCCCTGCTTCCACCACCTCCTCCGGCAGCAGATTCCAGGCACCCACTACCCTCTGTGTAAAAAACTTGCGTCGTACATCTCCTCTAAACCTTATCGCTCGAACTTTAAACCTATGCCCCCTAGTAATTGACCCCTCAACCCTGGGAAAAAGTCTCTGACTATCCACTCTGTCTATGCCCCTCATAATTTTGTAGACCTCTATCAGGTCGCCCCATCAACCTCCTTCATTCCAGTGAGAACAAACCAAGTTTATTCAACCTCTCCTCATAGCTAATGCCCTCCATACCAGGCAACATCCTGGTAAATATCTTCTGCACCCTCTCTAAAGCCTCCAATCCTTCTGGTAGTGTGGCGACCAGAATTGAACACTATACTCCAAGTGTGGCCTAACTAAGGTTCTATACAGCTGCAACATGACTTGCCAATTTTTATACTCAGTGCCCCGACCAATGAAGGCAAGCATGTCGTATGCCTTCTTGACTACCTTCTCCACCTGTGTTGCCTCTTTCAGTGACCTGTGGACTTGTATACCTAGATCTCTCTGACTGTCAATACTCTTGAGGGTTCTACCATTCACTGTATATTCCCTATCTGTATTATACCTTCCAAAATGCATTACCTCACATTTGTCCGGATTAAACTCCATCTCTCCGCACAAGTCTCCAAAGATCTAAATCCTCTGACAGTCCTCATCGCTATCCGCAATTCCACCAACCTTTGTGTCGTCCGCAAATTTACTAATCAGACCAGTTACATTTTCCTCCAAATCATTTATATATACTACAAACAGCAAAGGTCTCAGCACTGAACCCTGTGGAACACCAATAGTCACAGCCCTCCAATCAGAAAAGCATCCTTCCATTGCTACTCTCTGCTTTCTATGACCTAGCCAGTTCTGTATCCATCTTGCCAGCTCACCTCTGATCCCGTGTGACTTCACCTTTTGTCCCAGTCTGCCATGAGGGACATTGTCAAAGGCCTTACTGAAGTCCACATGGACAACATCCACTGCCCTACCTGCATCGATCATCTTTGTGACCTCGAAAAACTCTATCAAGTTAGTGAGACACGACCTCCCCTTCACAAAACAGTGCTGCCTCTCGCTAATACGTCCACTTGCTTCCAAATGGGAGTAGATCCTGTCACGAAGAATTCTCTCCAGTAATTTCTCTACCACTGACGTAAGGCTCACCAGCCTGTAGTTCCCTGGATTATCCTTCCTACCCTTCTTAAACAAAGGAACAACATTGGCTATTCTCCAGTCCTCCGGGACATCACCTGAAGACAGTGAGGATCCAAAGATTGCTGTCAAGACCTCAGCAATTTCGTCTCTAGCCTCCTGCAGTATTCTGGGGTAGATCCCATCAGGCCCTGGGGACTTATCCACCTTAATATTTTTCAAGACACCCAACACCTCGTCTTTTTGGATCTCAATGTGACCCAGGCTATCTACACACCCTTCTCCAGACTCAACATCCACCAATTCCCAATTCCTTCTCTTTGGTGAATACTGATGCAAAGTATTCATTTAGTACCTCGCCTATTTCCTCTGGCTCAACACATAGATTCTCTTGCCTGTCCTTTAGTGGGCCAACACTTTCCCTGGCTACCCTCTTGCTTTTTATGTACGTGTAAAAAGCCTTGGGACTTTCCTTCACCCTCTTTGCCAATGACTTTTCTTGACCCATTTTAGCCCTCCTGACTCCTTGCTTAAGTTCCTTCCGACTTTCCTCATATTCCACACAGGCTTTGGCTGTTCCCAGCCTTCTAGCCCTAACAAATGCCTCCTTTTTCTTTTTGAAGAGGCCTACAATATCGCTCGTTTTCCAAGGTTCCCGAAATTTGCCATATTTATCCTTCTTCCTCACAGGAACATGCCGGTCCTGAATTCCTTTCAAATGACATTTGAAAGCCTCCCACATGTCAGATGTTGATTTACCCTCAAACATGCGCCCCCAATCTGGGTTCTTCAGTTCCCGCCTAATGTTATAATTAGCCTTCCCCCAATTTAGCACATGTCAACCTGCTCATGGCCATGGAGCACAGTGAGTGGACCATCTGTGCCTGGGACTGTGCCACATTGCTCATTGACTGTATCACCAACTTCTGGGTCTGTGCCACATTGGCCAGTAAGATGTCATACAACACCAGGTTAAAGTCCAACAGGTTTGTTTCAAACACCAGCTTTCGGAGCGTTGATCCTTCCTCAGGTGAATGAAGAGGGATGTTCCAGAAACATAGATATGGACAAATTCAAAGATGCAAGACACTGCTTAGAATATGAGCATTTGCAGTTAATTAAGTGTTTACATATCCAGAGAGAGGGGTAATCCCAGGTTAAAGAGGTGTGAATTGTCTCAAGCCAGGACAGTTGGTAGGATTTTGCAAGCCCAGGCCAGATGGTGGGGGGTGAATGTAATGCGACATGAATCCCAGGTCCCGGTTGAGGCCCACTCATGTGTGCGGAACTTGGCAATGAGTTTCTGCTCGGCGATTCTGCGTTGTCGCGCGTCCTGAAGGCCGCCTTGGAGAAAGCTTACCCGGAGATCAGAGGCTGAATGCCCTTGACTGCTGAAGTGCTCCCCCACTGGAAGGGAACATTCCTGCCTGGTGATTGTCGCGCGATGTCCATTCATTCGTTGTCGCAGCGTCTGCATGGTCTCGCCAATGTACCACGCTTCGGGACACCCTTTCCTGCAGCGTATGAGGTAGACAACGTTGGCTGAGCCGCACGAGTATGTACCGCGTACCTGGTGGGTGGTGTTCTCACGTGTAATGGTGGTATCCATGTCGATGGCAAGATGTTCATCTTCATCGATGACGTGTTGAAGGCTGCGAAGAAGATGTCGTAGTTTCTCCGCTCCGGGAAAGTACTGGACGACGAAGGGTACTCTGTCGGTTGTGTCCTGTGTTTGTCTTCTGAGGAGGTTGGTGCGGTTTTTTGCTGTGGCGCGTTGGAACTGTCGATCGATGAGTCGAGCGCCATATCCCATTCGTACGAGGGCATCTTTCAGTGTCTGTAGATGTCTGTTACGCTCCTCCTCGTCTGAGCAGATCCTGTGTATACGGAGGGCTTGTCCATAGGGGATGGCTTCTTTAATGTGTTTAGGGTGGAAGCTGGAGAAGTGGAGCATCGTGAGGTTATCCGTGGGCTTGCGGGAAAGCAAAGTGCTGACGTGACCGTCCTTGATGGAGATGAGTGTGTCCAAGAACGCAACTGATTTTGAAGAGTAGTCCATGGTGAGTCTTATGGTGGGATGGAACTTATTGATTTCATCGTGTGGTCGTTTCAGTGATTCTTCGCCGTGGGTCCAAAGGAAAAAAATGTCATCGATGTATCTGGTGTACAACGTCGGTTGAAGGTCATGTGCGGTGAGGAGGTCTTGTTCAAACTTGTGCATGAAGGTGTTGGCATATTGAGGTGTGAATCTGATCCCCATGGCTGTTCCGTGCGTCTAGATGAAGAACTTGTTGTCGAAGGTGAAGACGTTGTGATCCAGAATGAAGCGGATGAGTTGCAGAATTGCATCTGGAGGTTGAACCAGAACAGCAGGCCGAGAGATCTGCGGTGCGGCAACCGAAGAGGAAAGAGTCCATTTGGACCCCTCTGGATGGCTGCTGCCCGAGACTCGACATGTATGCTCAGGCCGTCAGGAATCGCGTCAATGCCAGATTCATCAGTCGCATTCACAAGACAGCCTCGAACGGCACCCAAGCACAACGCAACGCCATCCGCGCTCTCAAGACCAACCGCAGCATCGTCATCAAACCAGCAGACAAAGGAGGGGCCACCGTCATACTGAACAGAACGGACTACTGCAAAGAAATGTACCGACAACTCAACAACCAGGAACACTACAGACAGTTACCCGCAGAACCGACCAAGGAATACATCTGCCAACTCAACAGACTGATTAAGACCTTGGATCCAGACCTTCAGAGCACCCTACGTGCTCCCATCCCACGTAATCTCCGCTTTGGAGAGCTCTACTGCCTCCCGAAAATACACAAGGCCAACACACCAGGCCGTCCTATCGTTTCAGGCAATGGGACCCTGTGTGAGAACCTCTCCGGCAACATCGAGGGCATCTTGAAACCCATCGACAAGGTACGCCCAGCTTCTGTCGTGACACAACGGACTTCCTACAGAAACTCAGCACCCATGGACCAGTTAAACCAGGAACATTGCTCGTCACAATGGACATCTCAGCACTCTACACCAGCATCTCCCATGACGACGGCATTGCTGCAACAGCCTCAGTACTCAACACCGACAACTGCCAATCTCCAGACGCAATTCTGCAACTCATCCGCTTCATTCTGGATCACAACGTCTTCACTTTCGACAACAAGTTCTTTATCCAGACGCACAGAACAGCCATGGGGACCAAATTCGCACCTCAATATGCCAACATCTTCATGCACAAGTTTGAACAAGACCTCCTCACCGCACAGGACTTTCAACCGACGTTGTACACCAGATACATCGATGACATTTTTTTCTTTTGGACCCACGGCGAAGAATCACTGAAACGACTACATGATGACATCAATAAGGTCCATCCCACCATCATACTCACCATGGACTACTCTCCAAAATCAGTTGCATTCTTGGACACACTCATCTCCATCAAGGACGGTCACCTCAGCACTTTGCTTTACCGCAAGCCCACGGATAACCTCACGATGCTCCACTTCTCCAGCTTCCACCCTAACCAATTAAAAAAGCCATCCCCTATGGACAAGCCCTCCGTATACACAGGATCTGCTCAGACGAGGAGGAGCGTAACAGACATCTACAGACACTGAAAGATGCCCTCGTATGAATGGGATATGGCGCTCGACTAAACGATCGACAGTTCCAACCCACCACAGCAAAACACCGCACCAACCTCCTCAGAAGACAAACATGGGACACAACCGACAGAGTACCCTTCGTCGTCTAGTACTTTCCCGGAGCGGAGAAACTAAGACATCTTCTTTGCCGCCTTCAACACGTCATCGATGAAGATGAACATCTTGCCAAGGTCATCCCCACACCCCCACTACTTGCCTTCAAACAACCGCGCAACCTCAAACAAACCATTGTTTGCAGCAAACTACCCAGCCTTCAGAACAGCGACCATGACACCACACAACCCTGCCATAGCAATCTTTGTAAGACGTGCCAGATCATCGACATGGATACCGCCATTACACGTGAGAACACCACCCACCAGGTACGCGGTACATATTCGTGCGGCTCGGCCAACGTTGTCTACCTCATACGCTGCAGGAAAGGATGTTCCGAAGCGTGGTACATTGGTGAGACTATGCAGACGCTGCGACAACGAATGAATGGACATCGCGCAACAATCACCAGGCAGGAATGTTCCCTTCCAGTTGGGGAACACTTCAGCAGTCAAGGGCATTCAGCCTCTGATCTCCGGGTAAGCGTTCTCCAAGGCGGCCTTCAGGACGCACGATAACGCAGAATCGCCAAGCAGAAACTCATTGCCAAGTTCCACACACATGAGTGCGGCCTCAACCTGGACCTGGGATTCATGTCGCATTACATTCACCCCCACCATCTAGCCTGGGCTTGCGAAATCCTACCAAGTGTCCTGGCTTGAGACAATTCACACCTCTTTAACCTGGGGTTACCCCTATCTCTGGATATGTAAACACTTAATTAACTGCAAAAGCTCACATTCTAAGCATTGTCTTGCATCTTTCAATTTGTCTATCTATATATTTCTGGAACATACCTCTTCATTCACCTAAGGAAGGAGCAGTGCTCCGAAAGCTAGTGTTTGAAACAAACCTGTTGGACCTTAACCTGGTGTTGTAAGACTTCTTACTGTGCTCACCCCAGTCCAACGCCGGCATCTCCACAACATTGGCTAGTGACTGCCATCTCCCTCTGGGACTGGACCACCTCCCCCTATGACTGTGCCATGTCGGCAAGCACTTGGGCAATGCCGGTGATGTTCTCAGACATGGCCTGCTGTGACTGGGCCACACTCAGGAGTGCCGCTGCTCTAGCACATGGCTGCCTGTGAGAGGGCAGCCCTGGACTGGGCCTCAGCTATTGCCTGCACAGAATGCCCAGGCCTTGGACATGCTGATCCATAGCCAAAACCCTCACCCCAAAGCCTCTACTTCGGACGCCACCTGTGCGGTGTTGGCATGGCCGACACCAATTCCTGCTCCTGCATGCAGTTGGACTCCTCCACCTGCACCTACAGGTGCTGCATGCTCGCCGATAACCCCTCACATAGTCCCTGGCTTTGTGACGGCATCTCCACAATCAATGGGACTGTCCGATCCAGAAGCCCAAAACCCTGGATAGCAGCTAGTCCTGGGGTCGGCCGGCCTTCTGACCATCCACCGCCTCGGGAGTTCCTACCGCCACCCACTGTACTGGAAGATATGTGTGGTGCACACCAGATGGTGTCCCAGGAGCCTCTTCACTAAAGTGCCCAACTGAGGTGAGTGTCTCTGGGATGGTGGAGGGTGTTGGACACAGATGTGACGGGAAATCACTGTCATCATTAGATTCGAGTTCTGGGGTGACCTGGATCTCGGGTTGATGGCACCCGTCCATGTTGACGTAGGTGTCGATGCTTGGCATCTGGGGCTCTGGATGTAGCTGGGGGCGGGGAAGAGTAGGGGTGGTGGGTGAAGCACAAGTGCGGGTGTGGTGTGGGGGTGCTGTGAGCGCGGTGTCGGGGTGATGGTGGTGTGAGGGTGTTGTGGGGTGAGGGTGGTGTGGGGTAAGGGTGATGTGGGGTTAAGGGTAGGGTGAGGGTAGTGTGGGATTGGTGTTGGGGGGCGATGACACACGTGTCGCAGGGAACTGCAACACAACAGGGTCTCACTTCCTCGCTGATCTCCACCCCAGTGACAGCCTTTTCCTGGGACCCACAAACCACGTTCAGTGCCATTTGCTCTGCTGCAGTGAGGGGCCACAGGTCCGCCAGTTCCCCCTCCAGTCTTTTTCCATACCCGTCCTTCTCCAGGGGTGGGAGGGAACAGAAAACGCACAGTGTTAGACAATCCAACGACACATGCAGCCCAGGGGGTGGGTAGCTGTTGGCTTCAATGGCCAAGGCAGCCGGCCATGGCGGCCGTTATGGGTTAATATGGGGTCATGTGGTGCAGTGTGGAGGATTAGGATGCCCACCAGGTAGAGGGGGTAGGGATACAGGTGTGTGGGACAGGTGTTGGTGCCAGTGGCACACTTCTGCCTACTCACCCTGGCCACCCTGAGGAGGCCGTGCAGTTGTTTCTGGCATAGCTGGCCCATCTGACTAGTTTTGCTTGTGCTGCTGATGGCCTCTGTCACCTGCACTGAAGCACGGCAAATGGCAGCAGCTTGCAGCCTCCTTTCCTGGCCAGGAAGTCTTCTCCTCTATGGTGTCGAGCAACGTCTCAAGTTCAGCGTCCGTGAACCTTCTTGTCACTCTCCTTACTGCCATCTTGTTGGCTGCGATGGTGAGTGTGGGAGTGGAGTGTGCATATGCAGCTGCAACTTGTCAGCCTCCTGAGTGTCAATCACGAATCCACTGATTCCGACCCAATTTCCCATTAGAATTAATTGTGTTCCACGTGGCGGCAGTGCTAGCCCCTTGACTGTCGGTCCAGGTGTGGCGCCAGTTTTGCTGTTGTAGAACTCTGCGAATCCTGCCCCGACGTCAACACTTAGTCTCAGGAAGGGAGAATCCATCAATGGTCTTTTCCCTCAATGGTCATGTACCTTGCTGGGCTATGTCCCTTCTCCCTAACTATGGTAACCACCCACTTGTGGGGAGTAGACTTTCCCATTGGGCCCTTCTGACACCTGAAACCATTTTTAATCTTCCTACAGTGAAAGTTTTTACTGAGGACGATCACCTCCCCGACATTGTATTCGGTTCGCTCACTTTCACCGCCCACACAGCACAATCCAAGGTTAATCCCTCAGCAAATGCTGATTGCATGTTAGACTAATGAGCTACAGGTCATTTATGATCTGCCTGTTGCTGGATCTATGGCAGTGTAATAATTCCCATTATTATGGCAGTGTATGTGGAGTGGACAAATCAAATCTGGCAGCTCTAATGACGGTGCTGTTGCTCGGAGTTATTTAAGACTGGTGAATGCGACCTCACACTCCTCCATCCATTCTGTCTTTTGTAACCTCTCATTAGATTTACAATGGGCTGATTGCTGCTGTGATATTGAGAGTCCACAAATAATTTCTCAAATGTTTGAAGCTATTGCAAATCTCGTTATACTTGCAGTCACCTGTAAAGCAAGCACAAAGGTTCCATTCTGCTTGGGGGAAAATGGGTTCATTTATTTGAACAAATCTGACAATTCAGAAACTTAAAATTTTGTAATTCCCAATTATGGTAAAACATCAAATGTCTCCAACTGTTAACAGACAAGAATTAATTCTCTACCCGTTTGAAAAGGGGTAGAGTAAATGTTTTCAAATGGGTGTCATTATATCAGAACCCTTCTTTTATTTTACTCCAACAAGAAACACGGTCAGGTACCCATTTTTATTTAACAATCTCTCCTTCTAAACATTTTTTTTCCAGTATCCAATCTCAATGTTCCTTTTTCATTTTGCCAGTTGAGTCAGGAATAACTCTTTGAACTTGACAAGTGTTATGAGCCAGGGTTTAGAGAACCCCAAAGAGTGGCATGGAGTTCACCTGACCCACACCATTTAATGGATTGTGGTATGCGGAGCACACGGCCCACTCGACAGGTGTGGTACAGCAGAAATGGAAAAGTATTTTTTAAAGCAAAACAATGTTTATTCTGTGAACTCAAGATAAGCTTTTTAAAACATACAGTGAACATTTTAGCAACCATTAATTCAAATACAACCCCCAAAGAATACAACACTAAGTAATCCTTTATAACTTCCCAAACAACATCCAGAAGCATGGTAGCATAGTGGTGAGCACAATTGCTTCGCAGCTCCAGGGTCCCAGGTTCGATTCCCTGCTGGGTCACTGTCTGTGCGGAGTCTGCACGTTCTCCTCGTGTGTGCGTGGGTTTCCTCCGGGTGCTCCGGTTTCCTCCCACAGTCCAAAGATATGCAGGTTAGGTGGATTGGCCAAGCTAAATTGCCCTTAGTCCAAAAGTGCCTTTAGTGTTGGGTGGGGTTACTGGGTTATGGGGATAGGGTGGGGGTGTGGGCTGGGTAGGGTGCTCTTTGTAAGGGCCGGTGAAGACTTGTTGGGCCGAATGGCCTCCTTCTGCACTGTAAATTCTATAAGAAGACAAAAGTAACACCTTTTGACAGAAGCACATTAGGTTTACATTCACTACTGAGAACATTTATAATTCTGAATTCACCAAATGATCAAGTGATAGTTTTTTCATGGCAGAAAGATCAACCGTTGACCTGCTCTGTCTGGCTTCAGCTCTAACACTGAAAATGAAACTAAAACACACCCTGCAGCAAACAACCTAAAACAAAAGTAAAAAGCTGACAGACAGCCCAGCTCCACCCACACTCTGGCATCACTGATAAACACCCATTTCTTAAAGGTACATTTCTTAAACACCCATTTCTTAGAGGTACTCTCACATGACACCTCCCCCAAGAAAAGAAAATAAACCATCAACTTCAAGATGGTTTCATTTTTCACCTTTTCACTGTCCTTTAAGAAATGCAAACAGTAAATATACTTTTTCATTTCAAAAAACAACACACGCAAACAGGTATAATAATATAGTCCATTTTTTTTCATTCCTCCAACTGAAATCCTTCTCAATTGACAATCTCATTGAACAAGAAGCTCTCTGCACGATCCGTCCATTTCTCTATGCTTCGGCATTTCTTTTTAAAGTCAGATACTTTAGTTCAATCTGATCACAGAGTCCCTTGTAATTCTCCAACACATGAGCATTGGTTATCACAGCTTTCAGGCAGTCAAATGCCTGTTGAAAGTCCGCTGTCCACTGAAATTTTCGACATTTCTTCAGCGAGTCCATCAGTCTTGAGGGTATCGGAAACTCCTCAATAACTGTTTGATGCTCGATCAGTAACTCCAGAAGCGAGATTGGAGACAATTGAAGTCTTTACTACACTAGATGTTTCTCCCACAGAAGGCAGCTGCTGGGGAGACACGGGCTCCTATACTCCACCTTACTGGGCGAAACCAGTAGGCAGGCTTAACCAATGAAAACAGTACCTCCTACACCAATGGTCTTACAGCATTACAGGGTACCGCAGTACCTCTAATATCGACTACCACATTCACCCCCTGCTAAAAAACGAGTCCGGCGGGGGGGGGGGGGGGCGGGGGGGGGGTGGTCGGCCTCGCATTACACAGTGGTAGAGGTTAAGGTTATGGAGGTATCCGGTGTACATCAGTACAGTGGGTTTGCCTCGTTACATCGCAACTATTTACAACATTTATTTACAGTTCGGAATGAAGCAATTAGTCGTCCTCTGCGATCGCCGTAGCTTTGGTGGTGATGCAGATGCCGGTTCGGGCATCTGTGGCTCTGGGAGCATGGCTTCGGCTTCTTCGGCAGCTTCATCACTCCTAGACGGGACCAGTGGGAGGACCGATCCACCTGGGAAGGGAGCGGCTATGGGGTGCACCGGTGGGAGCGAGGGTGGGATTGGTGGTGGGGGTGTGTGTGGATCCAGCGGGCACCAGGTCCCGTAGGGAGACCGTATCCTGTCGGCCATCGGGGTACGCCACGTAGGCGTACTGAGGGTTAGCGTGGAGGAGATGGACCCTCTCGACCAATGGGTCCAACTTGTGCACCCGCACGTGTTTTCGGAGCAGAATGGGTCCAGGAGCTGCCAGCCAGGTTGGGAGCGAAGTCCCGGAGGAGGACTTCCTAGGGAAGACACGGAGACCTTTGTGAGGTGTTTGGTTGGTCGTGGTACACAGCAGTGACCGGATGGAGTGGAGGGCATCCGGGAGGACCTCCTGCTAGTGGGAGTCTGGGAGATTCCTGGACCGTGAGGCCAGTAGGACGGTCCTCCAGACCGTTCCGTTCTCCCTCTTTACCTGTCCGTTTCCCCGGAGGTTGTAACTGGTCGTCCTGCTCGAGGCAATGCCCTTGCTGAGCAGGAATTGACACAGTTCGTCGCTCATAAAGGCGGACCCCCTATCGCTGTGTATGTAGGCGGGGAAACCGAACAGCATAAAGATACTGTGGAGCGCTTTTATGACGGTGGCTACGATCATGTCGGGGCAGGGAATGGCGAATGGGAACCGGGAGTACTCGTCAATCACGTTCAGGAAGTGCGTGTTGTGGTCGGTGGAGGGGAGGGGCCCTTTGAAGTCCATACTGAGGCGTTCAAAGGGACAGGAAGCCTTGATCAGGTGCGCTTTCTCTGGCCTGTAGAAGTGCGGCTTGCACTCCGCGCAGATTTGAAGTTCCTGGTGGCTGTCCTGACCTCCTCGATGGTGTAGGGCAGGTTGCGGGTTTTAATGAAACGGGATAGAGCATCAGGAGGCTCGTTTAGCTTCCCGGGACGATATAAGATCTCATAGTTGTGGGTGGACAGTACGATCCTCCACCGTGCGTTCTTGTCGTTCTTTGTGCTGTGCATTATCGAACATGAAGGCCACCGACCGTTGGTCAGTGAGGAGAGTGAATCTCCTGCCGGCCAGGTAATGCCTCCAATGCCGCACAGCTTCTACTATGGCCTGGACCTCCTTTTCAACTGAGGAATGGCGGATTTCTGAAGCGTGGAGGGTGCGTGAGAAGAAGGCCACGAGTCTGCCCGCTTGGTTGAGGGTGACCGCCAGAGCTACGTCGGACACGTCGCTCTTGACTTGGAAGGGGAGGGTCTCATCAATGGCATGCATCGTGGCCTTTGCGATGTCCGCTTTGATGCGGCTGAAGGCCTCTGACGACAGGGGGAAAACCATGGATTGGGCGGGCCTTGTCCGCATAGTTGGGGACCCACTGGGCATAATAAGAGAAAAATCCCAGGCAGCGTTTCAGGGCCTTGGAGCAGTGAGGAAGGGGGAACTCCATGAGGGTGCGCATGCGTTCAGGGTGTGGGCCTATAACTCCATCATGCACTACGAACCCGGGATGGCTAGACGGTCGGTGCTGAACACACAGGTTATCCTTGTGTTATAACCTGCCTACTTACCACTGGCTGGGGACTAATGACAATCCCACAATCCTGTGGGAGTATGAGATTCCCCAATGAGGGGGGCGGAGAAAGCATTAGTAAACTTCTAGTATAAATAAAGCTGGCCAGTTTAGGAACCAGCAGGAAGGAGTGTGCAGCAAGGGAACTTGCTGCTGCTGTTATATATATATGTTATTGTAAATAAATGTTATTACTTTGTATCCTTAAAACTCGTGCTGGATTCTTCGTGGCCCTCACAAAACTGGCGACGAAGGTTAAAGTGAATAGCTGTCTACACTGCTGAAGCCACCTCCCTGGATTTTTGTTGGATACAGGTTGGAAGTTGTTTTCTATTACACCATGCCTCTGTACGGACGTTTGGATGTTTTTGATGCTGCGCTGGAAAGCTGGAACCAGTACACACACACGGATGCGTTACTATTTCCGGGCAAACAATATCACCGAAAACGAGCGCCAGGTGGTCATATTGCTCACCGCCTGCGGCCCGCATACGTTTGGGGTGATTAGGAGCCTTACGTACCCAGCTGCTGCCGGACACCAAAACGTTTGATGAACTTGTGAATATAGTGGGGCAACATTTTAACCCAACCCCGTCCACGATAGTCCAGCGTTACCGGTTTAATACCGCTGATTTTCTATCCAGGCTACGCAGGATTGCGGAGTACTGTGACTATGGTGGACCTTGTCAGAAATGATACGCGACCATTTGGTTTGCGGTATTAACAATGCGGCCACCCAGAGAAAGTTGTTAGCTGAGCCAACATTGACTTTTCAACAGGCCATTCAAATAGTATTGTCCCGAGAGAGCGCAGAACGAGGAGTGCAGGACCAACAGGGAATGGAAGTGCATGCCTTGGGGCGCAACCCCTTCTGTCCGAAAACGTCCCCCCGCACTCCTGCAGTACCTTGGGTGAGGCAATGTCTGGACCGACGCCAGTGGCCGTCGGAGATTCATCCCCGAAGGGAGCCTTCTCCAGAACCAATGGATGAGGAACCATGTCCGTGTCAGACTTGTAGGCGCCGACCCCGTCGCAGACGGCGGTCCTGGGGGCGCCAGAGGCGCCGTCGTTCTGAACGAAACTGGGACCAGCCCAGGGGCCATAACTGGAACCAGCCCAGGGGCCGTACCTTCCATGTGGATGAACCTGCGGCGACTACTCCTGAGGACGTGGAGACGGAGGACGACTGCCTGCAGTTGCATTGTGTGGCAGCTCCCCATGTGGCCCCCAATAAGGTGACAGTATGGGTCAATGGCCACCCGCTTGAGATGGAGTTGGATACTGGCGCAGCGGTCTCCGTGATCGCCCCGAAGACATTCGACCGCATCAAGAAGGGTATACAGACCCTTACATTAACCGACTCACAGGCCAGGTTGGCCACCTACACGGGGGAACCACTGGACATTGCAGGAACTACAATGACCCCCTGTTGTTTATGGACGCCAGGAGGGGCGTTTCCCACTTATCGTGGTGCACGGCCATGGGCCCAGCCTGTTGGGTCGGGACTGGTTGCGCCATTTGCGGTTGCAATGGCAGCACATCCTCCAAACAGTTTCTGAAGGGTTGACTGAGGTGCTAGGACGATACCCAGATGTATTCCAGCCTGGTTTGGGGAAAATAAAAGGGGCCGTAGCCCGTATCCAAGTCGAACCAGGAGCCACGCCGCGCTATTTCCGGGCGCGCCCGGTGCCTTACGCCTTGCTCGAGAAGGTAGAAGGAGAGCTCACTCGTTTGGAGAGTTTGGGTATTATCAGGCCCGTCCGTTTTGCTGACTGGGCAGCACCAATTGTACCTGTAATGAAGCCAGATGCCACAGTTCGCTTGTGTGGCGACTATAAACTTACGGTGAATACGGCGTCCCGACTCAACCGATATCCAATGCCTCGCATAGAGGATCCTACGCGAAGCTTGCAGGTGGACTCTCGTTCACAAAATTAGATATGAGTCACGCCTACCTGCAGTTGGAGCTGGACCCTGCCTCCCGACCATATGTAACGATTAATACACACCGGGGCCTGTATGAATATACACGGTTGCCCTTTGGAGTATCCTCTGCCTGCGCAATTTTTCAACATGTTATGGAGGGCATTTTGAGAGGTTTATCATGTGTTGCTGTCTACTTAGATGACGTGTTGATTACAGGGATGTCGGAGCAGGAACATTTGGAAAATCTGGAGGCTGTCCTGAGACGCCTTTCGGAGGCTGGAGTCCGTTTACGTCGCACAAAGTGCGTATTTCAGGCAAAGGAAGTAGTCTACCTAGGTTATCGGGTGGACCGCGAAGGTTTGCACCCCGTCGCAGAGAAGGTGCGTGCAATTCAACAGGCCCCCGCACCGACTGACACTTCGCATCTTCGTTCTTTTCTCGGTCTCGTAAACTATTAGGGGAAGTTCCTCCCCAACCTGGCAACTACGCTGGCCCCTTTGCACCTTCTGCTAAAGAAACATCACACCTGGGTTTGTGGTCAGCCACAAGAAACCGCTTTCCGGCGGGTAAAGCAACAATTGTCGTCGTCTGGGTTACTAACCCACTATGATCCTGGAAAGCCTTTGCTCGTCACATATGATGCATCCCCGTATGGTATTGGGGCCGTCCTGTCCCACAAGATGGAGAACGGGGCTTATCGACCGATAGCTTTCGCCTCCCGCACTTTGACTGCAGCGGAGAAAAAGTACGCGCAGATCGAGAAGGAGGGCCTGGCAGTGGTTTTTGCGGTGAAACGCTTCCACCAGTACGTGTATGGCCGCCATTTCACTATCATGACTGATCATAAGCCTCTGCTGGGACTTTTCAGAGAGGATAAGCCAATACCGCCCATTGCTTCCGCACGGATCCAGCGCTGGGCTTTGTTGCTCACTGCATACGAGTATTCTCTGGAGCACAAACCAGGTACGCAGATAGCAAATGCCGACGCACTGAGCCGATTGCCTTTATCGACCAGCCCCATGTCGACCCCCACGACCGATGAGATGGTTGCAACCCTAAATTTTATGGACACCTTGCCTGTCACGGCATCATAGATCCGTGAGTAGACCCAGATGGAGCCAGTCCTGTCAAAGGTTCGGCACATAGTCCTGTATGGTGGGCAGCACAGACAGCTCCCAGGCGAGTTGCGGGCATTTTCCTCCAAGCTGTCCAAGAATTCAGCGTGGAAGACGGCATCCTCTTGTGGGGGACGCGTGTGATTGTCCCAGAAAAAGGCCAGGAGCTGATACTAACAGACTTGCACAATGGGCATCCAGGTGTGACCAAAATGAAAATGTTGGCCCGGAGTTATGTCTGGTGGCCAGGCCTCGACACCGACATTGAGAAGGTGGCCCAAAACTGCTCCATTTGCCAGGAGCATCAGAAGCTTCCACCGGCCGCGCCCCTACATCACTGGGAATGGTCAGGGCAGCCTTGGGCACGCTTGCATGCAGATTTTGCAGGCCCTTTTCAAGGATCCATGTTCCTTCTATTAATTGACGCCCAGTCTAAATGGCTAGACGTGCATAAGATGCAGGGAACAACGTCCTGCGCAACAATTGAAAAGATGCGTTTGTCGTTTAGTATGCATGGCCTCCCCGAGGTGCTGGTCACGGATAACAGCACTCCATTCACGAGTGAGGAGTTTGCGAGGTTCACGAAGATGAACGGCATACGCCATATCCACACTGCCCCTTACCACCCGGCTTCAAATGGGTTGGCAGAGCGCGCAGTGCAGACATTCAAAAGTGGTCTAAAGAAGCAGTCTTCCGGATTAATGGACACGAGACTGGCTCGCTTTTTGTTTACGTATAGGACCACCCCCCATGCGGTGACTGGGGTAGCTCCCGCAGAACTCCTAATGGGCCGGAGACTTCGCACACGCCTTAGTATGGTTTTCCCGGACATTGGCGCAAAAGTACGCCGCACACAAGAACGGCAGGGACAGGGATTCTCTCGGCATCGGCCGATTCGGCACTTTGCGCCCGGTGACCCAGTGTTCGTTCGGAATTTTGCTGGTGGTGTCCAGTGGGTTCCTGGTGTAATCTTTCGCCAAACGGGCTCTAGATCTTACCAGGTGCAAGCCCAGGGTCGTCTCCAGCGCAAACATGTAGACCACGTTCGGTCCAGAAGACTATCCCCTCAAAAGATTCCCCGCCCCGGAGCTCATTTCTACAGCCGCAGAGACCAGAGACAAGGGAAGGTAGTCCTCACAATCTTCCACTGGTGCCTCACTCGAAGCCTGAGCAGGTCGTTACAGAACCGAATGGAGATAGAGACGCTGACATGACGGAGGCAGCAGACTCTGACTCCGAGATGGAGACACAGGATGCATCAGAGGGGGAATCCTCGGGTCCACGGGCCGTGGATGTACAACTGTTACGCCGTTCATCACGGAAGCGCCGGTCTCCGTCTCGTTACACGCCGCCTGATCCAGCGCCGCGTGCAAATGGTGTCCGGCCTGCGGCAAAACGAGTCCGACGTCCTCCTTCGCCAGGGTCTTCGGTGGATTCCTTGGACTTTGGGGGGGAGGGATGTTATAACCTGCCTACTTACCATTGGCTGGGGACTAATGACAATCCCACAATCCTGTGGGAGTATGAGATTCCCCAATGAGGGGGGCGGAGAAACCATTAGTAAACTCCTAGTATAAATAAAGCTGGCCAGTTTAGGAACCAGCAGGAAGGAGTGTGCAGCAAGGGAAGTTGCTGCTGCTGTTATATATATATGTTATTGTAAATAAATGTTATTACTTTGTAGCCTTAAAACTCGTGCTGGATTCTTCGTGGCCCTCACAAAACCTTGTTATATGTCTAGGATTTTTGTGGTATGGAGGAATTTTCGGAGGTTGGTGTCGTGGTCCTGCTGGTCGTGGCCGCAGATGGTGACATTATCGAGGTACGGAAACGTGGCCCGAGAGCCGCCCATCTGCTTTGAAAGCAGTGTATTTGCGGTCGCTAGGGTGGATGGGGAGCTGGTGGTAGGCAGACTTTAGATCCACCGTGGAAAAGACCTTGTATTGTGCAATCCTGTTGACCAGATCGGATATGCGGGGGAGAGGGTACGCGTCAAGCTGCATATACCTGTTGATGGTCTGGCTATAATCGATGACCATCCTATGCTTCTCCCCGGTCTTTACAACCACTACTTGAGCTCTCCAGGGACTGTTGCTAACCTCAATGACACCTTCCCTCAGTAATCGCTGGACCTCTGACCTAATAAATGTCCGGTCCTGGGCACTGTACCATCTGCTCCTGGTGGCGACTGGTTTGCAATCCGGGGTGAGGTTCGCAAACAGGGAAGGCGGATCGACCTTGAGGGTCGCGAGGCTGCAGACAATGAGGGGGGGTATAGGGCCGCCGAATTTAAAGGATAAGGTTTAGAGGTTGCATTGAAAATCTAACCCGAGGAGTGTGGCAGCGCAGAGGTGGGGAAGGACTTAGAGCCGGTAATTTTTAAACTCCCTTCCCTGGACCGTGAGATTCGCTATGCAGAACCTCTTGATCTCCACTGAATGAGACCCGGAGGCCAGGGAGATTTTTTGGTTAACTGGGTGAATGGGGAGAGAACAGCGCCTTACCGTGTTGGGGTGTATGAAGCTCTCCGTGCTCCCAGAGTCGATCAGACAGGATGTTTCATGCCCATTGATGAGCACGGTCGTCGTTGCAGTCGAGAGTGTTCGGGCCGAGACTGGTCCAGGATCACCAAGGCTAGTCATGGCCAAAGTTGGATGTACTCCTCGGGCAGTGTGTGGTCATCCGAGTCGGGGTCCTGAGAGTCCAGCCAAGATGGCGGCGCCCACTGGTCGCACATGGCTGGGGGTGCACAAGATGGCGGCGCCCATCCATCACACGTGGTGTCCGAGAGACAAGATGGTGGCGCCCGGAGGCCACAGGTGGCCCTGAAGGAGGAAGATGGCGGCGCCCGCTGACCGCATGTGGCCCGTGGAGAGGGTTGTGGTGGTGGTCCTGATTAGCCTACGGAGACCGCAGCGACCGCCCGGGCCTGGAATACTGCCACAAAGTGGCCCTTTCTGCCGCATCCTTTGCAGAGGGATGAGCGGGCCGGATAGCGCTGTCAGGAGTGCTTGGCTTGCCCGCAAAAATAGCAGCGGGGCTCACCGGGGTTGCCTGGCAGTCTCGCAGCACAAGCTTGTGGGTGGATGGGGGAATGCATCGTAGTAGGTCGGGGGGGGGGGGGGGGGTCCCACGCTGCCCAAGGGGCTGCCGAGTGGTCGGGGATGTAAGTGCGGGCGTTTCGGGGGGCCATATCCAGGGAGATAGCAAGGGCGCGTGCCTCCTTGAGGCCTAGTGTCTCTGTCTCCAGCAATCGCTGGCGGATTTTGGAGGACAGCATACCTGCAACAAATGCGTCCCGGATCAAAAGGTCTGTGTGGTCGCTGGCCGAAACCTGCGGGCAGTTGCAGTTCCTCCCCAACATCAGGAGCGCATGGTAGAACTCCTCCAGCGATTCCCCAGGGATTTGTCGCCTCGTCGCTAGTAGATGTCAGGCGTAGACCTGGTTTACAGGGCGAATATAGTGTCCTTTCAGCAGATTCCTTGCGTCCTCACGATTTTTCGGGAGCGGGAGAGAGAGAGGGAGCTGGAGCGCAGCGAGTGCAGCTTGGGATTCAGGTAGGTGTTTAAACTTGCCCCCAGGTTCCAGCGGCCTTCATTTTCGGGAGCGGGAGAGAGAGAGGGAGCCGGAGCGCAGCGAATGCAGCTTGGGATTCAGGTAAGTGTTTAAACTTGACCCCAGGTTCCAGCGGCCTTCATTTCTGGGAGCGGGAGAGAGAGAGGGAGCCGGAGCACAGTGAGTGCAGCTTGGGATTCAGGTAGGTGTTTAAACTTGCCCCCAGGTTCCAGCGGCCTTCATTTTCGGGAGCGGGAGAGAGAGAGGGAGCCGGAGCACAGCGAATGCAGCTCGGGATTCAGGTAGGTGTTTAAACTTGCCCCCAGGTTCCAGCAGCCTTCATTTTTGGGAGCGGGAGAGAGAGAGGGAGTCGGAACGCAGCGAATGCAGCTTGGGATTCAGGTAGGTGTTTAAACTTGCCCCCAGGTTCCAGCGGCCTTCATTTCCGGGAGCGGGAGAGAGAGGGAGCCGGAGTGCAGCGAGTGCAGCTTGGGATTCAGGTCGGTGTTTAAACTTGCCCCAGGTTCCAGCGGCCTTCATTTCCGGGAGCGGGAGAGAGAGAGAGGGAGCCGGAGCGCAGCGAGTGCAGCTTGGGATTCAGGTAGGTGTTTAAACTTGCCCCCAGGTTCCACTTGTTGTGTCTCCCACTCTTCCACTTCCTCTAACCTAAGGGGGTGGGTGAATATCAGGTAAGCTCTCTCTTTTCTTTTTCTTTTATCCGCAAGTTATAACTTCAGATTTTCGGCGGGAACAGTGGCCAGGGATCTGTCAGGAAGGTAAGTAGCTGGGAGAAATTTAAGTCTTCGTGGGTTGGTAAGTATTGTGATTGGTAAGTAAAATCCTTATTCCTTTCACTTATTCATTATTTGATATTATATTTGTCATCAGTTAAGGTAAAGTGTAAAAATGGCAGGAGATCCCAGACCCGTGTTATGCTCCTCGTGCTCAATGTGGGAGTTCAGGGACGCGGCCGATGCCCCTGACTCTTTCATGTGCGGGAAGTGTGTCCAGCTGCAGCTCCTGTTAGACTGCATGACGGCTCTGGAACTGCGGATGGACTCACTTTGGAGCATCTGCAATGCTGAGGAGGTCGTGGATAGCACGTTCAGTGAGTTGGTCATACCGCAGATTAGGGTTGGTGAGGGAGATAGGGAATGGGTGACCAAAAGGCAGAGAAAGAGCAGGAAGGCAGTCCAGGTGTCCCCTGCGGTCATCTCCCTCCAAAACAGGTATACCATTTTGAATACTGTTGGGGGAGATGACTCACCAGGGGAAGGCAGTAGTAGCCAGGCTCATGGCACCGTGGCTGGCTCTGCTGCACAGAAGGGCGGGAAAAAGACTGGCAGGGCTATAGTCATAGGGAATTCAATCGTAAGGGGAGTAGACAGGCGTTTCTGTGGTCGAAAACGAGACTCACGAATGGTATGATGCCTCCCGGGTGCACGGGTCAGGGATGTCTCAGATCGGCTACAGGACATACTGAAGGGGGAGGGTGAACAGCCAGTTGGCGTGGTGCATATAGACACCAACGATATAGGTAAAAACGGGATGAGGTCCTACAATCAGAATTTAGGGAGTTAGGAGATAAGTTAAAAAGTAGGACCTCAAAGGTAGTAATCTCAGGATTGCTACCAGTGCCACGAGACAGTCAGAGTAGAAATTCAAGAATAGTCAGAATGAATACGTGGCTTGAGAGATGGTGCTGGAGGGAGGGGTTCAGATTTTTGGGACATTGGAACCGGTTCTGGGACCATTACAAATCGGATGGTCTACACCTGGGCAGGACTGGAACCAATGTCCTAGGGGGTGCATTTGCTAACACTGTTGGGGAGGTTTTAAACTAATGTGGCAGGGGGGTGGGAACCAGATTAGGAAGTTAGAGGTCAGTAAAGAGGCAGCAACTAAAGCCAGTAAGGTACTAGATAATAAACTCAATGTGACTAAGGGGAAGAGTAGATAGGGAAGAGATGATGAACGCAAAGGGACAGGTGGTCTGAGGTGCATTTGTTTCAATGCGAGAAGTGTAGCAGGTAAGGCAGATGAATTTAGGGCTTGGATTAGTACCTGGGAATATGATGTTATTGGTATTACGGAGACTTGGTTGAGGGAAGGGCAAGACTGGCAACTAAATATCCCAGGGTATAGAAGCTTCAGGAGGGATAGAGAGGGAGGTAAAAGGGGTGGAGGAGTTGCATTACTGGTCAGATCACAGCTCTGATTAAGGAGGGCACGATGGAGGTTTCGAGCACTGAGGCAATATGGGTAGAGCTAAGAAATAGGAAGGGTGCAGTAACATTGTTGGGACTTTACTACAGGCCTCCCAAAAGCGAGCGTGAAGTAGAGGTACAAATATGTAGACAGATTATAGAAAAATGTAGGAGCAATAGGGTGGGCGTGATGGGAGATTTTAACTTCCCCAACATTGAATGGGACTCATGTAGTGTTGGAGGCGTAGATGGAGCAGAATTTGTAAGGAGCATCCAGGAGAGATTTTTAGAGCAGTATGTAAATAGTCCAACTCGGGAAGGGGCCATACTGGACCTGATATTGGGGAATGATCCTGGCCAGGTGGTTAAAGTTTCAGTCGGTGATTACTTTGGGAATAGCGATCACAATTCCGTAAGTTTTAGAATACTCATGGACAAAGACGAGAGTGGGCCTAAAGAAAGAGTGCTAAATTGGGGAAAGGCCAAGTATAACAAAATTCAGCAGGAGCTAGGGAATGTGGATTGGGAGCAGCTCTTTAAGGGTAAATCCACATTTGAAATGTGGGAGTCTTTTAAGGAAAGGTTGATTAGAGTGCAGGACAGACATGTCCCTGTGCAAATGAAGGATAGAAATGGCAAGATTAGGGAACCATTGATGACGGGTGGAATTGTGAGACTAGCTAAGATGAAAAAGGAAGCATACATAAGATCTAGGCGACTTAAATCTGATGAAGCTTTGGAGGAATATCGGGAAAGTAGGACAAATCTCAAACGTGCAATAAAGAGGGCTAAAAGGGGTTATAGAATTATCATAGAATTTACAGTGCAGAAGGAGACCATTCGGCCCGTCGAGTCTGCACCGGCTCTTGGAAAGAGCACCCTACCCAAGGTCAACACCTCCACCCTATCCCCATAACCCAGTAACCCCACCCAACACTAAGGGCAATTTTGGACACTAAGGGCAATTTATCATGGCCAATCCACCTAACCTGCACATCTTTGGGCTGTGGGAGGAAACCGGAGCACCCGGAGGAAACCCACGCACACACGGGGAGGATGTGCAGACTCCACACAGACAGTGACCCAAGCCGGAATCGAACCTGGGACCCTGGAGCTGTGAAGCAATTGTGCTATCCACAATGCTACCGTGCTGCCCTGAAGTATCATGAAGTATCTTTGGCTAACAGGGTTAAGGAAAATCCCAAAGCCTTTTATTCATATATAAGGAGCAAGAGGGTAACTAGAGAAAGGATTCAGTAAGGCGTTTGATAAAGTTTCCCATGGCAGGTTGATGGAAAAAGTGAAGTCGTATGGGGTTTAGGGTGTACTAGCTAGATGGATAAAGAACTGGCTGGGCAACAGAGAGTAGTGGTGGAAGGGAGTGTCTCAAAATGGAGAAAGGTGACTAGTGGTGTTCCACAGGGGTCCGTGCTCGGACCACTGTTGTTTGTGATATACATAAATGATCTGGACGAAGGTATAGGTGGTTTGATTAGCAGGTTTGCAGATGATACTAAGATTGGTGGAGTTGCAGATAGCGAGGAGGACTGTCAGAGAATACAGCAAAATATAAATAGATTGGAGAGTTGGGCAGAGAAATGGCAGATGGAGTTCAATACAGGCAAATGCGAGGTGATGCATTTTGGAAGATCTAATTCAAGAGCGGACTATACGGTCAATGGAAGAGTCCTGGGGAAAATTGATGTACAGAGTGATCTGGGAGTTCAGGTCCATTGTACCCTGAAGGTGGCAACGCAGGTCGATAGAAGGCATACAGCATGCTTGCCTTCATCGGACGGGGTTTTGAGTACAAGAGTCGGCAGGTCATGTTACAGTTGTATAGGACTTTGGTTAGGCCACATTTGGAATACTGCGTGCAGTTCTGGTCGCCACATTACCAGAAGGATGTGGATGCTTTAGAGAGGTTCACCAGGATGTTGCCTGATATGGAGGGTGCTAGCTATGAAGAAAGGCTGAGTAGATTAGGATTGTTTTCGTTGGAAAGATGGAGGTTGAGGGGGGGACCTGATTGAGGTCTACAAAATTATCAGAGGTATGGGCAGGGTGGATAGCAACAAGCTTTTTCCAAGAGTGGGGGTGTCAATTACAAGGGGTCACGATTTCAAGGTGAGAGGGGGAAAGTTTAAGGGAGATGTGCGTGGAAAGTTTTTTACGCAGAGGGTGCTGGGTGCCTGGAACGCTTTGCCAGCGGAGGTGGTAGAGGCGAGCACAATAGCATCATTTAAGATGCATCTAGACAGATATATGAACGGGCGGGGAACAGAGGGAAGTAGATCCTTGGCAAATAGGTGACAGGTCTAGATAAAGGATCTGGATCGGCGCAGGCTGGGAGGGCCGAAGGACCTGTTCCTGTGCTGTAATTTTCTTTGTTCTTTGTTATTTTGTTCAAAATCGTCCGCGTCCTCGATGAGAGTGTAGATCTCTGGGCTCACCCCCGAGTGCAGAACTTGCATTTTCTGGTCCTCCGTGAATGTAATTGTGGCAGTTTTGAGATATCCATTGAAACACGCCAGCCAATGCTTGAAGGTTGCCGCTGAGTTTGCCGCATGGGGGCTGAGTTGCATGCACTCCGGCTTTAGTCGGAGCTCCATTCTTTAAAATGTAGTGTAATAAATTGATGCTCGATCAATAACTTCAGAAGTGAGATTGAAGAAAATTGAATGTTTTATTGCACGAGATGTTTCCCCCAGCAGCGCAGGTACAAAAGGCAGCTGCTGGGGAGACACAGGCTCTTATATTCCGCCTTACTGGGCGGAACCAGCAGGCAGGCTGAACCAATGAAAACCGGACCTCCTACACCAATGGTCTTACAGCATTACAGGATACCTTAATACCTCTAATACAGACTACCACACTGTTGTCTTCACATCCCGTGTGACCATTCGACCCTGTCCATTTGTATGGCCAAGGAAAGTGACTTGGACTTTACCAAATTCACTTTTGGCTAGGTTTATCACCAAACCCGCCTCCTGAAGTCGATCGAATAACTCCATCAGATGTTTTAAATGTTCTTTCTATGTCTGGCTGAAAATTACCAGATCGTCGATGGGTACCGCGCAATTGGGTAATCCTGAAACAAATTTGTTAGTTAACCGTTGAAATGTGGCTGGGGCCTTTTCATGCCAAATGGCATAACTTTGAATTGGTACCATCTGGAGTCACAAAAGCTGAAATCTCCTTCGCCCATTCGGATAAAGGTACCTGCCAGTAACCTTTAAGTAAATCCAGTTTGGAAATAAAAGCTGATTGTCGCACTTTCTCAATGCAATCCTCCAAACGTGGGATAGGATAATAGTCCATTCTTGTAACAGCATTAACCTTTCTATAGTCCACACACAGCCATTGGTTACCATCTGGTTTCGGTACCATCACTATGGGTGAGCTCCATTGGTTGCAACCCACTTCAATTATGCCATTTTTAAGCATACTCTCAATCTCTTTGTTAACCTGTGCCAATTTTAAATGGTTAAGTCTATATGGATATTGTTTGATAGGAACAGCATTTCCAACATCTACATCATGTATAGCCATTTTAGTACTTCCCAATTCATCTCTACAAACTTGCCCATGTGATATTACTAACTCTTTCAGGTCAGTCCGTTTTTCCTCTGGAAGGTAACTCAACAATTTATCCCAATTTTTAACAACATCCTCGTTTTCCAATTTAATTTGAGGTATGTCAAATTCACAGTCATCTGGATTTGATTCGTCATTTTGAGTTAGAATTATTAAAACCTCCTCCTTTTCTCTCCTTCCCTTTCAAAGTACCTTTTAAGCATATTCACATGACACACTCGGTGAGTCTTCCTTCTGTCTGGTGTTTTTACAACATAATTCGCCTCACTTAATTTCCTTTCAATCTGATAAGTTCCACAAAACCTATCTTGTAAAGGTTCACCTACCACTGGTAACAACACTAAAACTCTTATCTCCGCTGGCAAAACTACGAACTTTGCATTTCTTGTCCTCTACCCGTTTCATCACATTTTGTGCAACTTTTAAATGCTGTCTAGCCAATTCACTTCGCTATTTAATCGTTCCCTAAAATTTGACACGTAATCCAATCATGTAATTTCCGATTTCTCACTCACCAGTTTTTCCTTAATCAATTTTTTAGTGGTCTTCTTACCTCATGACCAAAAATTAGTTCAAAAGGACTAAATTTGGTTGACTCATTGGGTGCATCCCTAATTACAAACTGTATGAATGAAATTCCTTTATCCCAATCCTCTGGATAATCATGACAATAAGCCCTCAACATTGTCTTTAATGTCTGATGCCACCTTGCTAATGCTCCCTGCAACTCTGGATGGTACGCAGTTGATTTAAATTGTTTTATTCCTATGCTATCCATAACTTCTTGAGGTAAAATTTGATCCTTGATCCAATTGTATTTCTGTGGGTAGTCCATATCTAGTAAAAGAATTTAAGTAACTCCTCCAGCCTTTTTAGCTGTAATATTACGTACTGGAATGGCCTCTGCAAACCTCGTAGACACATCCATTGTAGTCAAAAGATATTGATTCCCACTTTTTGTTTTAGGAAGCGGTCCTATGCAATCAATTAGGACTCTTGTAAAAGGTTCATCAAATGCTGGAATGGATATTAAGGCCGCTGGTTTTATCACTGCTTGAAGTTTCCCTATCACTTGACATGTGTGACATGATTGACAAAATTTAACTACACCTTTATGTAGTCCAGGCCAATAAAAATGTTTCTGGATTTTAGCTTGAGTTTCCCTATTCCCAAATGACCTCCCACTGGTACCTCATGTGCAACTCGCAACACCTCCTTTCTATACCCTACCGGCAATACTACTTGATGAACTTCTGCCCACTTTTCACCCCCCTGCATATGTAAAAGTCTCCATTTTCTCATCAAGACATTACTTTCACGGTAATAACACTCTGGTTTACACTCAGATTCCTCTTCTGTATATGCTTTCTGATACATCCATTTTATTTCTACATCTTTCTGTTGTAACTCTGCCAATTTTCCTGAACTAAAAATATCCGCCTCATCCTCCACCTGTTCTTATTCTTTTTCAACCATCTGATCAAAAATTGTTTCTGATAATTGCACTTCAACCTCGTCTTCACTCTTTGATTTCTCCTCATCTTAACCTGTGACTTTGCGACCTTGTTACCACACAATCCAGAAAAATCCCAGGATATTCATCCTTCAACATTTTAGTTGTCTGATTTTCCCACTGGCTTGTCAACCATAGTAGGCATCACTCCCACCTGCGATCCAGTTATATCATTACCCAAGATAAACTATATTCCTGGACAAGATAGTTTCTCTATTACTCCAACTACCACTTCACCACTCTTCACTGGACTTTCCAACCTTACCTTATATAATGGAACATTACGCCTCTCACCCTGAATTCCACATATTATCACCTTTTCTGGCACCATACTTCCCAAACTACATAACTCCTCATCTCTTACCATTAAAGATTGACTAACTCCTGTATCTCTTAAAATTGTGACGTCTTTACCTATTCCTCCTGATACGGGGCTGTTTGGGGCTGTTTAGCACAGGGCTAAATCGCTGGCTTTGAAAGCAGACCAAGGCAGGCCAGCAGCACGGTTCGATTCCCATAACAGCCTCCCCGAGCAGGCGGCGGAATGTGGCGAAGCCTACTTGTGACAATAAGCGATTTTCATTTTCATTTCATACGCATGAGTAAACTTTACCCACACAAGCCTTCGACTATGACACTCTTTCTCACTATCCTCATCACTATCATCCAACTGTACGTTTTCCTTTACGTCTGTCAATTTTAACTGACTGTCATGTTTCATGGTCATTTTCTGAAGTACAAACTCTCTCTCTTTATCTTTTTCCCTGATCTGTATCTCCCTTTCTTTTTCTTTTTGTTCTGCTAGGGCTATTCTTTCTTTTCTCCTTTCTTCTCTCTCCTCTTCTTTTTCCTCTCTCTCTTTCTTTTTCCTCTCTCTCTCTTTCTTTTTCCTCTCTTTCGTATTCAAGCTGCTTGAATTCTTTCTCATGTTCCATTTGTTTAATTTGTAACTGAATTTTTGCCATTTCCAATGAGTCAAACTGTATCTCAGGCAACTTTAAATGCTTAGCCACCACCATAATTACCTCATCTTTTTGCATTTTGTCAGGTAACGTTAACTGCAATGTTTTTGCCAAATCTAACAGTCTGCTTTTAGTCTCTGTCCGTAAGATTCTGCATGTGACCGTCTCCACCCCCAAAAACCTCATAGCCTCTGAAAGAGCCATTGTCCACAACACAATCCCTACTTAAACTATAATACCACACCTGAAAAGCAACCACAATATGCTCACCCCTCACTGTCTTTAAGTTCACTAAGCCAATCCAATAGATAGACTCTTACCCCGGACAAGCCCCCAATTTGTTATGGGCCAGGGTTCAGAGAACCCCAAAGTGTATTATGGAGTTCACCTGACCCACAACTTTTAATAGATTGTGGTATGGGGAGCACACGGCCCACTCTACAGGTGTGGTACAGCAGAAATGGAAAAGTATTTTTTAAAGCAAAACAATGTTAATTCTATGAACTCAAGTTCACCTTTTTAAAACATACAGTGAACATCTTAGCAACCATCAATTCAAATACAACCCTCAAAGAATACGACACTAAGTAATCCTTAATAACTTCCCAAACAACATCCGAAAGACAAAACAAATACCTTTTAACAGAAGCACTTCAGGTTTACATTCACTTCTGAGAACATTTATAATTCTGAATTCACCAAATGATCAAGAGATAGTCTTTTCATGGCAGAGAGATCAGCAGTACACCTGCTCTCTCTGGCTTCAGCTCCAACACTGAAACCGAAACTAAAACACACCCTGCAGCAAACAGCCTAAAACAAATGTAAAAAGCTGACAGACAGCCCAGCTCCATCCACACTCTGACATCACTGATAACCACCCATTTCTTCAAGGTACACTTCTTAAACACCCATTTCTTAAATGTATTCTCACATGACACAAGAAATTTTAACCCAAGTTCGATTCAACAAAGGATTGGCCATAATCATTTCAAATATCCCGGGCGGGGATTCTCCATCGCCGGATGCCAAAATTGGGAAACGCAATTTGGCAGAGAATCGGTTTTGACGCCGACATTGTGGTGGGCACCAGTTTCACGCCAAATTGCAATTCTGCGGCGCCTTGACAGCAGCGTCAATGCATTCCACTCCGCACGTACAGTAAATACTGTTGGCATATCATTAGTAGGCCTGACACGGTATTCTCCGGGGCCTCCACGATTCTCCACCTCCAATGGGCCAACTTCCCAATGGTGAGGTTCACTTGTGCTTTAAGAATGTTGAAACTGGCGCCGTGGCTGCTGAAGATGAGAGAGGAGGTAGGACATGAAATATGCATACATATGGTGTGCGGGCCATGGGCTGGCAGTAACAGCAGGTCTGCCCCATGGGATAGAGGATGATGACAACCCACTCTGTGATGAGTTCTGGTGCTCTGCACCGTTTGACAATGTCTGACTCCTGCCCACGGTAGCATTTCCCAATGTCCACCTGCGCGATCCCGCATGCGAGCTAGCCATTCCATCACACAGTCCCACCCAATCCCTGGGAATACAGAGGTGGGGATAATGGAGTGGAGGGGGGCACCAGAGCAGTGAGCGCTGGCTGAACTGCGGTGCCTGAGCCAAGCCCACCCCCAACATTCGTCAATTTCATCCCCCCCCCCACTATGCCCCCTCTGCAGCCAGCCCAGCCCACCGAGCACCGAGGCAGGTTGTTACAGTGTGAACAGGTGTTTAACATGACAACATATAAACAGATTCATGCCCTAGCCCCTATCGCTAAACTGTGCCCTGCACCCGTGCCAATTTAACTAGTTTTCCGGCCTTACGGGTTCTAAAGTTCCATCTAGGTGGATCCCCAGGTGGTACTTCAGGACTGGAGGCAGCCTGCTGTGATTCCCGCCCTGCGACCTGGGTCACTGTTGGCGGCCGTCTTCTGGGGCGACGGGGCCTGGATGGGTCCAATTGCTACTGGGGTGTCCCAGGTGACAGGGTACTGCCCTGTTCTGCCCGATGCCCACCAGCTGTGCCAGGATAGGCGGGGGGGAGAAAGTCCAAAATGCTGCGATGTTCCGGCACCTCCCCTGCGGGAGTCACCGGTATGGGCCACATCACCTCCTCCTCCATTTATGTACCCAGTAGCCTCTGGGTACTCCATGGGATAGGGTTGTGAGTGGAACTAACCCCTGTGGCTCCCCCGGCACCTGGCACTGCCAATCCTGGAGGCCCGCTGCCGTCTCAGCCAGTGCCTGCATGCTTGCAGCCATGGAGCCCAGGGAGTGGACCTCCACCTGGGACTGTGCCACATCACCCATGACTGTGCCATCACCTTCTGGGTCTGTGCCACATCAGCCAGTGACTGCGCCATCTCCCTTTGGGATTGGGCCACCTCCCTCTATGTCGGTGCCACATCGGCCAGCGCCATGGCTGCCGACGTTTTTAGCCATGACACGCTGTGACTGGGCCACGCTCAGGAGCACTGCTGCAATGTCAATGTGGCACTGGCACATGGCTGCCTGTGAGAGGGCAGCCCTGTTCTGGGCCTCAGCCTCCACCTGCCCAGAATGTGCCAGGCCTTGGACATGCTGATCCATAGCCGAAGCCCTCGCCCCCAAGGCCTCCACAGCGGACGCACCAGTGCGGTGTTGGCCTGGGTTACACACATGGCTGGCACCATCTCCTGCAGTGGAGTTGGACTCCACCACCTGCACCTGCAGGTGCGGGATGCTCGGCGACAGCCCCTCAGTTGTCCCTGGCTCTGTGACTGCATTACCATGATCGTTGAGACGGTCCGCCAAAAAGGCCCAAAACCCATCTGGGCGGCAGCTAGTCCCTGGGGTCAGCTTGTCTTCCAACCGTCCGCCCCCTCGGGAGTTCCTACCTCCACCTGATGTACCAGAGTATCTGTGTGGTGAGCACCAGAGAGGGGGGATATGGGGGAAGGAGGAACAGACCCGGCCCATTAGGCATAACGACACCCCAGGACGTTCCAAGGCGGCCACGAGCCAGGGACAGACCCGGAGCACCAGGTGGACGCTGCCCACATCTAGTGCAAGTGTGGCAACGCCGGCGGGCCACACCCAGTGACGAGGAGGGCAGCCACAGCAACAGACCACCATTGCAGCCGACCCAGGACACCGACACACAGGACCCTAACACACAGGACACCGATGCCCAGGAGAGTGACGCACACATTACCCACACACAGGGGACGGATGGACAGGAATCACCACTCCAGGGGACCCCGGACTTTGGGTCGGATGAGGAGCATGCCATTACGTGACTGCTGTCCCCTACACCCTCCACCATCGCAGAGGCACTCAGCTCGGTTGGGCACTGATGAGGCATCTGGTACACTAACTGGTGCGCACAACTCAGCCGTCCTGGTACAGCAGGTGGAGACAGGATAAGCCGAGGGGCCGGGCGGTTGGAGGGCAGACCGGCTCAGGCAACCATCTGCCGCCCAGATTCCTGGAGTTACCACACCCACCCATAGACCTGATGCAGGCATGGGCCAAGGGACGACCGAAGGGGATGACGGCCGGCTTGCGGCAGCTGCAGACGAAGGTGGAGGAGTCCACCCGCGTGCAGGAGCTGGGAGTGGTGCTGGTCAGGCCTGCCACCCAGGTCGAAACCGCAAGGGTGGTCCGCGGTGGAGGCAATGGGTGCGACGGTGTCAGGCCTGGGTCACAGTATGCAAGGTGTGGGGCTTTCCGTGCAGGCAGCATCTGTGGCCTAGGACATTTCCTCTCACAGGCAGCCATGAGCCAGAGCCAGCAGCAGATCGCAGAGGCGCTCAACGCTGTGGCCCAGTCTCAGCAGGCAATGGCCCAGTCTCTGCAGGTCATCGCTAAGGGCATCGATGCCATGACCCAGGTGCTGGCCGGCGCCGCCCAGACACAGACAGGGATGGCCAACTCCCTGAGCTCCATGGCTGCAAACTTGCAGACCCTTGTTGATACCAGGGCGGGCCTCCAGGACTGGCAGCACCAGGTGTCAGGGGGGCATTGGGTGCTCGGTCCGTTTGCACCCCGACCCATGTAGAGGCCCGGGGCCATCGGGCATCCCGAGGGAGGAGGAGGTTGTGGTGGTATGTATTAGGGGTAATACGGTACACCACGTGTCGACAGGCTATTGGTGGAGGGATGCCAGGTCCTGATAGGATCTGCCACCTACTGGACTCCACCCAGAAATGCTGGTACAAGAACCCAGCTTTTCCCTCCATTTCCCTCAGCAGCTGCATTCTGTAACCACGCTGCTGGGGATAAAGTTCTGCTTAATAAAGCCTTCAATTGACATGACCTCAACCTGCCTCACGTCATATTGACGGTGCTACAATTTATGAAGCAGAATTTAAATTGAAGAAAACGACATGGGAACATGGAGCTCCGAATCACCCTCGGAGTGCCTGCGCATCGCACCCCAAGCAGCTAACTCGACCTCTATTTTCAAGCACTGGCTGGCATGCTTTGAGGGCTACCTCCGAACGGCCCCCGGCACACCAACAGACGAACAAAAGATGCAGGTCCTCTATTCCAGGGTGAGTCCTGACGTCTACTCCCTTATCGAGGACGAGGACGGTTTCACCGGTGCCATCGCCGCGCTGAAGGATATCTACATCCGGCCCGCCAACCAGGTTTTTGCTCGCTACCAGCTCGCCACACGACGGCAATTTCCGGGGGAATCGCTGGACGGGTTTTATAACGCCCTGCAGATCCTGGGTCGAAACTGCAACTGCCCGACGGTAACAGCAAATGAACACACAGATGGTCCGCGATGCGTATGTGGCAGGTTTGGCCTCTTCCCAGATCCGCCAGAGGCTTCTGGAGAAAGAATCTCTGGGACTTACAGAAGCTCGGGCCCTGGCGGCATCCCTCGATGTGGCCTCGCGTAACGCCCGCGCCTACACCCCCGACCGCACTACAGCCCCTTGGGCTCCGTGGACCCCCGCTGCGGTCGACTCTCTGACACCCCCCCCCCCACCCCCGCAAACCTGCGCGGCCAAAACACCAGACCAACCAGGGGGGCCCCGCTGCTATTTTTGCGGCCAGCCGAAACACCCTCGGCAGCGCTGCCCGGCCCGCGCGGCTACCTGCAAAAGCTGCGGGAAGAAGGGCCACTACGCGACGGTGTGCAAGTCCCGCGGGGTCGCCGCTATCTCCGGGGAAGAAACAGGACCACAGACCCAGCCCCCCCAGCGATCCACGTGCGACCAACGGACGCCGCCATTTTGGACCCCGGACGCCACTAGGGAGAGATGGCCGCCGCCATTTTGTCCACCCCCGACCGCGCTCGGTCCGTGGACCCCACCATCTTGGCTGAAGGACCCCGACATAGACGGCCACATACTGCCTGATTACTATGCTCAACTTCAACAACCACGTCTGGCTTCGACGACCCTCGACCAGTCGCGACCCCGGACGCTCCAGACTGCAACCACTACAGTCCTAGTGAATGGCTATGAGACTCTGGGAGCACGGAGAGCTTCATTCACCCGGACACGGTAAGGCGCTGTTCCCTCGTAATTCGGCCAAGCACCCAGAAAATTTTCCTGGCGGCGGGATCCCACTCCGTTCAGATCACGGGGTTCTGCATCGCTAACCTAACGGTGCAGGGGAGGGAGTTCCGAAATTACCGGCTGTATGTCCTCCCCCATCTCTGTGCGCCCACACTCCTAGGGTTGGACTTCCAATGCAACCTCCAGAGTTTAACATTTAAATTTGGCGGCCCTATACCCCCACTGACTGTCTGCGGCCTCGCGACCCTCAAGGTTGAACCACCTTCCTTGTTTGCGAACCTCACCCCGGATTGCAAACCCGTCGCCACAAGCAGCAGACGGTACAGCGCCCAGGACCGAGCATTTATCCGGTTCGAAGTCCAGAGGCTGCTAAAGGAAGGCATCATCCAGGCTAGCAACAGTCCCTGGAGAGCCCAGGTGGTAGTTGTTAAGACCGGGGAGAAACAGAGGATGGTCATCGACTATAGTCAGACCATCAACAGGTACACTCAGCTAGATGCGTTCCCTCTCCCCCGCGTATCCGACATGGTCAATCGGATTGCACAGTACAAGGTCTTTTCCACCGTGCACCTCAAGTCCGCCTACCACCAGCTCCCCATCCATCCCGGTGACCGCAACTTTACTGCCTTCGAAGCAGACGGGCGGTTATACCACTTTTTAAGGGTTCCATTCGGCGTCACGAACGGAGTCTCGGTCTTCCAACGAGAGATGGACCGAATGGTTGACCAGCACGGTTTATGGGCCACGTTCCCGTATCTCGACAACGTCACCATCTGCGGCCACGACCAGCAGGACCACGACGCCAACCTCCAAAAATTCCTCCAGACCGCTCACGCCCTGAACCTCACTTACAACAAAGAAAAATGCGTGTTCCGCACCGATCGTCTAACCATCCTGGGCTACGTAGTGCGTAATGGAGTGATAGGCCCCGACCCTGAACGCATGCGCCCCCTCATGGAGTTCCCTCTCCCCCACTGTGCCAAAGCCCTGAAACGTTGCCTGGGCTTCTTTTCTTATTACGCCCAGTGGGTTCCACAATACGCCGACAAGGCCCGTGCGCTAATCCAGTCCACTACTTTTCCCCTGTCGACAGAGGCATGCCAGGCCTTTAGCCGCATCAAAGCGGATATCGCAAAGGCCACGATGCGCGCCATCGACGAGTCCCTCCCCTTCCAGGTCGAGAGCGACGCATCGGATGTAGCTCTGGCGGCCACCCTCAACCAAGCAGGCAGACCCGTGGCCTTCTCCCGAATCCTCCACTCTTCAGAAATCCGCCACTCCTCAGTGAAAAAGGAGGCACAAGCAATAGTGGAAGCTGTGTGACACTGGAGGCATTACCTGGCCGGTAGGAGATTCACTCTCCTCACTGACCAACGGTCGGTTGCCTTCATGTTCGATAATGCACAGCGGGGCAAGATCAAGAACGACAAGATCTTGCGGTGGAGGATCGAACTCTCCACCTTCAATTATGAGGTCTTGTATCGTCCCGGAAAGCTGAACGAGCCATCCGTTGCCCTATCTCGCGGCACATGAACAAAGAACAAACAAAGAAATGTACAGCACAGGAACAGGCCCTTCGGCCCTCCAAGCCCGTGCCGACCATAGTGCCCGACTAAACTACAATCTTCTACACTTCCTGGGTCCGTATCCTTCTATTCCCATCCTATTCATATATTTGTCAAGATGCCCCTTAAATGTCCCTATCGTCCCTGCTTCCACTACCTCCTCCGGTAGTGAGTTCCAGGCACCCACTACCCTCTGCGTAAAAAACTTGCCTCGTACATCTACTCTAAACTTTGCCCCTCTCACCTTAAACCTATGCCCCCTAGTAATTGACCCCTCTACCCTGGGGAAAAGCCTCTGACTATCCACTCTGTCTATGCCCCTCATAATTTTGTATACCTCTATCAGGTCGCCCCTCAACCTCCTTCGTTCCAGTGAGAACAAACCGAGTTTATTCAATCGCTCCTCATAGCTTATGCCCTCCATACCAGGCAACATTCTGGTAAATCTCTTCTGCACCCTCTCTAAAGCCTCCACATCCTTCTGGTAGTGTGGCGACCAGAATTGAACACTATACTCCAAGTGTGGCCTAACTAAGGTTCTGTACAGCTGCAACATGACTTGCCAATTCTTATACTCAATGCCCCGGCCAATGAAGGCAAGCATGCCGTATGCCTTCTTGACTACCTTCTCCACCTGTGTTGCCCTTTCAATGACCTGTGGACCTGTACTCCTAGATCTCTTTGACTTTCAATACTCTTGAGGGTTCTACCATTCACTGTATATTCCCTACCTGCATTAGCCCTTCCAAAATGCATTACCTCACATTTGTCCGGATTAAACTCCATCTGCCATCTCTCCGCCCAAGTCTCCAGACAATCTAAATCCTGCTGTATCCTCAGACAGTCCTCATCGCTATCCGCAATTCCACCAACCTTTGTGTCGTCTGCAAACTTACTAATCAGACCAGTTACATTTTCATCCAAATCATTTATATATACTACAAAGAGCAAAGGCCCCAGCACTGAATCCTGTGGAACACCACTGGTCACAGCCCTCCAATTAGAAAAGCATCCCTCCATTGCTACCCTCTGCCTTCTATGGCTTAGCCAGTTCTGTATCCACCTTGCCAGTTCACCCCTGATCCCGTCTGACTTCACCTTTTGTACTAGTCTACCATGAGGGACCTTGTCAAAGGCCTTACTGAAGTCCATATAGACAACATCCACTGCCCTACCTGCATCAATCATCTTAGTGACCTCCTCGAAAAACTCTATCAAGTTAGTGAGACACGACCTCCCCTTCACAAAACCGTGCTGCCTCTCACTAATACGTCCATTTGCTTCCAAATGGGAGTAGATCCTGTCTCGAAGAATTCTCTCCAGTAATTTCCCTACCACTGAAGTAAGGCTCACCGGCCTGTAGTTCCCGGGATTATCCTTGCTACCCTTCTTAAACAGAGGAACAACATTGGCTATTCTCCAGTCCTCCGGGACATCCCCTGAAGACAGCGAGGATCCAAAGATTTCTGTCAAGGCCTCAGCAATTTCCTCTCCAGCCTCCTTCAGTATTCTGGGGTAGATCCCATCCGGCCCTGGGGACTTATCTACCTTAATATTTTTTAAGACACCCAACACCTCGCCTTTTTGGATCACAATGTGACCCAGGCTATCTACACACCCTTCTCCAGACTCAACATCTACCAATTCCTTCTCTTTGGTGAATACTGATGCAAAGTATTCATTTAGTACCTCGCCCATTTCCTCTGGCTCCACACATAGATTCCCTTGCCTATCCTTCAGTGGGCCAACTCTTTCCCTGGCTACCCTCTTGCTTTTTATGTACGTGTAAATGTACAAGTGGACTGTCTACAAGCCTTCCACGAGGACCTCTGCCACCCGGGGGTCACTCATTTCTACCACTTCCTTAAGGCCCGCAACCTCCCTTACTCCGTTGAGGACGTCCGAACAGTCAGCAGATACTGCCAGATCTGCGCTGAGTGCAAACCGCACTTTTTCAGGCCTGATCGAGCGCACCTGGTTAAGGCCTCTCGACCCTTTGAACGCCTCAGTTTGGATTTCAAAGGCCCCCTCCCCTCCACTGATCGCAACGCGTATTTCCTGAACGTTGTTGACGAATACTCCCGTTTCCCTTTCGCATCCCCTGCCCCGACATGACAGCGTCCACGGTCATTAAAGCCCTCGGTACCATTTTTACACTGTTCGGTTTCCCCGACTATATCCATAGCGACAGGGGGTCCTCCTTTATGAGTGACGAACTGCGTCAATTCCTGCTCAGCAAGGGCATAGCCTCGAGCAAGACGACCAGTTACAACCCCCGGGGGAACGGGCAGGTAGAAAGGGAGAATGGAACAGTCTGGAAGGCCGTCCTGCTGGCCCTCCGCTCTAGGAGTCTCCCAATTTTCCGCTGGCAGGAAGTCCTCCCGGATGCCCTTCACTCTATCCGGTACCTGCTGTGCACCACCACGAATCAAACGCCTCACGAGGGCCTCCTCCTCTTTCCTAGGAAGTCCTCCTCTGGAACGCCACTTCCGACCTGGCTAACAGCTCCGGGACCCATTCTGCTCTGGAAACATGTGCGGGCGCACAAGTCAGATCCGTTGGTGGAACGGGTGCATCTCCTTCACGCCAACCCGCAATACGCCTATGTGGAGTGCCCCGATGGCCGACAGGACACAGTCTCCCTGCGAGACCTGGCGCCCGCCGGAGCTACCCACACCCCCCCAACGCCAATCACCACCTCCTCACTCCCGCCTGTTCATCCCGCAGCCACGCCCTTCCCGGGGGGTTCGGTTCTCCTCCCAGACCCGCCCAGGAGTAAGGACACAGGGGACAGCGCTACGCTCCCAGAGTTGACGGGACTCGAGCCAGCGCCATCACCACCACGCCCGAGACGATCGGAAAGGACGACCAGGGCGCCCAACCGGCTCATCGAATCACTTTAACTCTCAACGTTTTCAGTTATTGTGTCTTGTTATAGTTATGGCATCATGCCGACCCTGTTTGGCCCGTTGGCCCAGTTGAAGCAATAATTTTGTGTTTTGTTCAAAGTTATGGCACAGTACCAACTCTGTAAACCCCTACCACCATGCGAACCACCATCCCGCCGGGTTCTTTTTCAACAAAGGGTGAATGTGGTGGTATGTATTAGGGGTAATACGGTACACCACGTGTCGACAGGCTATTGGTGGAGGGATGCCAGGTCCTGATAGGATCTGCCACCTACTGTACTCCACCCAGAAATGCTGGTATAAGAACCCAGCTTTTCCCTCCATTTCCCTCAGCAGCTGCATTCTGTAACCACGCTGCTGGGGATAAAGTTCTGCTTAATAAAGCCTTCAATTGACATGACCTCAACCTGCCTCACGTCATATTGACGGTGCTACAATTTATGAAGCAGAATTTAAATTGAAGAAAACGACATGGGAACATGGAGCTCCGAATACCCTCGGAGTGCCTGCGCATCGCACCCCAAGCAGCTAACTCGACCTCTATTTTCAAGCACTGGCTGGCATGCTTTGAGGGCTACCTCCGAACGGCCCCCGGCACACCGACAGACGAACAAAAGATGCAGGTCCTCTATTCCAGGGTGAATCCTGACGTCTACTCCCTTATCGAGGACGAGGACGGTTTCACCGGTGCCATCGCCGCACTGAAGGATATCTACATCCGGCCCGCCAACCAGGTTTTTGCTCGCTACCAGCTCGCCACACGACGGCAATTTCCGGGGGAATCGCTGGACGGGTTTTATAACGCCCTGCAGATCCTGGGTCGAAACTGCAACTGCCCGACGGTAACAGCAAATGAACACACAGATGGTCCGCGATGCGTATGTGGCAGGTTTGGCCTCTTCCCAGATCCGCCAGAGGCTTCTGGAGAAAGAATCTCTGGGACTTACAGAAGCTCGGGCCCTGGCGGCATCCCTCGATGTGGCCTCGCGTAACGCCCGCGCCTACGCCCCCGACCGCACTACAGCCCCTTGGGCTCCGTGGACACCCGCTGCGGTCGACTCTCTGACACCCCCCCCACCCCCGCAAACCTGCGCGGCCAAAACACCAGACCAACCAGGGGGGCCCCGCTGCTATTTTTGCGGCCAGCCGAAACACCCTCGGCAGCGCTGCCCGGCCCACGCGGCTACCTGCAAAAGCTGCGGGAAGAAGGGCCACTACGCGACGGTGTGCAAGTCCCGCGGGGTCGCTGCTATCTCCGGGGAAGAAACAGGACCACAGACCCAGCCCCCCCAGCGATCCACGTGCGACCAACGGACGCCGCCATTTTGGACCCCGGACGCCACGAGGGAGAGATGGCCGCCGCCATTTTGTCCACCCCTGACCGCGCTCGGTCCGTGGACGCCACCATCTTGGCTGAAGGACCCCGACATAGACGGCCACATACTGCCTGATTACTATGCTCAACTTCAACAACCACGTCTGGCTTCGACGACCCTCGACCAGTCGCGACCCCGACGCTCCAGACTGCAACCACTACAGTCCTAGTGAATGGCTATGAGACGCCGTGTCTTATCGACTCTGGGAGCACGGAGAGCTTCATTCACCCGGACACGGTAAGGCGCTGTTCCCTCGCAATTCGGCCAAGCACCCAGAAAATTTTCCTGGCGGCGGGATCCCACTCCGTTCAGATCACGGGGTTCTGCATCGCTAACCTAACGGTGCAGGGGAGGGAGTTCCGAAATTACCGGCTGTATGTCCTCCCCCATCTCTATGCGCCCACACTCCTCGGGTTGGACTTCCAATGCAACCTCCAGAGTTTAACATTTAAATTTGGCAGCCCTATACCACCACTGACTGTCTGCGGCCTCGCGACGCTCAAGGTTGAACCGCCTTCCTTGTTTGCGAACCTCACCCCGGATTGCAAACCCGTCGCCACAAGCAGCAGACGGTACAGCGCCCAGGACCGAGCATTGATCCGGTCCGAAGTCCAGAGGCTGCTAAAGGAAGGCATCATCCAGGCTAGCAACAGTCCCTGGAGAGCCCAGGTGGTAGTCGTTAAGACCGGGGAGAAACAGAGGATGGTCATCGACTATAGTCAGACCATCAACAGGTACACTCAGCTAGATGCGTTCTCTCTCCCCCGCGTATCCGACATGGTCAATCAGATTGCACAGTACAAGGTCTTTTCCACCGTGGACCTCAAGTCCGCCTACCACCAGCTCCCCATACATCCCGGTGACCGCAACTATACTGCCTTCGAAGCAGACGGGCGGTTATACAACTTTTTAAGGGTTCCATTCGGCGTCACGAACGGAGTCTCGGTCTTCCAACGAGAGATGGACCGAATGGTTGACCAGCACGGTTTACGGGCCACGTTCCCGTATCTCGACAACGTCACCATCTGCGGCCACGACCAGCAGGACCACGACGCCAACCTCCAAAAATTCCTCCAGACCGCTCACGCCCTGAACCTCACTGACAACAAAGAAAAATGCGTGTTCCGCACCGATCGTCTAACCATCCTGGGCTACGTAGTGCGTAATGGAGTGATAGGCCCCGACCCTGAACGCATGCGCCCCCTCATGGAGTTCCCTCTCCCCCACTGTGCCAAAGCCCTGAAACGTTGCCTGGGCTTCTTTTCTTATTACGCCCAGTGGGTTCCACAATACGCCGACAAGGCCCGTGCGCTAATCCAGTCCACTACTTTTCCCCTGTCGACAGAGGCATGCCAGGCCTTTAGCCGCATCAAAGCGGATATCGCAAAGGCCACGATGCGCGCCATCGACGAGTCCCTCCCCTTCCAGGTCGAGAGCGACGCATCGGATGTAGCTCTGGCGGCCACCCTCAACCAAGCAGGCAGACCCGTGGCCTTCTTCTCCCGAACCCTCCACGCTTCAGAAATCCGCCACTCCTCAGTGGAAAAGGAGGCACAAGCAATAGTGGAAGCTGTGTGACACTGGAGGCATTACCTGGCCGGTAGGAGATTCACTCTCCTCACTGACCAACGGTCGGTTGCCTTCATGTTCGATAATGCACAGCGGGGCAAGATCAAGAACGACAAGATCTTGCGGTGGAGGATCGAACTCTCCACCTTCAATTATGAGGTCTTGTATCGTCCCGGAAAGCTGAACGAGCCATCCGTTGCCCTATCTCGCGGCACATGTGCCAATGTACAAGTGGACTGTCTACAAGCCTTCCACGAGGACCTCTGCCACCCGGGGGTCACTCATTTCTACCACTTCCTTAAGGCCCGCAACCTCCCTTACTCCGTTGAGGACGTCCGAACAGTCAGCAGATACTGCCAGATCTGCGCTGAGTGCAAACCGCACTTTTTCAGGCCTGATCGAGCGCACCTGGTTAAGGCCTCTCGACCCTTTGAACGCCTCAGTTTGGATTTCAAAGGCCCCCTCCCCTCCACCGATCGCAACGCGTACTTCCTGAACGTTGTTGACGAACACTCCCGTTTCCCTTTCGCATCCCCTGCCCCGACATGACAGCGTCCACGGTCATTAAAGCCCTCGGTACCATTTTTACACTGTTCGGTTTCCCCGACTATATCCATAGCGACAGGGGGTCCTCCTTTATGAGTGACGAACTGCGTCAATTCCTGCTCAGCAAGGGCATAGCCTCGAGCAAGACGACCAGTTACAACCCCCGGGGGAACGGGCAGGTAGAAAGGGAGAATGGAACGGTCTGGAAGGCCGTCATGCTGGCCCTCCGGTCTAGGAGTCTCCCAATTTTCCGCTGGCAGGAAGTCCTCCCGGATGCCCTTCACTCTATCCGGTCCCTGCTGTGCACCACCACGAATCAAACGCCTCACGAGGGCCTCCTCCTCTTTCCTAGGAAGTCCTCCTCTGGAACGCCACTTCCGACCTGGCTAACAGCTCCGGGACCCATTCTGCTCTGGAAACATGTGCGGGCGCACAAGTCAGATCCGTTGGTGGAATGAGTGCATCTCCTTCACGCCAACCCGCAATACGCCTATGTGGAGTGCCCCGATGGCCGACAGGACACAGTCTCCCTGCGAGACCTGGCGCCCGCCGGAGCTACCCACACCCCCCCAACGCCAATCACCACCTCCTCACTCCCGCCTGTTCATCCCGCAGCCACCCCCTTCCCGGGGGGTTCGGTTCTCCTCCCAGACCCGCCCAGGAGTAAGGACACAGGGGACAGCGCTACGCTCCCAGAGTTGACGGGACTCGAGCCAGCGCCATCACCACCATGCCCGAGACGATCGGAAAGGACGACCAGGGCGCCCAACCGGCTCATCGAATCACTTTAACTCTCAACGTTTTCAGTTATTGTGTCTTGTTATAGTTATGGCATCATGCCGACCCTGTTTGGCCCGTTGGCCCAGTTGAAGCAATAATTTTGTGTTTTGTTCAAAGTTATGGCACAGTACCAACTCTGTAAACCCCTACCACCATGCGAACCACCATCCCGCCGGGTTCTTTTTCAACAAGGGGTGAATGTGGTGGTATGTATTAGGGGTAATACGGTACACCACGTGTCGACAGGCTATTGGTGGAGGGATGCCAGGTCCTGATAGGATCTGCCACCTACTGGACTCCACCCAGAAATGCCGGATAAGAACCCAGCTTTTCCCTCCATTTCCCTCAGCAGCTGCATTCTGTAACCACACTGCTGGGGATAAAGTTCTGCTTAATAAAGCCTTCAATTGACATTACCTCAACCTGCCTCGCGTCATATTGACGGTGCTACAGAGGTGCTGGGGCCCGTTCCGGGTCCCCCTTTAGGGAGGTCCCGGAACACCGCAACACCTCGGACTCCAAACCCCCCCTTCTGTCCCAGGTGCATCTGGTGGGCAACGGGCAGGACAGGCTGGCAGCTCTCCATCCCAGTCACCGGACCACGGCCTGGCCCATCTAGGCCGGGCCGCCCCAGGAAACGGCCGCCAAAGTCCTAGTCACAGGGCAGGAATCACAGGAGTCCACCTCCAGTTCTGTTGCACCGTCTGGGGAACCACCTAGACGTAGTCATCGGGTCCGTAAGGCCAACTAATTAGGCACGGAGTAAGTTGGCACGGGTGCAGGGCACAGATTAGTTCTGGGGCTTGGGCACGTGTATGAACTGTTGGTTATTAAAATCACTTTCACACCTACAGAAGCTGCCTCTGTGCTCTATCCGATGCGTGAGGGGGTGGTGGTGTGAGGTGAACGCCAGTGTGTGTGTGAGGGGTGATAGAACGCCGGCCTCAGGTGAGTGCACCCCCCCTCCCCCCCGAGTCACCCTCGCCATCCCCCTGGGCAGACGACAGGACCATGCGCTGCAGTGTCATGGCCGCATGCAGGGACGGTCCGGCTTGTGGGTGGTTCTGTGGCCATGGGTCAGATATTGTCCAACGATGTGGAGCCCAGAGCTCATCACAGAGTGGGTTGTCATCATCCTCCATGGCCTGCAATAGATACGCTTCCACCGGCGACCGTGTGAGCCCGGCCCGTTGTGCCGCAGGTGGATCTGCAATGGAGGGGTGGTGTGCATGCGGGTGGGGTGCGGGTGGTTGGTGTTGGGTGGATGGGGTGAGGATGAATTGTGTTGGGTGGGTGGGGTGAGGGTGGTTGGTATGCATGTGGGTGGGGTGAGGGTGGTTGGTGGTGGGTGGGTGGGGGGGGTGAGGGTGGTTGGTTGGTGGGTGGGGGGTGAGGGTGGTAGGGGGGTGAGGGTGGTTGGTGTTGGGTGGGTGGGGTGAGGGTGGTAGGCTGGTGCCGGGGTGTGCAGTCTGTGCTCATACTTGGCGATTCCCACGCCCCCCTCGTCCATGAACCAGGCGGCTATCAGCCTGTCCAGTGCCCGCTGGCCCAGCCGGTAAGGTGGGCAGACTCCCGTCCATGTCCACCCCTTCTGTCCTGACCATTGCCCCCATCCTCCTCATCTGGGGAGGCCTTGCTGCTCCTCCACTTCCCCCTCCTCTGCCTGCAGCACATCTCCCCTCTGCTGGGCTATGTTGTGCAGGACGCAGCAGACCACAACGATGTGGCCGACCCTATCTGACGGGTACTGGAGGGCCCCTCCAGGGCGGTCCAGGCACCTGAAGCGCATCTTCAGCAGCCCAAAGCACCTCTCTATCACACCCCTGGTCGCTGCATGGCATCGTTGTAGCGGTTCTCCGCGTCAGTCTGTGGCCTCCGTATAGGCGTCATCAGCCAGGACCGCAACAGGTAACCCCTGTCGCCCAGCAACCAGCCCCTCAGCCGGGGGGGGGGGGGGGGGGGGCATCCCTCGAACATGGTGGGGACGAAAGATTGCGCCAATCCGAATGAGTAGATGTACGAGGCAAGTTTTTTACGCAGAGGGTAGTGGGTACCTGGAACTCGCTACCGGAGGAGGTAGTGGAAGCAGGGACGATAGGGACATTTAAGGGGCATCTTGACAAATATATGAATAGGATGGGAATAGAAGGATACGGACCCAGGAAGTGTAGAAGATTGTAGTTTAGTCGGGCAGTATGGTCGGCACGGGCTTGGAGGGCCGAAGGGCCTGTTCCTGTGCTGTACATTTCTTTGTTCTTTGTTTGTTGAGTCATGTACACTGCCCGGGTACCGGGCGCAGATGTGCATGATCCTCATGCGGTGGTCACAGACCACTTGCACGTTCATGGAATAGGTCCCCTTCCTATTCATGAACATGGCCCTGTTATCTGCAGGTGGCTGCACGGTGACGTGCATCCCATCGATCGCCCCCTGGACCATGGGGAACCTGGCCACGGCAGAGAAGCCCGCTGCCCGGGCATCCTGGTTGGCCCGGTGCACAGACAACTGGATGTAGCGGTCCGCAATGGCATATCGGGCGTCTGTCACTGCACGGATGCACTGGTGCACCGATGCCTGCGAGATGCCGGGCAGGACCCCACTTGGCGCCTGGAATGACCTCGTGGCATAGAAGTTCAGGGCCACAGTAACCTTGACCGCTATGGGGAGAAGGTGTCCATGTAGAAGTGCCGTTCCCCCACGGCTGCCAACGTCGCTGGCTGATCACCAAACATAACAGCCTGCAGGGGGTGGGGGATAGACGACATTTCATCATCGCCCATACACGCCGCCCCCCCCCCCTCCCCTCCCAGCAGCCAGGTGCCATGGGCTGCATGGTCGCGACTGTTGCCAGCTGGCACGTGGCCAACCTCCCCAACACCCCCCCCCACCCCTCCTCCCCGGCACGCTCCCTTCCAAACCCCCCCCCCACTCTCCACCCCGACAGGCACGCATCCCACCCCCGCCCCTCCTCCCCAGCACGATCCCTCCCCAACCACCTCCACCCCGACAGGCACGCACCCCAACCACCCACTCTCCTCCCTGGCACGTTCCCTCCCCAAACCCCACCCTCTCCTCCCCGCCATCACCCTCCCAAACCCCCCTCTCCTCCCCGGCACGCTCCCTCCCCGACCCACCCCTCCCTCCCCGCATGCACCCTCCCCAACACACCCCCCGCCATCCCCGGCACGCACCCTCCCCAACCCTCCCCCACTCTCCTCCCCGCACGCACCCTCCCCAATCCTCCCCTCAACACCCCCTCTCCTCCCCGCACGCACCCTCCCCCCCCCCCCCCCCCCTCTCCACGCCGACAGGCACGCAGCCCAAACACCATCTCTCTCCACCCTGGCACGCACCCTCCCCAACCACCCCCCCTCCTCCCCGCACGCACGCTCCCAAACACCCCCTCTCCACACCAACAGGCACGCACCCCAACCCCCCCCTCTCCTCCCCGCATGCACCCTCCCCAACCACCCCCCCTCCTCCCCGCACGCACGCTCCCAAACACCCCCTGCTCTCCTCCCTGGCACGCTCCCTCCCCAAACCCCCCTCCCCCTCCTCCCCGCACGCATCCACCCCAAACCCCCCCTGCTCTTCTCCCTGGCACGCACCCTCCCCAAACCCCCCTTTCCTCCCCGCACGCACCCTCCTCCCCGCACGCACCATCCCCAACCCCCCCACTCCTCCACCCTGGCACGCTCCCTCCTCAACCCACCCCCCCTCCACCCGGGCACTCTCCCTCCCCAACCCACCCCCCCCCCCTCCTCCCCGACACACACACTCCCCAACCCTCCCCCCCCTCCTCCCCGACACACACCCTCCCCAAGCGCCCCCGCCCCCTCTCCTCCCCGGCACGACTCCTCCCCCCCGCCCCCCCCCTCCTCGCACGCACCCTCCCCAAACCACCCCCTCTCCTCCCTGGCACGCACCCTCCCCAAGCCCCCCCCTCCTCCCCGCACGCACCCTCCCCAACGCCCCCCCTCTACTCCCCGCACACACCCTCCCCAACCCCCCCCCCTCTCCTCCCCGGCACGCTCCCTCCCCAACCCCCCCCCCCCCTCCACCCCGACAGGCACCCTCCCCAACAACCCCCCCCCCCCTTCCACCCTGGCACGCTCCCTCCCCAACCCTCCCCAACACACACACCCTCCACCCGGGCACTCTCCCTCCCCAACCTTCCCCCCACCCCCCCTCCCCGGCATGCACCTTCCCCAACCCCTCCTCTCCTCTATGCACGCACCCTCCCCAAACCTCCCCCTCTCCTCCCTGGTATGCACCCCCCACAACCCCCCTCCCCCCCCCTCCCCGGCACGCACACTCCCCAAACCTGGGGGCCGGAGAATATCGCGGGCAGCCAGGTGGGATTTATGCCGCCCCCGACCCGCCAGGGGACGGAGAATCCCACCCCAGAATTGGGTGAGAATGGAAGGATACGGACTCCGAAAGTGCAGACAGTGTTAGTTTAGGCAGGTATCATGATTGGCGCAGGCTTGGAGGGCCGAAGGGCCTGTTCCTGTGCTGTATTGTTCTTTGTTCTTTGTTCATCCACATAAAACAAATGAAACACACAGATGCACACTGCTCGTAATTTCAAAGAGTTAATCCTCAACCTTCTCTCGCAGCTAAAACTTCCTCAAGCCAGAGCACCACAAGTTCACTATCACTTGATTAAATTTAAAAAAAGATCCTCCATATGACTTTGATCTTTTTATTTGTTCCATTTAAGCCAATATCCAATGCCTGATTTTATAGGCATCACCTATTCTGTGTTGATTCAAAATCTCAAAAGCATTCTCACCCAAACACGTGGGGAGGGATTCTCTGCGATCGGCGCGATGGCCTGCGCGGGAGTCAAAAACGGTGAGAACCACTCCGGCGTCGGGCCAACCGGAATGTCGGAAAACCTCCGACCCAAAAGGGGCTAGCAGTGGCGTGACACCAATCGCGACGGTGTCACCCGTCACTGATGCGCGCGTTGTCATTGACGCTGCGCAGCGTCGCAGCACAAAAGACGCTCCTGACGGAGACCTGGCAAAATGGCTGCCCGCCGCGGAGCGCCAAGGTTCCAGGAGCGCGACATCGAGGCGCTCCTGGATGCAGTGGTGAAGAGGAGGGAGGCCCTGTACCCCCCGGACACGGCCGCAGAGTCGCACCACACCTCAGCTGACGCCTGTGGACGGAGGTGGCAGAGGCCGTCAGTGCCATGGCCGTAACAACCAGGACAGGCATCCAGTGCCACAAGAAGGTCAATGACCTAGTCCGTTCAGCCAGGGCGAGTACCCCCCCCACCACCCACCAATGGGCGGGACAGCCCAAGCTGAAACCGACATGGCTGCATTGGCAAGATGGGGTGAGGACCTATGCCAACGTACACGCCCCCTTCCCCATTCCCCCTTTCCCCATCCCCCCTTCCCCCATCCACCTTCCCCCCTTTCCCCATCCCTCCTTTCCCCACGCCCCTTTCCCCATCCCCCTTTCCCCATCCCCCCTTTCCCCATCCCCCCTTTCCCCCTTCCCCCCCTTTCCTCCTTCCATCCTTTCCCCTTCCCTCTTTCCCCCTTCCCCCATCCCCTCTTCCCCATCCCCCCTGTCATAATATCCACTCATGTATATAATGAGATGCAGACAGGCAGTGATTGACACACAGGATGACCAGTGAGCACACAATACTGTTTAGGGGCTGTTTAGCACAGGGCTAAATTGCTGGCTTTGAAAGCAGACCAAGGCTGGCCAGCAGCACGGTTCAATTCCCGTAACAGCCTCCCCGAACAGGCGCCGTAATGTGGAGACTAGGGGGTTTTCACAGTAACTTCATTGAAGCCTACTTGTGACAATAAGCGATTTTCATTTCATTTCATTTCATTCAGTGCAGCCAATCACCAGACAGGACACCACCACTATAAAGCCAGAGGGCACTAGGTTTCCCGCTCTCTCTGGACCCAGCCACTGAGACAGTCAGAGTCCACGAGCTAGCAAGTGCAAACACCATGCGGTAGCTAGTAAGTCTGGTCAGGCTACTACAAGGTCTCCAATCAGTTCAGGAAAGTGTCGACCCACAGTTGAATATGTATATCAGCTCTATCGTTGGATAAAACAGTGTTGGTTCTTCTCTAGTGTTAGACGTCTGTTTCTAGCTTCCCTGCATCGAGTGCAGTCCACATCGAACCAACCTGCCTAACACATCATGGTACCAGAGTGATACTGATCTTGACGAACCTACCTCGAGTGAATCAGTATCGATCAGCAAGCAGCCATCCGGTGAAATGGAAAACATCCAGCCTCCTCCGCAACTCCGCATCTCCGGCAACCTCGGTGCCAATTGGAAAATCTTCAAGCAAAAGTTCCTCTTGTACATCGAGGCCTCCGACTTCGAAGCAGCATTGGATGCCAGGAAGATCGCGCTATTTCTCTCCATCGCGGGGGACCACGCCATCCACATCTACATCTCCCTTACGTTCGCTGACGGCGAAGACAAAACGAAATTCAAAACAGTCCTGCTGAGGTTTGACAGCCACTGCGACATGGAGGTGAATGAGAGCTTTGAACGGTATGTTTTCCAGCAGAGGCTTCAGGGTAAGGATGAACCTTTTCAGTCCTGCTTGACCCATCTCCGCATCCGAGCGCAGTCATGAAACTATGACTCGACGGCTGATTCCATGATCCGGGATCAAATCGTTTTCGGGGTCCACTCCGACTCCCTTTGGCAGCAGCTCCTGAAAGTCAAACAGTTGACCCTCTCTGTCGTTATTGAGACGTGCGTTGTCCATGAGCATGCCAACAATCGATACTCCCACATCAGGGCGGCAGAAACTGCGAAGTTGGCCTCCCACGAGGCGGAACGGGTGCAGGCCATTGCACAGCTGCAGGGTCTGAGCATCGAGGAGAGTGGCCGTTTCACACGCTTTTCCTGGGTCCCTGCGCATGCGCGCCATGATCGATTGGACAATGAGGCCGACAACCCGACTGCGCAGGTGTGTCCGTCGACCGACCGCACTGCGCATGCGCGATGGCGCACGGAACGCGCTGACGTCGGCGTCATGACGTGTCCGAATTGTGGCTCTGCCCACTTAAATTGGCAATGTCCAGCAAAAGGACGCCGGTGTCTAGAGTGTGGCAAGCTTCACCACTACGCAGCCCTTTGCAGATCTGCTCCACCGCTCAGCATCCAGCGATCCCAGCTGTGGTGCAGAAGTGTCCGCTCAATACAACAAGGCATGCCAGATTCCGATCCCGATAGACCAACAGACCCTGATGCTGAGTGCCTCAAGTCCCCAAACCGGGTGGGCATCATAACTACACATGCGCTGCCTTCCACCACAAGGGCGAAACGCCTCTTGATCCTCAGTGCGGATCCCGACGACGAGTGGTCTGCTGTCCTCACAGTGAACAAGGCCCGCATCCGGTTCAAACTGGATACCGGCGCATTGGCGAACCTCATCTCAAAATCCGACCTCGACACCATCCGTGCCAGACCAAGCATTCTTCCACCGGCCTGCCAGCTCCTTGACTACAATGGCAATGCCATAGCTGCCAGTGGCTCGTGTCAACTAGGTGTATCCAACAAGGCGATCAAGACAACACTGCGGTTTGAAATCGCAGGCCTGACAGAGTGTCCCTGCTCGGTGCTCGTGCCTGCAAGCTCCTGAACGTGGTTCAGCGAGTCCACACCATGTCATCATCACCGGCGACGGCCTCGCCTGATGGAAACTTGCAAGCCGACATAGATGACATTATCACGCAGTACCACAGCGTATTTGATGGAATGGTCACGCTCCCATACCGATATAAAATCCTGCTCAAGCCGAACGCCATCCCTGTAATTCAAGCACCACGCCGGGTGCCGGCACCCCTCAAGGATCGTCTGAAGAAGCAATTACAGGACCTCCAAGACCAGGGCATCATATCGAAGGTACCAGAGCCAACAGACTGGGTCAGCTCCATGGTCTGCGTAAAGAAGCCTTCAGGGGAGCTTCGCATTTGCATTGACCCGAAGGATCTAAACCGCAACATCATGCGGGAGCATTACCCGATACCAAAACGTGAAGAGTTGACCAGTGAGATGGCTCATGCAATATTCTTTATTAAGCTGGGCGCCTCCAAGAGTTTTTGGCAAGCTGTGCATGTTCAGTCGCTACTGCTACAACCGGGTGCCTTTTGGTATCAGTGAAGCGTTTGATAAGGTTCCCCACGGTAGGCTACTGCAAAAAATACGGAAGCATGGGATTCAGGGAGATTTAGCAGTTTGGATCAGAAATTGGCTAGCTGGAAGAAGACAAAGGGTGGAGGTTGACAGGAAGTGTTCAGACTGGAGTCCAGTTACTAGTGGTGTGCCACAAGGATCTGCTTTGGGGCCACTGTTGTTTGTAATTTTTATAAATGACCTGGAGGAGGGCGTAGAAGGATGGGTGAGTAAATTTGCAGATGACACTAAAGTCGGTGGCGTTGTGGACAGTGCGGAAGGATGTTACAAGTTACAGAGGGACATAGATAAGCTGCAGCGCTGGGCTGAGATGTGGCAAATGGAGTTTAATGCAGAAAAGTGTGAGGTGATTCATTTTGGAAGAAATAACAGGAAGACAGAGTACTGGGCTAATGGTAAGATTCTTGGCAGTGTGGATGAGCAGAGAGATCTCGGTGTCCATGTACAAAGATCCCTGAAAGTTGCCACTCAGGTTGAGAGGGTTGTTAAGAAGGCGTACGGTGTGTTAGCTTTTATTGGTAGAGGGATTGAGTTTCGGAGCCATGAGGTCATGTTGCAGCTGTACAAAACTCTGGTGCGGCCGCATTTGGAGTATTGCGTGCAATTCTGGTCGCCGCATTATAGGAAGGATGTGGAAGCATTGGAAAGGGCGCAGAGGAGATTTACCAGAATGTTGCCTGGTATGGAGGGAAGATCTTATGAGGAAAGGCTGAGGGACAAGTGGCTGTTTTCGTTCGAGAGAAGAAGGTTAAGAGGTGACTTAATTGAGGCATACAAGATGATCAGAGGATTGGATAGGGTGGACAGTGAGAGCCTTTTTCCTCGGATGGTGATGTCTCGCACGAGGGGACATAGCTTTAAATTGAGGGGAGATAGATATAAGACAGATGTCAGAGGTAGGTTCTTTACTCAGAGAGTAGTCAGGGTGTGGAATGCCCTGCCTGCAACAGTAGTGGACTCGCCAACACTGAGGGCATTCAAATGGTCATTGGATAGACATATGGACAATAAGGGAATAGTGTAGATGGGCTTTAGAGTGGTTTCACAGGTCGGCGCAACATCGGGGGCCGAAGGGCCTGTACTGCGCTGTAATGTTCTATGTTCTATGTTCTATATCTGCCTCCGAAGTATTTCACCGCATCATGGAGCAGATGATGGAGGGCATCGAGGGGGTGTGAGTATACATTGACAACGTAATTATCTAGTCCACAACGCCCCAGGAACACATCGCTCGCCTCAAGAAGGTATTCCAGAGAATTCATGAACATGGTCTCCAGCTCAACGGGGCCAAGTGCTCATTTGGTCAATCAGATATTAAGTTCCAAGGTGACCACATCTTGCAGCAGAGCGTGCGGCCAGATGCCGACAAGGTCTCGGCGATCAACGCCATGAAGACCCCAGAGGACAAGAAGGCGGTCCTCCGCTTCCTCAGGATGGTCAACTTCCTCAGAAAATTCATTCCCGATATGGCATCCCACACCACGGCCCTCCGCCATCTCGCCAAGAAGTCGACGGAATTCCAGTGGCTGCCCACGCATGAAGAGGAATGGCGTGAGCTGAAAACAAAGCTCACCACAGCCCCGGTTCTAGCGTTCTTCAACCCAACCAAGGAAACCAAGATATCAACTGATGCAAACCAGGACGGCATTCGGGCGGTGCTCCTTCAGCGAGATGACTCCTCGTCCTGGGCTCCAGTGGCGTATGCCTCGAAGGCTATGACGCCCACTGAGCAACGGTACGCTCAGATTGAGAAGGAGTGTCTGGGCCTTCTGACAGGGATAGTCAAGTTTCACGACTACGTTTACGGCCTGCCAAAATTCACAGTGTTGGATCTTCTCTCGTGTTAGACGTCTGTTTCTAGCTTCCCTGCATCGAGTGCAGTCCACATCGAACCTACCTGCCTAACACATCATCCCCTTTACCCATCCCCCATTTCCCCATCCCCCCTTCCTCATCTCCCTTTCCCCATCCCCACTTTCCCCATCCCCCCTTTCCCCATCCCCCCTTCCCCATCCCCCCCTTCCCCCCCTTCCCCAACCCCCCTTCCCCATCTCCCCTTCCTCATCCCCACTTCCCCATCCCCCCTTCCCCATCCCCCCTTCCCCATCTCCCCTTCCTCATCCCCACTTCCCCATCCCCCCTTTCCACATCCCCCCTTTCCCCCTTCCCCCATCCCCGTCTGCGTGTCTAACCATGCATGCTGTATTGTGTATTGCAGGACCAAACGTCGACTCACCCACCCCTGCGGATGCCGACCGCCCCCAGGACGTGCCAGAGCGCCCACGAGACAGGGATAGACCTGGCCCGTCAGGCATACGACGCCCCCACCCAGTGCCAGGGCGCCGCGAGCCAGGGACAGACCCGGAGCGTCAGGCGTACGCTGCCCCAACCAATGCTAGTGCGGCGACACCGGTGGGTCACACCCAGCAACGAGGAGGGCAGCCTGACTGGCCAGGTCTATCCCTGTCTCGTGGGCACCCTGGCACATCCTGGGGGCGGTCAGCATCTGCAGGGACGGGTGGATCGACGTTTGGTCCTGCAATACACAACAGGCCCCCGTCCCGTCGACCCGAGACACTGAGACACACGACACAAGCACCAACATACAGGACACACCCGCCCAGGACACATCCACCCAGGACACACTCACCCAGGACACACCCACCCAGGACACAACCACCCAGGATACTGACGCACAGGATACTGACGCACAGGACACTGACGCACCGGACACTGATACACCGGACACTGATGCACCGGACACTGACACACAGGACACACACACACAGGACAAAACCCCCAGGACACCCACACACAGGGGACAGATAGACAGGAAACACCACTCCCAGGGCCCCCGAACTTTGGGTCGGATGAGGAGCACAACATTACGCCACTGCTATCTCCTACACCCTCCACCATCGTAGAGACACTCGCCACGGTTGGGCACTTTAGTGATGAGGCCTGTGGTATACTAACTGGTGCGTACAACTCAGCCGTCCAGGTACAGCAGGCGGAGGTAGGAGCAGCCGAGGGGCCGGACAGTCGGAGGGCAGCCCGACGCAAGCAATCATCTGCCGCCCAGATGGGTCCCGGGTTCCTGGAGTTACCACACCCATCCATAGACTCTATGCAGTCACGGACCCAGGGACGATCGAAGAGGGTGACAGCCGGCTTGCGGCAGCTGCAGAAGGGGTCCCTAGTCACAGGGCAGGAATCACAGGAGTCCACCTCCAGTTCTGCTGCACCATCTGGGGAACCACCTAGACATAGTCATAGGGTCCGTAAAGCCTACCAATTAGGCACTGAGTAAGTTGGCACGGGTGCAGGGCACAGATTAGTTCTGGGACTAGGGCACGTGTATGAACTGTTTGTTATTAAAATCACTTTCCACACCTACCGAAGCTGCCTCTGTGCTCTGTCCGATGCGTGCGGGGGGGGGTGGTGTGAGGTGAGTGCCAGTGTGTGTGTGAGGGGTGATAGAACGTCGGCCTCAGGTGAGTGTGACCCCCCCCACCCTGGTCGCCCTCGCTATCCCCCTGGGCAGACGACGGGACCATGCGCTGCAGTGTCAAGGCCGCATGCAGGGATGGTCCAAGTGGAGGGTGGTACTGTTGCCATGAGTCAGACATTGTCTAATGATGTAGAGCCCAGAGCTCATCGCAGAGCGGGTTGTCATCATCCTCCATGGCCTGCAATAGACACGCTTCCACTGGTGACCGTGTGAGCCCAGCCCGTTGTGCCGCAGATGGATGTGCAATGGAGGGGTGGTGTGCATGCGGGTGATGTGAGGGTGGTTGGTGGTGGGTGGATGGGGTGAGGGTGGTTGGAGGTGGGTGGGTGGGTTGAGGGTGGTTGGTGGTGGGTGGGTGGGGTGAGGGTGGTTGGTGGTGGGTGGATGGGGTGAGGGTGGTTGGTGGTGGGTGGGTGGGGTGGGGTGGGGTGGGGGTGGATGAGTGGGATGAGGGTGGTAGGCGGGTGCCATACTGTGCTGTCTGTGCCCAGACCCTGGAAATACCCACACCCCCTAGTCTATGAACCGGGCAGCTATCAACCCGTCCTGTGCCCGCTGGCCCAGCCGGTAATGGTGGGCAGCCTCCCGTCCATGTCCAGCCCGTCTGTCCTGTATCATCCTCATCTGGGGAGGCCTTTCCTTCGTCATTTTGCTCCTCCCCCTCCCCTTCCTCTGCCTCCAGCACATCGCCCACGGCCACCAGGTGTGCCATGTGATGGCAGATATGGGCGCCGGTAACCCGGCTCATCCTGAGTCGCCTCCTGCATGCCCGGTCCATGAGGTCCTGGTACGACGTGTGGCGCCGGTACACACGGGGCCTCATCGGGCGTCTCCGTCGCCATGGCACCATCAACGCCTCCTCCTCGTCCTCCTCGTGTCGTGCGGGTGGCCCTCCAGCCTGGGCGGCTGCCACCTGCCTCTCTGCGGCACGCTCCTCTGCGGCAGCCTCCGCTACCTCCGTGGCACGCTCCTGCTCCACCCAGGGCAACATGTAGAAGAGCGGCTACCGCCACGGCGGCCAACATCGCTGGGTGATGCCAAAACATAACGGCCTGCAGGGGGTGGGGGGTGGTGGATAGACGATGTTGCTGATTTTCTCCTTGGTTCAATTGCTCTGTTTTATTACCTTTGCTCTCGAGTCGCCAGCTATCTTTATGATACCGCCACGAGGTTCAAGTCCGAGTAATGATCAATAACTCAATACACCGATTAGTAAGATTTAAATCAAAGCACATTTATTATACACAGTAATCGCTACTCATGCACAAATTCTACATCTAAGCTACTTCTAAAACTAACAGGCCTATACTTAACTTCAGACTGGCCCACCAGGTCAGGAGAACAAATGGCCTTTCGTTCGGGTTCTGAGTCTGCGGGATTCGAAGTTGGTACGGATTGGTAGCTCGGAGCGCCTATCTCGTAGCGAGCGTTGAATTAAGACTTAGTTCTGTCGGGAGTCACTGCACCGGTCACGGTCAATGTTGGTTCATGTTGCTGGGTGACCCGGGCAGGAAGAAGAGAGTGAAGAGAGAGAGATTTGAACTTGGGGCTCAACTCTTATAGTCCCCAGGGGCTTCCCGCCTTTCGGGGCGGACCCTGTACCTGGTCCCAAGTGATTGGACTTTGTCCCAATCGCTTGGTTCGATTTTCTCCAATACTGGAGCGGTTCCCTGATTGATGGGCGGTCTCGAGGTGCTCGTTCACCTCCTTTGTGTTGGCTCCTGCTGGCGCCGAGGAGTCTGGCTTTGCTTTGTGTGTCCAAAATGTTACTTATTGTTCCCGGGGATTGCTCATCAGTATGCAGATGGCTGCTACTTTGTTATGCTGATGGCCGCTGGTATCGATGTTGTCTGGCCTTTGCTGAGGTAAATACACAGCAAACCTACAGCTGCTGGTTTCTGTCTATGTTGGCTGACTTTCCCATCAGCCTTTGCCGTTCGCCATTTAAAATCAGGAGTTGGCCAATTTAGGTGGCTACACACCCTCCTTGTGATCCTAACGCGAAGCGTGAAGGATCACATAACTACGTTGCTTTCCATTCCCTGACCTGGGGGGCACTTCTTTCATGGCCTCGACACTGACCATAACTATGCAAAAGCATTTTTAACTGACAATTCTAAGGGGCGCTATGTCAAACAGGGACATGCATTACAAAACAATAAAATGGGAACCTCTAACTATTCTTAATACATTACACTCACTTAAACATTTCATTATTCTAACATCCTTAACCATGCAAACAAAATCATAGCAGTTTATACACATTTTTCCTGGCTTGGCAGTCAAGCTCAGGATCGTACAATTTGCTCATGAACATTTCTTTATTTACAATAAAACCGCAAATGAATGCTCTTTATTATAGATCGCGGGGGTCGGGGATCTGGTCGTATCTGAAAATAGGGGATCTGATCCTATATACCGGGGTTCGAGCGCGGTAGGTTCTCCTTCTCCATTTTCTTAGACCCATAGTCTGCACGATGCAGCAGAGGATCGCCAATACCAGTAAGGTTTCTATTACATATGACAGAGAGTACCAGGTTATAAACCTGGCACACCAAGATGGTGTGGTGTCCCTGGTGGCTGGGCTCTGGGTACTGTGGGGAAGTGAAACATTAACGGCTGGGGGGCTTGAGGTCATGGGGTTCGCGTTCACTCGCAACCAAATGTCCATTATCATGATGATGAACCATGTGAAGGAAGTCCTCATGGCTCTTCTCTTTTCTTCTCCCTTCTCCGGTCCTGGAGCTTCTGGAATTCTGTGGAAACAAGCATAGTGTCTGTAACTATCTTGGTTTAATATCTCGTACGATAGTCTGTCTGTCCTTTAGTGCCAATTACTCCCTTTATAATTGGTCACTATGTGTGACTCCCTCATTTTGTTTTTCAAAACCGAATTTTAGGACAAGCCACGCTTCCAACTAATGAACCAGTGCGAGCCGTCTCTCAGACTGTGCAATTCACCATCCAAATGTTTCAGGATGTGAATAGCATGTGGTTGGCAACCTAAGGGTTACCTGAAATGAAACAAAACTTTTTGAACTAAAATTTCCAAAATGAGGTGCGTATGGGCCGCGACGGGTAAGAGTTGGATGGAGTCCCCAGGTAGGATGGCTACCAATGCCGTGTCTCTCCTACCCGAGCGTAGTTGACCAGAGTGGGGGGTTCCCAGGCAGGGCGGGTCCCAAGCTGTTTCTCCACTGCCTGAGCAACCGACAAGAACGGGCAAGAAATGTAGTCATCGTGGGGGGGCTGCCGTATTGGTTCCTTCCTTGAACCAGAAGAGCAGTTACGAACGGGCGTCTGGGTTTCCGTCGACAGACGGGTTCCGCTAAACTGGCGTCTGGGACCTTAACAAGTCTCTGCAGACAAACTAGTTCCTCTGAACTAGCGTCTGGCCAATAGCACGTCTCTGTGGGCAAGACCTCAGAGGTTTCGGCCGAAAAGGCGTGGGGCCGTGAACATTTTTTCGGTCTGACAAACAACATTTAACAAACTTACAAACAACATAAAAATGTAAAAGGTTCCATCAGAAAGGACACCGTTTCTCCCAAGTGGTTCCTTTAAAACATCATCTGGACACCTCAGTTCTCGGTTGCGAACAGGATCGCAAAGGGGTTCTCGGTTTGGGAGTCAGACTCAAGGTCGTCATCTTCTCCCGGGTGCCAAACTCTTGAGTGTATCAGGGCTGAAAGGGCTGCATGGTGTGAGGTGGGGTCGATCTCGTCGTTGCGGACGAGTCGGAATGAGTTATCTCGGTGCCAAAAGTTGGTGTCTAGTTGTGTGGGGACAGAATCGGGGTCGTCATGGTAGTTCGGTGGTCGGTGGTGGGGTTTGTTTAGGAAAGTGATCATGAAGGGATCACTTGGATCGTAGTCGGATTCGCTGGGTGTGGGTCCTGTTGCATGGGGATAGTAGGGAGGCGTGCTGTGGCTATCGTCCGAGTCAGTGTCTCTGCTGCTGCAGTCTGTGGGCGTTCCGGGGCGGAGTGTATATTTAGGGGGTGGAGTCGAGGTCGAGTCCGTGGCTGGGCTGGACGTGTTGGGGGATGGTAGGGTTACGTTGGCTGTGGGCGGGGCGTGGTGTGCTGCGTCGAGCATGACGTGGTGTGCGTGGTTAAACTGTTCCATTTGCCTTCAGCTGGTTGATATGGAACCACGCAGTCTTACCGTTGGGATACTTTATTTTATATACGGAAGGGCTTACTTTGTCCGCAATGGAGTACGGACCCAAGTATTTTGGTGACAGGAATGTGCTGGGGTTATATACGGAGAGCATGATTTGCTGTCCTATACTGTACTCAGTTGCATACACTGTCTTGTCGAAACAAGCCTTGCTCTGTATCTTCCTTGTGCCCAATTTTACTGCGGCTGCTAGCTGAGCCGTTTGAACATTTTCAACTAATTGCTCTACTGCTTCCTCGTGTGTGAGGGCCGTCACCTCGGGGCTGGTCAAGTCTAAACCTAACAAATATTCTGTGCCTTTCATGGGGCGTCCGGTCATCAGGGGTTGTGGGGTGTAACCTGTGGAAGTTGAAATTGTATTACACAAAAACATCAGCGCAACAGGGAGGACTGAGTCCCAAGAGGTGTTGTTCTGCTGGACCATTTTTTCTGAGGGTAGATTTTAGGGTCCGATTCATGCGCTCCACGATACCACTCGACTGGGGGTGGTATGCTATGTGGAATTTTTGGGTGATGCCAAATATCGTGAGGATGTTCTGCATGACACGTCACGTAAAATGGGAACCTTGGTCGGATTCAATGCTGCGGGGGAGTCCCCATCTTGTAAAGATGTGGTGGGTCAAAATCTTGGCTGTGGTTTTTGCAGTGTTTGTGCGGGCTGGGAATGCTTCCACCCATTTTGTAAATGTGTCAATCACCACGAGTACATATTTGTAGCCATTCCGACAAGGGGGCAATGGACCTATAAAGTCAATCTGGAGGTTAGTCCAGGGGCCATTAACAGATCGGGTGTGGCTGAGTTGAGCATTTTTGGCATATCTGTCCGGATTATTCTGCGCACAGATAAGACAATTCTCGATGTAGTGATTTACATAGTCCTTTAAATTCGGCCAGCAACGAAGCTGCTTGAGATGGGCTGTAGTGGGATCGATTCCCTGATGTCCATGACCGTCATGGAACAAGCAAATCAGTTGATTCCTGTCCTGTTCAGGAACCACATAATGGGTGTCTTTTAACACCACACCGTCATGTGTGGTCAGTGCATTTTTGAACCTCTCATAGGGTGCTGGATATTTTCCTTTTACAATCTCCCTGAGATTGCTGTCCTGCTTCTGGGCCTCCACTAGATCCTCAATCTTTGTCTGTGAGACCTGAACTGCACTCACTGGGGCGCTTTCGGGGGGTATCCAAAAATATCCATGCCTGGAACCTGCCTTAGCCAGTGCGTCAGCTTTCACATTTCCAGGGGGGGAGGAACGATGGTGACTACGAACCTTGACTATCCCAAACGTCCTGTTCTGGGCTCTCTCTAAAATGTGACGGAGCAATGGGGCTGAGGGGAGGGGTTTTCCATCTGTGGAAACAAATCCTCTTGCTTTCCACAGGGGCAGAAATTCCGTGAGGCTGTTGCAGACACAGAGGCTGTCCAAGTATATGTCTGCTGGGCTGGGGAAGGAATCTGGGTGTTCCACGATATACGCAATGGCCGCGAGCTCTGATGCCTGCGCGCCTAAGTGGCCTGGAAGTTTCCTCAAGTCCCTGCGCGTCCTCAACATATATACCGCAACCTGTTATGTGCTTCCCATCCAAGACTGTGGAAGATCCATCCACGTAGATCTTTATGGGCTCACACGTGTCTGTGTGCTGTGGGCTCTTGGTTGAACTACCTATCTTTCTGGGGGCTGTTTTCGCAATAAAGGGGCCTGAGTTGTGGTGTGGAGAGATAATTTCACATTCATGGGGGGTTCCGGGGTACTGTAAGTTGTCGGTTAAAAAGGTGTGCGCCTTTGTCCGTTTAACAGTGATGTCCCGTCCCTGCAAGAGAAGGGTCCATCTAGCTGCTCTAATCTGGCCTACTGTACCGTCCTTGAGTCGTCCGTCCAGTAAAAGTTGGGTGGGGGTGTATTCGGTGAGAATTGTGATGGGGTTCAGTCCGGTAATATATGAAAAATACTGAACTGCCCAAAATACTGCGAGCAGGTGCCTCTCACAGGCTGAAAATCCCTCCTCCACAGCACCTAAAATTCTGGAGGCATAAGCTACTGGCCTTAACTAGTCGTGCCGTTCCTGGAGGAGCACAGCCGAAAGGGTACGGTCTGTGGTTGCTACCTCTATGGCGTAAGGGGAAAGCGGGTCTGGAACTTGTAGTGCGGGGGCTGCTATGAGTGCCTGTTTTAAAGAGTCCACAGCATCCGTATGCTGCGGAAGCCATTCCCAGGGGGCTCCTTTCTTTAGGAGGTCCGAGAGGGGTGCTGCCTTGCTGGCGAAACCATCAATGTGGTTTCGGCAGTAGCCAACCAGTCCTAAAAACAACCGGAGGACTGAAACGTTCTGGGAAAGGGGCAATTTAGCAATCGAGTCAATCCTTTTATGCTCGATCTCGCGTTTACAATGTGTGATAATTGTTCCCAAATATATCACCTTATCTTCCAAAATCTGGGCCTTTTTGGGGTTGACTTTACAACCGATTGAGTGTAAGAGTTCCAGGAGTTCGGACAGAAGCTCAATGTGCCCTCCCTTGGTGTCTGTCTGCAGTAGTAGGTCGTCTACATACTGAACCAGACATTCGGGGCGAGAGAATTTGGCTAAACCATTTGCCAGCTGTCGGTGGAAAATGGAGGGGGAGTTGTGGAATCCTTGTGGCAGGCATGTCCACATGTGCTGCTGATTTTTAAAAGTGAAGGCAAATTTGTACTGGCACGCCTTTGCCAATGGAATGGACCAGAATCCATTACTGACATCCAAAACCATAAAGAATCGGGAATTGAGTCCCTGCTTGAGCATGGTCTAGGGACTTGTTGCTACTGTGGGGGCTGCTGCGGGGGTGATTTTGTTGAGTTCCCGGTAATCGATGGTCAGGCGCCATGATCCAACGGGCTTTCTCACTGGCCAAATCGGGGCATTATTAGTGGAGGCTACTGATCTAAGTACGCCCTGCGCGAATAAGCTTTCTATTACCTTGGAGATTTCTCCCTCTGCCTCTTGGGGAAATCCATACTGTTTTTGGGGTCTTGGGTCAGGTCCTGTTATTTGTACGGAGCCAGCCATCCGTCCACAGTCGTGCTTGTGGGTCGCGAATGCTGCCCTCTTCTTTTGCAGAACTGCCCTAACCTGCTTGTCCGTACTAAGCGTGATCGGGTTGAACCAAAATTTGCCTACTGCGCTAATTTTGTTCGCGTACTCTCCTATGTTGAGCGTTGCGGGGTCTCTTGTGGATTTTGTCATCTTCCAGACACACTGGTTGACTGGATCAAATGAAAGATTGTGGGAATTCATGAAATCGATTCCCAGGATGTGTTCTGTTGTCTGGGGTAGGTCAACTAAAACTACGGGGTGCTTGGTGGTGATGGTACCGATTTCAATTGGTACAGGGGCTGTGATGTGTCCCCGCTGTGAGTGGCCTGAAAGCCGCTGAGGGTGATAGAGGCTGTCGTAGGCCACGTGTCTTTTTGGAACATGGTGGAGGAATTTATTGTGGTGCAAATTTCCTGTGTCCCAGAGAAATTCGATGGGCTGTCCCCGAATTTTCGCTGCAACTACAGGTCGTCCGGACCTATCCCAAAGGGTGTCGCAGACTCAACTGGGGGAGCCCGTACACCGTCAGTCCTTTCCGGTCAAGTCCGTCTGATCTGAACGGCTGCTAACACTATGAATGGGCTCTGTCTTCTTCTTACTCAGAGTGCCTGTCTGCTGGGCTCTCTGTGGCTTTCTAGGGGCATTGCACTCACTTGCGAAGTGTCCCAATTGTCCGCAGTTGTAACACTCCTGTGACTTGGGTGGGGGGCTGTTCTTTCCTTCATTCACCCATGCGGGGTTCTGGTGTGTTTTTACTGCCTGTATATCTGCGTCGGCCTGCTTTTCCTCGGGATTCTTGACTGCGGGTTTGCTTTGTATAGATTGCTCCCAAGCGCGGGACAATCTTTTCACTACCCACTTCTCGTTATGGGCCTCCTCTGAGGGATCATAACTCGCGCAAGCTGCTACTGAAGGGTCTAAACTTAAAACTGTGAGCTTTACATGCTCTCGCTCATCCAGGCCGTACATGGTCGTCTGATGCTTGACTGTGGCAAAGAAATGGTGGGGGTCTGAGGTGGGGAGGAATGGTGTGATTTTCTCGCACGCGTCCCGCTGTTAAGGGGGTGGAGTATAGAAATTCCGCATCGTCCGATGTGGCTGTGCGGTGGGTGGTGACTGGGTTCATTGGAGCTTGAACCATCTGCTCTGTGGGGGGTTGGGGCGCTTTCCTCTTTTGTGGCTTTCCCTGCGCACATGTTCCCTGAACATATCTCTGCGCTGTTTCATTCAATTCTTCCTAATCAGGGCCATCTTCCTGATCTAATTTCGCTCCAAAGGTTTCCTGGAAGCCTTTCTGAACTGAATAGGGGGAGGGTGAGCAGCCAGAAGTCGTGGTGCACATTGGTACCAACGACATAGGTAGGAAAAGGGGTGTGGAGGTAATAAACAAGTTTAGGGAGTTAGGCTGGAAGTTGAAAGCCAGGACAGACAGAGTTGTCATCTCTGGTTTGTTGCCGGTGCCACGTGATAGCGAGGCTAGGAATAGGGAGAGAGTGCAGTTGAACACGTGGCTGCAGGAATGGTGTAGGAGGGAGGGCTTCAGGTATTTGGATAATTGGAGCGCATTCTGGGGAAGGTGGGACCTGTACAAGCAGGACGGGTTGCATCTGAACCAGAGGGGCACCAATATCCTGGGAGGGAGGTTTGCTGGTACTCTTCGGGAGGGTTTAAACTAATTTGGCAGGGGAATGGGAACCGGATTTGTAGTCCAGCAACTAAGGTAGCCGATATTCAGGACGCCAAAGCATGTAATGAGGCAGTGGGGAAGGGAACACTGACAAAGGAGAGTATTTGCAGGCACGGAGATGGGTTGAAGTGTGTATACTTCAACGCAAGAAGCATCAGGAATAAGGTGGGTGAACCTAAGGCATGGATCGGTACTTGGGACTACGATGTGGTGGCCATCACGGAAACTTGGATAGAAGAGGGGCAGAAATGGTTGTTGGAGGTCCCTGGTTATAGATGTTTCAATAAGATTAGGGAGGGTGGTAAAAGAGGTGGGGGGGGGGGAGGCATTATTAATTAGAGATAGTATAACAGCTGCAGAAAGGCAGTTTGAGAAGTATCACCCTATTGAGGTAGTATGGGTTGAAGTCAGAAATAGGAAAGGAGCAGTCACCTTGTTAGGAGTTTTCTATAGGCCCCCCAATAGTAACAGAGATGTGGAGGAACAGATTGGGAAACAGATTTTGGAAAGGTGCAGAAGTCATAGGGTAGTAGTCATGGGCGACTTTAACTTCCCAAATATTGAGTGGAAACTCTTTAGATCAAATAGTTTGGATGGGGTGGTGTTTGTGCAGTGTGTCCAGGAAGCTTTTCTAACACAGTATGTAGATTGTCCGACCAGAGGAGGGGCAATATTGGATTTAGTACTGGGTAATGAACCAGGGCAAGTGATAGATTTGTTAGTGGGGGAGCATTTTGGAGATAGTGACCACAATTCTGTGACTTTCACTTTAGTAATGGAGAGGGAGAGGTACGTGCAACAGGGCAAGGTTTACAATTGGGGGAAGGGTAAATACGATGTTGTCAGACAAGAATTGAAGTGCATAAGTTGGGAACATAGGCTGGCAGGGAAGGACACAAGTGAAATGTGGAACTTGTTCAAGGAACAGGTGCTACGTGTCCTTGATATGTATGTCCCTGTCAGGCAGGGAAGAGATGGTCGAGTGAGGGAACCATGGTTGACAAGAGAGGTTGAATGTCTTGTTAAAAGGAAAAAGGTGACTTATGTAAGGCTGAGGAAACAAGGTTCAGACAGGGCATTGGAGGGATACAAGATAGCCAGGAGGGAACTGAAGAAAGGGATTAGGAGAGCTAAGAGAGGGCATGAACAATCTTTGGCGGGTAGGATCAAGGAAAACCCCGAGGCCTTTTACACATATGTGAGAAATATGAGAATGACTAGAGCGAGGGTAGGTCCGATCAAGGACAGTAGCGGGAGATTGTGTATTGAGTCTGAAGAGATAGGAGAGGTCTTGAATGAGTATTTTTCTTCTGTATTTACAAATGAGAGGGGCGATATTGTTGGAGAGGACAGTGTGAAACAGATTGGTAAGCTCGAGGACATACTTGTCAGGAAGGAAGATGTGTTGGGCATTTTGAAAAACTTGAGGATAGACAAGTCCCCCGGGCCTGACGGGATATATCCAAGGATTCTATGGGAAGCAAGAGATGAAATTGCAGAGCCGTTGGCAATGATCTTTTCGTCCTCACTGTCAACAGGGGTGGTACCAGGGGATTGGAGAGTGGCGAATGTCGTGCCCCTGTTCAAAAAAGGAACTAGGGATAACCCTGGGAATTACAGGCCAGTTAGTCTTACTTCGGTGGTAGGCAAAGTAATGGAAAGGGTACTGAAGGATAGGATTTCTGAGCATCTGGAAAGACACTGCTTGATTAGGGATAGTCAGCACGGATTTGTGAGGGGTAGGTCTTGCCTTACAAATCTTATTGAATTCTTTGAGGAGGTGACCAAGCATGTGGATGAAGGTAAAGCAGTGGATGTAGTGTACATGGATTTTAGTAAGGCATTTGATAAAGTTCCCCATGGTAGGCTTATGCAGAAAGTAAGGAGGCATGGGATAGTGGGAAATTTGGCCAGTTGGATAACGAACTGGCTAACCGATAGAAGTCAGAGAGTGGTGGTGGATGGCAAATATTCAGCCTGGATCCCAGTTACCAGTGGCGTACCGCAGGGATCAGTTCTGGGTCCTCTGCTGTTTGTGATTTTCATTAATGACTTGGATGAGGGAGTTGAAGGGTGGGTCAGTAAATTTGCAGACGATACGAAGATTGGTGGAGTTGTGGATAGTAAGGAGGGCTGTTGTCGGCTGCAAAGAGACATAGATAGGATGCAGAGCTGGGCTGAGAAGTGGCAGATGGAGTTTAACCCTGAAAAGTGTGAGGTTGTCCATTTTGGAAGGACAAATATGAATGCGGAATATAGGGTTAACGGTAGAGTTCTTGGCAATGTGGAGGAGCAGAGAGATCTTGGGGTCTATGTTCATACATCTTTGAAAGTTGCCACTCAAGTGGATAGAGCTGTGAAGAAGGCCTATGGTGTGCTCGCGTTCATTAACAGAGGGATTGAATTTAAGAGCCGTGAGGTGATGATGCAGCTGTACAAAACTTTGGTAAGGCCACATTTGGAGTACTGTGTACAGTTCTGGTCGCCTCATTTTAGGAAGGATGTGGAAGCTCTGGAAAAGGTGCAAAGAAGATTTACCAGGATGTTGCCTGGAATGGAGAGTAGGTCTTACGAGGAAAGGTTGAGGGTGCTAGGCCTTTTCTCATTAGAGCGGAGAAGGATGAGGGGCGACTTGATAGAGGTTTATAAGATGATCAGGGGAATAGATAGAGTAGACAGTCAGAGACTTTTTCCCCGGGTGGAACACACCATTACAAGGGGACATAAATTTAAGGTGAAAGGTGGAAGATATAGGAGGGATATCAGAGGTAGGTTCTTTACCCAGAGAGTAGTGGGGGCATGGAATGCACTGCCTGTGGAAGTAGTTGAGTCGGAAACATTAGGGACCTTCAAGCAGCTATTGGATAGGTACATGGATGACGGTAAAATGATATAGTGTAGATTTATTTGTTCTTAAGGGCAGCACGGTAGCATTGTGGATAGCGCAATTGCTTCACAGCTCCATGGTCCCAGGTTTGATTCCGGCTTGGGTCATTGTCTGTGCGGAGTCTGCACGTCCTCCCCGTGTCTGCGTGGGTTTCCTCCGGGTGCTCCGGTTTCCTCCCACAGTCCAAAGATGTGCGGGTTAGGTGAATTGGCCAATGATAAATTGCCCTTAATGTCCAAATTGCCCTTGGTGTTGGGTGGAGGTGTTGAGTTTGGTTATGGTGCTCTTTCCAAGAGCCGGTGCAGACTCAAAGGGCCGAATGGCCTCCTTCTGCACTGTAAATTCAATGATAATCTATGATTAATCTAGGACAAAGGTTCGGCACAACATCGTGGGCCGAAGGGCCTGTTCTGTGCTGTATTTTCTATGTTCTATGTTCTATGAAAGCAGCGATTGCAGCTCTGCAATCTGCTTCCGTCACTTTGCGTGATCTAGCGTACTTTGTTTTTGTTCTGTGGTGGCAGCATGGAGTGCTCTTAATGCTGCCTTTAGATCGCTACACTGTCTCTGTAACGCTCCTACCTGCTTTTCTGTTTCTTCACGTACTAGGACTGCACGTTGCGTGTCCTGATAGGCCTTTTCATATTGAGACTGGAAGCTGCTTAAGTGTGCCAGACAAGACTGGTGTGCCCTTTTGGCATCCTCCACCTCTCCATCTTTTGCTGCCAACTTCTTTCTCAATTCTAAATTCTCATTTTCTACCTCGCTTACATCGACCTTACTCATTCGATGTATGCCCTCAACTTCTTTCTGGAGCGTCCTAACGACCTCCTCTGTGCCTCGCAATTGTGCCAAGCAGGACACGATTGCCATCGGCTTGCGAGCTTTCCCTAAGCTCTTTTTGTGGATCTCGCTCAGGTTCTCCCACCAAGTATGTCATATACTCCCGGGGCCTGATTTCTTGTTGTCACAGAATTCATTCCATAGGGGCCATCCTTTCCCTTTGAGATATTTCCTGATCTCTTCCTTCCAATTGGGACATTGTCCCACTCTACTGCTGCTGGTCGCTGCGACCGCAAATTCCTCTGGGTTCTTGAGGCGTTGCCTTGCCTGCATTGCCATCCTTCCTATCCAAATGCTGCTCTTCAAATTTGGGACAGGGGTATCAAGGTGGTGCTATAAATACGGGTACGGCTTTCGCTACTTTCCGATATACAAACTTCCGACAGTTTTGTCGCAACAAAAAATCTGTCTGTTTTACCTTATAGCCCTGTTAGTTACGCATGCATACACACACTTCCGAATTATGAGTATTGATCAGAACTGCTTGAACACTTGTGGTTTTCTGATTCCAATTGGATCTCTAATTCAAATTCTGGGTTCCCCCAGAGTGATTTTCCACGTCTAGATCGGGTCCCGGCGGAGTCGCCAAATAATGTTGCTGCTTTTCTCCTTGGTTCAATTGCTCTATTTTATTACCTTTGCTCTCGAGTCGCCAGGTATCTTTATGAAACCGCCATGAGGTTCAAGTCCGAGTAATGATCAAAACCCAATACACCGATTAGTAAGATTTAAATCAAAGCACATTCATTATACACAGTAATCGCTACTCATGCACAAATTCTACGTCTAAGCTACTTCTACAACTAACAGGCCTATACTTAACTTCGGACTGGCCCACCAGGTCAGGGGAACAAATGGCCTTTCGTTCGGGGTCTGAGTCTGCGGGATTCGAAGTTGGTACGGATTGGTAGCTCGGAGCGCCTATCTCGTAGCGAGCGTTGAATTAAGACTTAGTTCTGTCGGGAGTCACTGCACCGGTCACGGTCAATGTTGGTTCATGTTGCTGGGTGACCCGGGCAGGAAGAAGAGAGTGAAGAGAGAGAGATTTGAACTTGGGGCTCAACTCTTTTAGTCCCCAGGGGCTTCCCGCCTTTCGGGGCGGACCCTGTACCTGGTCCCAAGTGATTGGACTTTGTCCCAATCGCTTGGTTCAATTTTCTCCAATACTGGAGCGGTTCCCTGATCGATGGGCGGTCTCGAGGTGCTCGTTCATCTCCTTTGTGTTGGCTCCTGCTGGCGCCGAGGAGTCTGGCTTTGCTTTGTGTGTCCAAAATGGTACTTATTGTTCCCGGGGATTGCTCATCAGTATGCAGATGGCTGCTACTTTGTTATGCTGATGGCTGCTGGTATCGATGTTGTCTGGCCTTTGCTGAGGTAAATACACAGCAAACCTGCAGCTGCTGGTTTCTGTCTATGTTGGCTGACTTTCCCATCAGCCTTTGCCGTTCGCCACTTTAAATCGGGAGTTGGCCAATTTAGGTGGCTTCAACGACATTTCATCATTGTACATACCCCGCTCCAAGGCAGGTGCCATGGGCTGCATGGTCGCGATTGCTGCCACTTGGCCATGCAACCCCCACCCCCGGCACTCACCCTCCCCAGCCCCCCCCTCCCCGGCACTCACCCACCCAAGCCCCCCCTCCTCGGCACTCACCGACCCCAGCCGCCCCTTCCCGGCACTCACCCTCCCGAGCCTCCCCTCCCCGGCACTCACCCTCCCCAGCCCCCACTTCGCCGGCACTCACCCACCCAGCCCCCCCCTCCCCGGCACTCACAATCCCCAGCCCCTCCTCCCCGGCACTCACCCTCCCCAGCCGCCCCTCCCCGGCACTCACAATCCCCAGCCCCTCCTCCCCGGCACTCACCCTCCCCAGCCGCCCCTCCCCGGCACTCACACTCCCCGGCACTCACACTCCCCGACACTCACACTCCCCGGCACTCACACTCCCCGGCACTCACCCTCCCCGGCACTTACCCTCCCCGGCACTCACCCTCCCCAGCCCCCTCTCCCCGGCACTCACACTCCAATGCACTCACCCTCCTCAGCCCCCCTCCCCGGTACTCACACTCCCCAGCCCCTCCTCCCCAGCACTCACCCTCCACAGCCCCCCCTCCCCGGCACTCACCCTCCCCAGCCCCCCCTCCCCGGCACTCACAATCCCCAGCCCCTCCCCCCCGGCACTCACCCTCCCCGCCCCCCCCTCCCCGGCACGCACAATCCCCAGCCCCCCCTCCCCGGCACTCACAATCCCCAGCACCCCCTCCCCGGCACTCACACTCCCCGGCACTCACACGCCCCGGCACTCACCCTCCCCGCCACTCAGACTCCAATGCACTCACCCTCCCCAGCCCCCTCTCCCCGGCACCCACCCTCCCTGGCACTCACACTCCAATGCACTCACCCTCCCGGCGCCCCCACCTCACCGGCACACACGCACCCCCGCACTCACCCTCCCCAGCGCCCCCACCTCACCGGCACACACCCTCCCTGGCACTCACCCTCCCAGCCCCCCCTTCCCGGTACTCACACTCCCCAGCCCCCCCCCTCCCCAGCACTCACCCTCCCCCGCCCCCCCCCCCCCCCCCCTCCCTGGCACTTCCCTTCCCCAGCCCCCACCTTGCCGGCATTCACCCTCCCCAGCCCCCCTTCCCCGGCACTCACACTCCCCAGCACCCCCTCCCCGGCACTCACCATGCCCAGCCCACCCCTCCCCGGCTCTCACCCTCCCCCCCCTCCCCGGCACTCACCCTCCCTGGCACTCACCCTCCCCCAGCCCCCCCCCTCCCCGGCACTCACCATCCCCCATACCCGTCACTCACCCTACCCAGCCCCCCCTCCCCGGCACTCACCCTGCCCAGCGCCCCCCCCCCCCCCCCCGGCACTCACCCTTCCCAGCCCCCCCTCCCCGGCACTCACACTCCCTAGCACACGCCCTCCCCAGCCCCCACACCGCCGGCACTCACCCTCCCCAGCCCCCCCTCCCCGGCAATCACCTTCCCCAGCCCCCCCTCCCCGGCACTCACCGTCCCCGGCAGTCACCCTTCCCAGCACTCACCCTCCCCAGCCCCCCCTCCCCAGCGCTCACACTCCCCAGCCCCCCCTCCCCGGCACTCACCCTCCCCGGCACTCACCCTCCCCAGCGCCCCCACCTCACCGGCACACACCCTCCCTGGCACTCACCCTCCCAGAGCCCCCACCTCACCGGCACTCACCCTCCCCGGCACTCATCCTCCCCGGCACTCACCCTCCCCGGAACTCACTCTACCAACGCCCCCCTCACCGGCACTCACCCTCCCCGGCATTCACCCTCCCTCAGCCCCTCCTCCCTGACACTCACCTTCCCCAGCCCCCCCCCCACCCCCCCATCTCCAGCACTCACCCTCCCCTCTCCAGCACTCCCCCCCCCCCCCCCCCCCCCTCCCCGGCACTCACCCTCCCCGGCACTCACCGTCCCCCACCATCCTGGCACTCACCCTTCCCGGCACTCACCCTCCCCCACCATCCCGGCATTCACCCTTCCCGGCACTCCCCCTCCCCCCACCGTCCCGGCACTCACCCTCCCCGGCACTCACCCTCCCCCCTCCCCGGCACTCACCCTCCCCGGCACTCAACCTCCCCGGCACTCCCCCTCCCCCCAACTTCCCGGCACTCACCCTCCCCAGCACTCACCCTCCCCCCACCCTCCCCGGCACTCACACACCCCAGACCCCCCTCCCCACCACTCACCCTCCCCAGCACTCACACTCCCCCCACCGGCACTGACCGGCCCTGGCGCTGACGCCCACCCCCCCCGGCACTCACCCTCCCCGGCACTCACATTCCCCGGCACTCCCCCTCCCCCCCGGCACTCATCCTCCACCCCTCCCCGGCACTCACACTCGCCGGCACTCACCCTCCCAGCCCCCCCTCCCCGGCACTCACAATCCCCAGCCCTTCCTCCCCGGCACTCACAATCCCCAGCCCCTCCTCCCCGGCACTCACCCTCCCCAGCCCCCCCACCCCGGCACTCACAATCCGCGGCACTCACACGCCCCGGAATAAGGGAATAAATAAACAGGAAGGACCCTCACGCTGTACAATGTTCAGCACCATTCACCACTTCTCAGATACTGAAGCAGCTCATATCCAAATGCAGCAAGACCAGGATCATGTCCAGACTTGGGCTGATGTAAAGAAATATTTGTGCCACACAAGTGCTAGGCAATGACCATCTCCAACAAGAGAGGATCTAACCATCACCTCTTGACATTCAATGGCATTACCATCGCTGAATCCTCCACTATCAACATCCTGGGGGTTACCATTGACCACAAACTGAACTAGAATAGCCATATAAATACTGTGGCTGCAAGAGCAGATCAAAGGCTAGGAATTCTGTGGGGAGTATCTCACTTCCTGACTCCCCTAAGCCTGTTCACCATCCACAAGTCATAAGTCAGGAGTGTAATTTGGATTTTGCTGTTTATTTTCACTTGTACCGAGATACAGTGAAAAGTATTTTTCTGCGACCAGCTCAACAGATCATTAAGTACATGAAAATAAAATAAAATACATAATAGGTCAACGCAAGGTACACAATGTAACTACATAAACACCGGCATCAGGTGAAGCAAACAGGGGTGTAGTGTTATTGAGGTCAGTCCATAGGAGGGTCGTTTAGGAGTCTGGCAACAGCGGGGAAGAAGCTGTTTTTGAGTCTGTTCGTGTGTGTTCTCAGACTTTTGAACACTTATTTTTACGCCTTTCTACCCCTCTGTGTTTGTCTATCTTCTGTGTGTGGACAGATGGTGAGACAGTTAAAGTGGGAAGTAGGTATTAGCTTGTCGTTAACCAGTTGTATTTACTGCATATTTCATGATAGTCTTTGTTCTAAATAAACAGTAATTTTAAACTTACAAACCTGGGGCGAAATTCTCCGGTATCGGCGCGATGTCCGCCGACTGGCGCCCAAAACGGCGCAAATCAGTCGGGCATCGCGCCGCTCAAAAGGTGCGGAATGCTCCGCATCTTGGGGGGCCGAGCCCCAACCTTAAGGGGCTAGGCCCGCGCCAGACTAATTTCCGCCCCGCCAGCTGGTGGAAAAGGCCTTTGGTGCCCCGCCAGCTTGCGCGGAAATGACATCTCCGGGCGGCGCATGCGCGGGAGCATTAGCGGCCGCTGACGGCATCCACGGTGGAGACCGTGGCAAAGGCGGAAGGAAAAGAGTGCCCCCATGGCACAGGCCCGCCCATGGATCGGCGGGCCCCGATCGCGGGCCAGGACCCCGGAGCCCGCCCGCGCCGCCTTGTCCCGCCGGTAAGGTAGGTGGTTTATCTACGCCGGCGGGACAGGCATTTTAGCAGCGGGACTTCGGCCCATCCGGGCCGGAGAATCGCGGGGAGGGGGGCCCGCCAAACGGCGCGGCGCGATTCCCGCCCCCGCCGAATATCCGGTGCCGGAGAATTCGGCAACTGGCGGGGGCGGGATTCACGCCAACCTCCGGCGATTCTCCGACCCGGCGGGGGGTCGGAGAATCTCGCCCCTGGTATTTATTGGGCATCGAAGGGCCAAAGACTTTCGGTATTTTTATAATAATTATTGGTTAATTCTCCTGCCCGATGGGACAAGTTGAAAGAGTGAGTAAGCCGGGTGGGAGGAGTCTTTGATTACGCTGACCACTTTCCCCAGGTTTAGCATAGGGCTAAATTGCTGGCTTTGAAAGCAGACCAGGCAGGCCAGCAGTACGGTTCAATTCCCGTACCAGCCTCCCCGAACAGGTGCGACATGTGCGAACATGTGGCGACTAGGGGCTTTTCACAGTAACTTCATTTTGAAGCCTACTTGTGACAATAAGCGATTTTCATTTCATTTTTTTTTCAGGTAGCGGGAGGTGTAGATGGAGTAAATGGGTAGTATGAGTTGAAGTCAGAAATAGGAAATGAGTTGGGAGCTTTCTATAGGGCCCCCAATAGCAGCAGAGATGTGGAGGAACAGATTGGGAAACAGATTTTGGAAAGGTGCAGAAGTCACAGGGTAATAGTCATGGGTGACTTCAACTTCCCAAATATTGAGTGGAAACTCTTTAGATCAAATAGTTTGGATGGGGTGGTGTTTGTGCAGTGGGTCCAGGAAGCTTTTCTAACACAGTATGTAGATTGTCCGACCAGAGGGGAGGCCATATTGGATTTGGTACTTGGTAATGAACCAGGGCAAGTGATAGATTTGTTAGTGGGGGAGCATTTTGGAGATAGTGACCACAATTCTGTGACTTTCACTTTAGTAATGGAGAGGGATAGGTGCATGCAACAGGGCAAGGTTTACAATTGGGGGAAGGGTAAATACGACGCTGTCAGACAAGAACTGAAGTGCATAAGTTGGGAACATAGGCTGTCAGGGAAGGACACAATTGAAATGTGGAACTTGTTTAAGGAACAGATACTACGTGTCCTTGATATGTATGTCCCTGTCAGGCAGGGAAGAGATGGTCGAGTGAGGGAACCATGGTTGACAAGAGAGGTTGAATGTCTTGTTAAGAGGAAAAAGGTGACTTATGTAAGGCTGAGGAAACAAGGTTCAGACAGGGCGCTGGAGGGATACAACATAGTCAGGAGGGAACTGAAGAAAGGGATTAGGAGAGCTAAGAAAGGGCATGAAAAATCTTTGGCGGGTAGGATCAAGGAAAACCCCAAGGCCTTTTACACATATGTGAGAAATATGAGAATGACTAGAGCGAGGGTAGGTCTGATCAAGGACAGTAGCGGGAGATTGTGTATTGAGGCTGAAGAGATAGGCGAGGTCTTGAACGAGTACTTTTCTTCAGTATTTATGAATGAGAGGGGCCATATTGTTGGAGAGGACAGTGTGAAACAGACTGGTAAGCTCGAGGAGATACTTGTTAGGAAGGAAGATGTGTTGGGCATTTTGAAAAACTTGAGGATAGACAAGTCCCCCGGGCCTGACGGGATATATCCAAGGATTCTATGGGAAGCACGAGATGAAATTGCAGAGCCGTTGGCAATGATCTTTTCGTCCTCAGTGTCAACAGCGGTGCTACCAGGGGATTGAAGAGTGGCGAATATCATGCCCCTGTTCAATAAAGGGAATAGGGATAACCCTGGGAATTACAGGAGAGTTAGTCTTACTTCAGTAGTAGGCAAAGGGTACTGAGGGATAGGATTTCTGAGCATCTGGAAAGACACTGCTTGATTAGGGATAGTCAGCACAGATGTGTGAGGGGTAGGTCTTGCCTCACAAGTCTTATTGAATTCTTTGAGGAGGTGACCAAGCACGTGGATGAAGGTAAAGCAGTGGATGTAGTGTACATGGATTTTAGTAAGGCATTTGATAAGGTTCCCCATGGTAGGCTTATGCAGAAAGTAAGGAGACATGGGATAGTGAGAAATATGGTGAGTTGGATAATGAACTAGCTAGCCGATAGAAGTCAGAGAGTGGTGGTGAATGGCAAATATTCAGCCTGGAGCCCAGTTACCAGTGCCGTACTGCAGGGATCAGTTCTGGGTCCTCTGCTGTTTGTGATTTTCATTAATGACTTGGATGAGGGAGTTGAAGAGTGGATCAGTAAATTTGCAGACGATACGAAGATTGGTGGAGTTGTGGATAGTGAGGAGGGCTGTTGTCGGCTGCAAAGAGACATAGATAGGATGCAGAGCTGGGCTGAGAAATGGCAGATGGAGTTTCACCCTGAAAAGTGTGAGGTTGTGCATTTTGGAAGGACAAATATGAATGCGGAATGCAGGGTTAATGGTCGGGTTCTTGGCAATGTGGAGGAGCAGAGAGATCTTGAGGTCTATGTTCATAGATCTTTGATAGTTGCCACTCAAGTGGAGAGAGCTGTGAAGAAGGCCTATGGTGTGCTAGCGTTCATTAGCAGAGGGATTGAATTTAAGAGCTGTGAGGTGATGATGCAGCTGTACAAAACCTTGGTAAGGCCACATTTGGAGAACTGTGTGCAGTTCTGGTCGCCTCATTTTAGGAAGGACGTGGAAGCTTTGGAAAAGGTGCAAAGGAGATTTACCAGGATGTTGCCTGGAATGGAGAGTAGGTCTTACAAGAAAAGGTTGAGGGTGCTAGGCCTTTTCTCATTAGAACGGAGAAGGATGAGGTGTGACTTGAAAGAGGTTTATAAGATGATCAGGGGAACCGACAGAGTAGACAGTTGGAGACATTTTCCCCGGGTGGAACAAACCATTACAAGGGGACATAAATTTAAGGTGAATATGGAAGATATAGGGGAGATGTCAGGGGTAGGTTCTTTACCCAGAGAGTAGTGGGGGCATGGAATGCACTGCCGTGGAAGTAGTTGAATCGGAAACATTAGGGACCTTCAAGCGGCTATTGGATAGGTACATGGATTCCGGTAGAATGATGGGGTGCAGATTAATTTGTTCTTAATCTGGGACAAAAGTTTGGCACAACATCGTGAGCAAAAGGCCTGTTCTGTGCTGTATTTTTCTATGTTCTATGTTCTAAATGGATGGGAGACAGGTTTGTGTGATGGACTGGGCTGTGTTCATGACTCTCTGAAGTTTCTTGCAGTCTTTGGCTGAACAGTTGCCATACCAGGCTGTGATGCAGCCAGATAGGATGCTTTCCATGGTGCATCTGTAAAAGTTGGTCAGAGTTAATGTGGACATGCCGAATTTCCTTCCTTTCCTGAGGAAGTATAGGCGTTGTTGTGCTTTCGAGATAGCAGCATCGATGTGGGTGGACCAGGACAGATTTTTGGAGATGTGTCGGAATTTGAAACTGCTAACCATCTCCACCTCGACCCTGTTGATGCAAACAGGGGTGTGTACAGTACTTAATCAATGACCAGCTCTTTAGTTTTGTTGGCATTGAGGGAGAGATTGTTGTCACCACTCCTAGGTTCTCTATCTCCCTCCTGTATTCTGACTCGTCGTTATTCGAGATCCGGCCCACTATGGTCATGTCATCAGCAAACTTGTAGATGGAGTTGAGACTACATTTTGCCACGCAGTTGTGTGTATACAGGGAGTACAGTAGGGGGCTAAGTATGCAGCCTTGCGGGGCCCTGGTATTGAGGACTATTGTGGAGGAGATGTTGTTTATTCTTACTGATTGTGGTCTGTGGGTCAGAAAGTCGAGTATCCAGTTGCAGAGTGAGGAGCCAAGTCCTAGGTTTTGGAGCTTTGATATGAGCTTGGCTGGGATTATGGTGTTGAAGACGGAGCTGTAATAAATAAATAGGAGTCTGATGTTGGAGTCCTTGTTGTCGAGATGCTCGAGGGATGGGTGTAGGGCCAGGGAAATGGCGTCTGCTGTGGACCGATTGCGGCTGTACGTGAATTGCAGTGGATCAAGGCGTTCTGGGAGTATGGACCAACCTCTCGAAGCTCTTCATCACGATTGATGTCAGGACCACCGGGCAGTAGTCATTGAGGCACATTGCCTGGTTCTTCTTTGGCACTGGTATGATGGTGGTATTCTTGAAGCAGACGGGGACCTTGGAGTGGAGGAGGGACAGGTTAAAGATGTCCGCGAACACATCTGCCAGCTGGTCCGCACAGGCTCTGAGTGCACGACCCGAGATCCCGTCCGGACCAGTCTCCTTCTGAGGGTTCACTTTCAGGAAGGCCGATCTGACTTCGGAAGCTGTGATGGTGGGTATGGGTGTGTTATTGGCTGCTGGGGCACTCAACAGCAGATTGATGGTTTCCTGCTCAAACCGAGCATTGAATGCATTGAGTTAATTAGGAAGGGGTGCGCTGCTGCTGGAGATACTACTCAGGTTCGCTTTGTAGCCTGGAATACTCTTCACTTGCCTGGATGAGTGCAACACCAACAACATTCAAGAAGCTCAACACCATCCAGGACAAAGCAGCCCTCTTGATCGGTACCCTTTCCACAATCCCTCCACGCACAGTAGCAGGTTTGTGTACCGTCTACAAGATGCACTGCAGGAACTCACCAAAGTTCCGTCGGCAGAACCTTCCAAAACCATGGCCACTACCATCTAGAACAACAAGATCAGCAGATACCTGGGAACACCACCACCTGGATGTTCCCCTCTAAGTCACTCGGCATTCTGGCTTGGGAAAATATTGCAGTTTCTTCACTGTCACTGGGTCAAAATCCTGGAACTCCCTCCCAACAGCACAGTGGGTGTACCTATTATGTTATTCTCTAGGTCTGAATAAAGATTGTAGACTTCCAGTTAACGCAAATACTTTATTCAGTGGGTTCGTTCTGTTTCCAGAGCTTAACTAGATATAATACAGTCAAGAGGTATGACCAGTGAAGCTAAAGTGTACAAGACCATGAAGATCTATCAAGCTTATTTGAGCCACCAGAAGAAGACACTGAATGTCTACCCACTGTATGTGAGACAAGTGACGAAGAAATCACAATTCCCATACAGAAGGTGCAGGATCACAGCGAGACTGACATATCTCAGCTAGTCTATACAGAAGCACTCAATAATCAGAGGACGGCCACCCAAGAGTCCAGAGAGACCACGTCAATAGAAATCCTGAAGATTTTGACTCCAGAACAGGAGCACCAAAAGTCCAGAGAGACCACGTCAATAGAAATCCTGAAGATTTTGACTCCAGAACAGGAGCACCAAAAGTCCAGAGAGACCACGTCAATAGAAATCCTGAAGATTTTGACTCCAGAAAAGGAGCGCAAAGAGATCACAGATGATTCAAATGAACCTGAAGTGACTCCAAAAGAGGAGCACCAAGAAATCAATGATAATTCAAGTGAACCAGAAATGACTCCAAAAGAGGAGCACCTAGAAATCAATGATGATTCAAGTGAACGAGAAATGACTCTAGAAGAGGAGTACCAAGTAAGCAAAGAAGAGGAATCGAATCCACCACAATAACTGATGTCACCTACATCAATGCAACATCAGATCATTCTCACAATTCTCAAGAAGAACTGCTCAATGTAGCAGAGACCACAAAGGACACTGACGCCAATAACTGTGACAATGACTCAAATCATCCACATGGCACACTCATTGAGCGCAACAAGAACAACAAAAAATGCAAGAAGCACAGCAGAAACAAGAACAACAACAGCAACAGCAAAAACAACATGCAGCGCAACAAGAATGACAAAAACAACAAGAAGCATCCCAGAAACAACAAGCACGATAAGAAAAAGAACAAGAATAAAAGCGAAAACAACAAAAACAGAATCAACAAGCGCGACAAAAAGAACAACAACAACAAGAATGCCAACGAAAACAACAAAGTCAGAAATGACAGAAACAACAACAATGAAACAACGACCTGTACAAAATGGTACAATTCTGCACATGAAGGACAATGCCACAGCACCCTGCGAAACAATGACAAGACTGCAAACATGCCATGGCATGATAAAGAATCTCACGAATTCACATCTGCTCCAGAACAAACGAGCAAAACAGCTTTCATGAATGATGACATACAGAATCAAAACCACAAACACAGGAAAAAGTTGAGGTCAGACAATGGTGCGACACAGAATCGCTACCCGCAATCAAATGGAACAGGGGAAAAAGATGTCCACATCATTAAATGACTCATCAGCAAAGCAGCCGAGTCATGTTCCGACATCAACCTAGCTCTGTTATTGTACCGAGCAACCCCATTGAGCTCAGGACTGTCGCCAGCGCAAATGCTCTTTGGCAGAGACATCCGGACTACCCTACCGGCAAAGCAATTCCGAGACCCCGGCAACGCACGGTTCTCAACGACATGCGGGCACTATGCTCCAAACAGAAAGTATACTACGATCAACATGCGACCCCACGCCTGGTACCATATGTTATTCTCTAAGTCTGAATAAAGATTGTAGACTTCCAGTTAACACAAATACTTTATTCAGTGGGTTTGTTCTGTTTCCAGAGCTTAACTAGATATAATACAGTCAAGAGGTATGACCAGTGAAGCTAAAGTAAACTGCCTATGCTGAGCTGTCTCTGTGTGCTGCTGCTCACTAGCCCTGTGCTTCTGAAAGAGGCGGATCCTCCCTTGGGCTGGACCCTTTATTCCCGTCTTTGATGCTGCCCTCTAGTGATGCTGTGGCTGTTACATCTGTCTGTAGTCCCTGGTGTATGTGCAGATGTATGTACAGATGTACAGATCACTACACCTATGGCACAGCACAGTGAGTGTACCTACGGCACAGCACAGTGGGTGTACCTATGGCACAGTACAGTGGGTGTACCTATGGCACAGCACAGTGGGTGTACCTATGGCACAGCACAGTGGGTGTACCTATGGCACAGCACAGTGGATGTACCTATGCCACATGGACTGCAGCGGTTCAAGAAGGCAGCTCACCACCACCTTCTCAAGGGCAATTAGGAATGGGCAATATATGCTGGCCCAGCCTATGACACTCATAACACATAAAATTATGTTTTTAAAAACGCAATCAATAACTCAACTTCCACTCAGACCCTCACAGCAACACTCCAAACAATTCACACCAAAACTCTCATTGTTCATGTTTAACACAGCCTCAGTCAAATTCTGATGCCTACACTCAAACAAGACCTCAACATAAATCTCCTGGTAATCTGCATACCCAGCCCCTCCGAATCTTAATTCACACCAATTCCTTCAAACTGAGATACACGCAATGTCACCACAGCTGACACTGGGAGTTTCAAAGCAAGTACAGGCCACCTTGTGGAAATGTTGGTTCACATGCCCATGCAGCTGGTTGTTTGTGGTTTCTGTGATGATATGCATAAAGCAATTCTGTACATAATGTTATGCACGACCTTTGACCACTAGGTGGCAGTGTAAACCCACCACGTGATCCCGTGGCTGGAAGTTGGGAATTGGGAGTAGGTCGTATTGGGGATAGACGTATTTTGCAGCAGTTCTACAATAGTTAATTAGTATTAGTAGATTATTATTTTATTTATCCAAGTTATCTTATCATACAGTTGTTCCATAATAAATTATTTAAACTAGATATTTTGTAGTTCATCATTCACTTCGGCCAGTCTACAGAACATGACAGGATTTACAAAAGCTTGCAGTTTTGCAGAATAGGGGTCATTTATGAAACTGGCCTGGATGAAGGAGGATTAGTCATCCATGTCTTCAAAGTCTGGGACATATTGTTTGCTCACATATTATAAAACCACATAACCACGGTAGCTGAATTGTTGGGTGAAATTAAGATTAAGTTAAATGTGTCTTCTTGGCTCCATGTTGTATGTCTCAGGCTTGATTTTGTACTTTATTGCATTATAGTTAACTAATAGTAAGTATGAAATGTAGAGATCAAATGTAGAGTTGGTACAAAATAATTTGAGTAAACCACTGTCTGCTGTCGACATGTTCGAGTTCGAAACTGTCTACTTAATTTCTTCTCGTGAATAGTGAACTCAGTAACAACGAACTGTGTCATCACACTGCAATTGTGTGATATAATTTGACTGAGTTTCCATATTGGATTGCGTGACAAAAGAACAATAATGACAAGGATCTCATTCTGTTGTTTAAATTTAAATAATGATGGGAAAAAGAATGGGAACGTCGTCCAACACACCTCACAGTAAAAGGCCAGCAGCGACACTCAATGCCTCATTCCCACACAGAACCCAACCTCAACACACCTCACCCACAAACCCTCACCCTCAAACCTTCACCTTCACCCTCAAACTGAAACCCTCACTATCAAACCCTCACCATCAAGCCCTCACCTTCACCATCAAACCCTCACCTTTGCCCTCAAACCGTTACCCTCACCCTCAAACCCTCACATTCTTCCACAAACCTTCACCTTCAAGCCCTCACCCTCAAACCCTCACCCTCGACCTAAAGCCCTCCTCCTCAAAACCTGACCTGGCACTGAAATCTGGCCTTCAAACCCTCACCTTCACCCTCAGATTTTCAACCTCAAATCCACACCTTCACCCTCAAACCCTCACCCGTATGTACTGGCACCACTTGTCATTTGAGGAACTGCCAGATCGGGCATGCTGTCGAACACTCTGGCTGTGCTGGGGGACAGTGCAACATATCTGCCAAATCATGGCGCACCTAGCACCGCGGGGGTATGCTGGCCATCAAGGTGGTGGTCGCCCTGAACTTTTACACCATGGGGTCCTTCCGAGTGGGGACCTGTCCAGAATCTCACAGATCTTTATGCAAAGGTGTATCCACGCCATCACAGAGGCCCTATATGCCTGGTCAGCACAGTACGTCAAATTCAATGTGGACCGAGTCCACGAGGATACCAGGGCAACGGGGTTCGCCATCATCATCGAGATGCTGCAGATAGAGGGAGTGATCAACAGGATGCATGCCCGACGAGCATCAGCCCATGTCAGGCTAGTCTTCACAAACCAAAAAGGGTACCACTGAATGAATGTGCAGCTGGTGTCTGACCATCAAATGCACATCATGCACGTCTGCGCCCAATACCCGGTCAGTGTGCATGTTGCCTTCATCCTGGCACACTCGATGATTCCTACCTCTTCTGGCAGACCCCCGGCTGAGCAGCTGGCTCCTTGCAACAGGAGTTATCTGCTGCGGCCGTGGCTGATGATGCCTATCCGTAGACCACAGACTGACGCAGAGACCCACTGCAACCATGCTCATGCAGCGACCAGGTGCGTGATCGATGGCTGTTTCGGCATCCTGAATAGGTGCTCCAGTAGAGCGTTAGGATGGTCTCCCACACCCTGGTGGCCTTCTGCGTCCTCTACAAGATCATGCAGAAGAGGGGCAAAGTGCTGGAGGAGGAGGATGAATGCCAAGCCTCATCCAATGAAGAGGATGCGGGGGAAGGTGAGGCGGGCAGGACATGGGCCGAGACAGTCATGGGAGGCCACACAGTATGTCCATCTGGACCGACGTGCATGGGATGCTCTAATCGCGTCCAGGTTCACCGACTAGGGGGTGTAACCATTGGCATGGACATCCCATCCCACGACCTCCCACCCGACCGGCCATCCTCTCCCATTAACACCCTCCCTGTGCCCACAGAAGCATCAATAATGACATTAGCACCACCCTCTCTTGCAACCCCCACCATGATTCCTACCTGCGTCACTACGACGTGCAGGTTGGCCGTAATAGCATGTCCGGGATGGAGGATGATGACAACCTGCTCTGCGATGAGCTCTGGTGCACTCTGCTGCCAGCCCAGATCAGGCCATCCCTCACACCCTTCTGACAGAACAAAGAACAAAGAATAATACAGCACAGGAACAGGCCCTTCGGCCCTCCAAGCATGTACCTGTCATGACAGAGCACCAAGGCATGTTGTAACATTGTGAACAGGTGTTTAATGTGAACAAGTAAACATAAATAGACAGCTTTGTATGCTAGCCTCTATCGTTATACTATGTGCTGCACCCATGCCAATTTAACTAGTGTCTACCTTTCTGGCCTTACGGGCCCTAATGCTACGCCGATGTGAATCCCCAGAGGATACATCAGGAATGGAGGCTGTTGTGTTCTGTGACCTTGTTGTTGCAATGATGCATACAGAACAATTGGTGACTTAACTAGAATTATGTTTCATTGATGAACACATGGAAAGATAATAAACAGAATACTATACAAAGTTATTGTTTGAGTTTTGTGAACTCTCCTGGAACTACGCTATGTCCTGTTGTACGCCTTACTACCAACTGGCAAGAGTCGGATGTCGCATGACCGATGTCTGACGCCACCAGCTGGTTGGAGGTCACATTGCTAATTATGTACAATATTATTCACAGGTATATCACCACATCCACCTTCCTTTGGAGATATTAACATTTATATGCAAAACATGATTGGTGCTATTGTTTAACACAAGTGGCATGTATATACAGATTTGACTGAGCTTTAGTTCACATGATATGCCTGCTAAATGTGTCCCTTGTGCACAGCTCATCCCGCTGATCGTCTGGGCTCTTGTCAGCTTTCTGGTAGACTGGTTTCCACAATGGTCTTTTGTGCCTTCACCTTTTCACGCAATGCGTTCTGAGGCCGGTGTCCTTTCTGGCCATACCTGCATCATCAGCTTCTGTGTCAGCAGCTTCTTTTGTATCCTTACGCAATGCTTTTTGCTGCTGCGTCACCAGCTTTTCTTGTGTCCTCACACAATGCTTTTTGCTGCTGCGTTGTGTATTCTCTGGCCTGTCGGCCACATTGCTGCTGTCTTCTTGCTTGGTGTCATCAGTGGGACTCATGGTATCTGCCACTCTCCTTCTCTTCCTCTTTTTGGTTTTGAGAACGATTTTGTGACTGATTTTGTGACTGCTCCTCTTTTTTGCCCGCACCCACCTTGCCGCAGGCCTACACCATGGGAGCAGTAGTTTGTGGATTGTGTGCTGAGATGTCTCGTGTTGGCGTGCTTCTGGGGGACTGTGTGGTTGTGGTCAAGTCTGTACCTTCAACGGCTAGCTGCAGAGGATCGCACTCTGGTGTCTGGATTGGATCCACATCCCCAACGTTGGGTGCTGGCCCGACATCCTGTGTTTGAGCCCCAAGTGATGGCTCGTCTCTTGAAATTACAATGCACATGTTAACTGGTCCTGAAGTAGCAAGTAGTGGCTCATCCTAGTCTTGTAATATTTTATACGTATCATCCGTCGTCGTAGGACTACACAGCGATATAGGCATCTGCTCCTTGAACTCATCTTTCGGTGGAGTGGCCACAAGTATTGGGGAGTCCGCAACCGGAACCATTTCAGAGGCCTGAGACGATTCACCATATGCCGCTGGAGCCAGTTTCTCCAGAATGGGTATTATATCTTTTGTTATTAGTTTGTTTGCAGCTGAGTCTTTTTTCTCCGAGGTGTCTGTTACTGCAATCTCACTTTCCAACTCTGCAAGCACTATTTTTGAGCTTTCACACTTCTTGGTGTCCTGCGCAGGCTCGGCGTTCCTTGTGATCACCTCATCACTACCGCAAAACAATCTTACTCGTGTTTCATCATTGTCCTCATCCAGTTCACCCTCTGAGCGTTCACTTTCTTCATCGTATTCATGGTCTTCGTAAATATCCTCGTAGTCCTCATCATCGGAGTCAATATCATCGTACTCATCATCATCGTCTTCCGTGAAGTATAACATTGCTCGTGGAATTGTGTGTTCATGCAGGAATTGGCCTATTTTCAAATCTTACAACATCAGGTTAAAGTCCAACAGGTTTGTTTCGATGTCACTAGCTTTCGGAGCACTGTTCCTCCCTCAGGTGAATCACCTGAGGAAGGAGCAGTGCTCTGATAGCGAGTGAGTCGAAACAAACCTGTTGGAATTTAACCTGGTGTTGTAAGACTTCTTACTGTGCTCACCCCAGTCCAACGCCGGCATCTCCACAGCATATTTTCAAATCAGCAACGAGTTTTGCTGCAGACCTTCTATCTAATACTCCATGCTCTGGAACCTGAGGAGGAATGAAGAAGTTGAAAAACAAGTCATTTAGTACAGATTTTGTGACTGCTTTACGAATAGGCCGATCCTTACGCGACTGCTTCATTCTAATGGTTTTCATTGTGACATTTGTTTCTTTCTTCCAGTTGATGTGCCAGCCTGTGCATCCCGTGATGTACATATGAAAAAGCCTGACCCCTCAGGCCCCAGCTCCATCTGCTATGTTTTGGCGAGCACCTCATTTGTGAAGTACTCATTTGATTCAAACCTGAACTCCAGAATGAAGCTCATTGGCTGTCCGGGATCTGAGATGTTTAAGGCAACACCTTGTAGATGTTGCAGGATGGGCTCATCATGCTCCTGTAACATGTGGCTGAGCATATCCTAATTTTCGAAGACCAATAACCAGAACTCTGAAGTGTCCTTCGGATCCTTTATCGCGTTATCTGGTTGATCTTCCTCCACTTTCACTGTCATTGGCATCTCATCGGATAATTGCGCCACTGTATCGAGTTGGGAGTCTCAGTATTCCTTTGTCGTCTCTCTGACTGGGACGTACAGTCACTCCACTAGGTTCAGCGCCTCACACGCATCCAGCCCTAGGATAGACTCACGTTTCATGTCCACAATGGAAAATGGTATGATGTGTCTTCTGTTGTGTACCTGTGCCTCGAGTTCACATTCCCCCAACGTCTCAAACTCATTCCCACTATAATCTATTAGCAGTCTTGGTTGATTGACGACTTTCGGCCAAATCACACAGACTGAGGAGGTTTGCCCTTGCTCCCGTGTCGCGCTTGCATTTTATCAGTGTGTCATTTAGCATCACTAGAGTGGTCTGTCTGTTTTTGACGGTATCAGCTGGATCATTACTGTTGTTCCAACTGGTCCTTAAGACTTCTTCCTCTTTTGTATTCAGATTAATCATGTCCTTGGTTGAAATTAGATCAACAAAAAATAGTTTATCAAGGGGCATCTCATCAATTGCATTGATTGACCCCGTTTGGTCGGCACCACCTCCTGCTCCTGCACGGGGTAGAACACTTCCAACTGGGGCTCTGTTTGAAGGTGATGGGATTGATAAGATGTTGTAAAGGGGGAGGGGTGGGCCTTTGAGCCTAGTCCTTAAGTGGATGGTGTGTTTGCTTTCTGTGCTTGGTGCTATTGTTTTGAAAACTTATGTTAAGAGTTGGGGGGTAAAGATCCAGCAGCTGGTAGAATCCTAGGCGCAAGCGAGAGATAGGTTTAGGTACTTGGGGATTCAGGTAGTGAGGACGGGGCTCCATAAGTGGGACTTAACAAAGCTGGTGGAGGAGGCCAGGGAGGATCTTAAAAGGTGGGATACACTGCACTTAACGCTGGCGGGGAGGGTCCAAGTGGTGAAAATGAATATTCTGCAGAGGTTTTTGTTTATCTTTCAGGCTCTCCCGATCTTGATACCAAAGGACTTTTTTCGGAAAGTGAACACAATCATCTCTGACTTTGTATGGGCGGGGAAGGTGCCGAGGTTGGGGAGGACCCTGCTACAGAGGCAGAGGCAGCAGGGGGGTTTGGCATTGCCAAACTTGCTTCATTATTATTGGGCGGCGAATGTGGACAAGGTGCGGCGGTCATGGGAAGGAGAAGGGGTAGAGTGGGTTAGGATGGAGGAGGAATCTTGTAAGGGGTCTAGTTTGAGGGCTCTGGTGATGGCAGTATTGCAATGGCTCTGAGTAGGTATTCAGGGAGCCCAGTGGCGCAGACCACGGTGAAGATATGGAATCAGCTGAGGTGGCATTTTAGGGTGGAAGGGATGTCGGTGCTAACACTGAAAATCATGGGTTTGAGCCGGGGGGGGGATGGATAGCGTATACAGAAGGTGGAGGGAAGTGGGGCTGGTCAAGGGGAGGGATTTGTACTTGGAGGAAGGGTTCGCCAGTCTGGAGGAGCTAAGGGCGAGGGTAGAGCTGCCGAGGGGTAGTGAGTTCAGGTATCTACAGGTTAGGGACTTTGCACAAAAGGTCTGGAAGGGGTTCCCTAGATTGTCGGGATACATCCTGCTGGAGGGACTGCTGCTTCCGGATGTGGAAGGGGAGGGAAGAATTGGGGATATATATATAAGAGGAGTATCAGCCGACTGAGGTAGTATGGGTTGAAGTCAGAAATAGGAAAGGAGCAGTCACCTTGTTAGGAGTTTTCTATAGGCCCCCCAATAGTAGCAGAGATGTGGAGGAACAGATTGGGAAACAGATTTTGGAAAGGTGCAGAAGTCACAGGGTAGTAGTCATGGGTGACTTTAACTTCCCAAACATTGAGTGGAAACTCTTTAGATCAAATAGTTTGGATGGGGTGGTGTTTGTGCAGTGTGTCCAGGAAGCTTTTCTAACACAGTATGTAGATTGTCCGACCAGAGGAGGGCCAATATTGGATTTAGTACTTGGTAATGAACCAGGGCAAGTGATAGATTTGTTAGTGGGGGAGCATTTTGGAGATAGTGACCACAATTCTGTGACTTTCACTTTCGTAATGGAGAGGGATAGGTGCGTGAAACACGGCAAGGTTTACAATTGGGGGAAGGGTAAATACGATGTTGTCAGACAAGAATTGAAGTGCATAAGTTGGGAACATAGGCTGTCAGGGAAGGACACAAGTGAAATGTGGAACTTGTTCAAGGAACAGGTACTACGTGTCCTTGATCTGTATGTCCCTGTCAGGCAGGGAAGAGATGGTCGAGTGAGGGAACCATGGTTGACAAGAGAGGTTGAATGTCTTGTTAAGAGGAAAAAGGAGACTTATGTAAGGCTGAGGAAGCAATGTTCAGACAGGGCCTTGGAGGAATACAAGATAGCCAGGAGGGAACTGAAGAAAGAGATTAGGAGAGCTAAGAGAGGGCATGAACAATCTTTGGCGGTGGGATCAAGGAAAACCCCAAGACCTTTTACACATATGTGAGAAATATGAGAATGACTAGAGCGAGGGTAGGTCTGAACAAGGACAGGAACGGGAGATTGTGTATTGAGTCTGAAGAGATAGGAGAGGTCTTGAACGAGTACTTTTCTTCTGTATTTACAAATGAGAGGGGCGATATTGTTGGAGAGGACAGTGTGAAACAGATTGGTGTTGCTCTTTTTCAGCCTTAGTCTATTGGCTCTGATTACGTCACCTTTGCTCACAAGTCGGCAGGTATCTTTATGATACCGCCACGTGGTTCAAGTTCAGGTTATGATTAATAATACAGCACACCGCTTAGTAAGGATTAAAACAACGGTCATTTATTATATACAACAAGCAATATTAATACCCTAATACTACTTTCTATATAATAAACCTATCACTACTGGCCAATACTTAACTTAGGAAGAGCCCACCAGGTCAGGGAAACGAATGGCTTGTCCAATCAGATCTGGCCCGCGGGATTCAAAAGGCTGCTACAGGTCGGTGGCTAGGTGTCTCTACCGGATAGCGATCGCTGGATTCAAACTTACTGTTGCCGGTTGCTGGTCTTGCGAAGGTCTCGAGCAGGCGAAGAGGAGAGAGAGAGAGATCTGAACTTGGACCCTCACTTTTATAGGGCCCAGGGGCTTCCCGCCTCCCGGGGCGGCCCTTGATCCTGAGTCCCAAGTGATTGGATCTGTCCCCAATCTCTGGGGTCGATGTGTCCAATGGTGAGGCGATCCCTCGATCGGGGGGTGGTCGCTCACCTGTCTTTGTTTCGGCCACTGCAGGTGCCGACAAGTCTGGCCCGGTATTCAATTGCTAATATGTTGCAATTGTTCCCGGGGATAGCCGATTTAACTGTGGATGTCTGAATAGATGGGCTGCAAACAGTCCTGAATGCAACTGCAAATACCTGGGTTGATGGGCTGTTGATAGCCCTGAGTATCGATCTGGGCTAACTTCCCAGAGCCGAATATGCAATACTGTCTGCAGCTGCCTGCTTGTGTCTTCTTAGCTGCTTTTCCCAGCAGTCTTTCGGGGTTAGCCATTTTCAACTGGGTTTTGGCCAGATTAATCGGAACGCAGCCATTTTACGTGGCTACATTGGTAAGCTCGAGGAAATACTTTTTAGGAAGGAAGATGTGTTGGGCATTTTGAAAAACTTGAGGATAGACAAGTCCCCCGGGCCTGACGGGATATATCCAAGGATTCTATGGGAAGCAAGAGATGAAATTGCAGAGCCGTTGGCAATGATCTTTTCGTCCTCACTGTCAACAGGGGTGGTACCAGGGGATTGGAGAGTGGCGAATGTCGTGTTCAAAAAAGGGAATAGGGATAACCCTGGGAATTACAGGCCAGTTAGTCTTACTTCAGTGGTAGGCAAAATCATGGAAAGGGTACTGAAGGATAGGATTTCTGAGCATCTGGAAAGACACTGCTTGATTAGGGATAGTCAGCACGGATTTGTGAGGGGTAGGTCTTGCCTTACAAGTCATATTGAATTCTTTGAGGAGGTGAACAAGCATGTGGATGAAGGTAAAGCAGTGGATGCAGTGTACATGGATTTTAGTAAGGCATTTGATAAGGTTCCCCATGGTAGGCTTCTGCAGAAAGTAAGGAGGCATGGGATAGTGGGAAATTTGGCCAGTTGGATAACAAACTGGCTAACCGATAGAAGTCAGAGAGTGGTGGTGGATGGCAAATATTCTGCCTGGATCCCAGTTACCAGTGGCATACCGCAGGGATCAGTTCTGGGTCCTCTGCTGTTTGTGATTTTCATTAATGACTTGGATGAGGGAGTTGAAGGGTGGGTCAGTAAATTTGCAGACGATACGAAGATTGGTGGAGTTGTGGATAGTAAGGAGGGCTGTTGTCGGCTGCAAAGAGACATAGATAGGATGCAGAGCTGGGCTGAGAAGTGGCAGATGGAGTTTAACCCTGAAAAGTGTGAGATTGTCCATTTTGGAAGGACAAATATGAATGCGGAATACAGGGTTAACGGTAGAGTTCTTGGCAATGTGGAGGAGCAGAGAAGTCTTGGGGTCTATGTTCATACATCTTTGAAAGTTGCCACTCAAGTGGATAGAGCTGTGAAGAAGGCCTATGGTGTGCTAGCGTTCATGAACAGAGGGATTGAATTTAAGAGCCGTGAGGTGATGATGCAGCTGTACAAAACTTTGGTAAGGCCACATTTGCAGTACTGTGTACAGTTCTGGTTGTCTCATTTTAGGAAGGATGTGGAAGCTTTGGAAAAGGTGCAAAGGAGATTTACCAGGATGTTGCCTGGAATGGAGAGTAGGTCTTACGAGGAAAGGTTGAGAGTGCTAGGCCTTTTCTCATTAGAACGGAGAAGGATGAGGGGCGACTTGATAGAGGTTTTTAAGATGATCAGGGGAATAGATAGAGTAGACAGTTAGAGACTTTTTCCCCGGGTGGAACAAACCATTACAAGGGGACATAAATTTAAGGTGAATGGTGGAAGATATAGGGGGGATGTCAGAGGTAGGTTCTTTACCAAGAGAGTAGTGGGGGCATGGAATGCACTGCCTGTGGAAATAGTTGAGTCGGAAAAATTAGGGACCTTCAAGCAGCTATTGGATAGGTACATGGATTACGGTAAAATGATATAGTGTGGATTTATTTGTTCTTAAGGGCAGCACGGTAGCGCAATTGCTTCACAGCTCCAGGGTCCCAGGTTTGATTCCGGCTTGGGTCACTGTCTGTGCGGAGTCTGCACATCCTCCCCGTGTCTGCGTGGGTTTCCTCCGGGTGCTCCGGTTTCCTCCCACAGTCCAAAGATGTGCAGATTAGGTGGATTGGCCATGATAAATTGCCCTTAGTGTCCAAAATTGCCCTTAGTGTTGGATGGAGGTGTTGACTTTGGGTAGGGTACTCTTTCCAAGAGCCGGAGCAGACTCAATGGGCCGAATGGCCTACTTCTGCACTGTAAATTCAATGATAATCTATGATTAATCTAGGAAAAAGGTTCGGCACAACATCGTGGGCCGAAGGGCCTGTTCTGTGCTGTATTTTTCTATGTTCTATGTTCTAAGTGGCTGGGGGAGCAGGGAGGCGAGTGGGTGGTGAAGATCAAGGAAAAATGGGAAGCGGAGTTGGGAATGGGGATCAATTGGGGAGTATGGGGTGAGGCACTGCAAAGGGTAAATGGGACCTCCTCTTGTGCAAGGATGAGCCTGATACAGTTTAAGGTGGTGCACAGAGTGCATATGACTTGGGTGAGAATGAGTGGGTTCTTTCAGGGGGTAGCAGATGAGTGTGAGAGGTGTGGGCGGGGGCCAGCGAATCATGCGCACATGTTTTGGGGCTGTGAAAAATTGGGAAGATTCTAGGCGGGAGTGTTCGCGGACATAGCCAGGATAGTGGAGGAGGGAATGCACCCGGACCCTTTGGTGGCGATATTTGGGGTTTCAGAGAAGCCGGAGCTCATGGAGAGGAGGAAGGCCGATGTCTTGGCCTTCGCCTCTCTGATTGCACGGCGACAAATTTTGCTGGAGTGGCGGTTGGCATCGCCGCCGGGGGTAGCAGAATGGTTGGGTGACTTGTGCGACTTCCTGCAGTTAGAGAAGATAAAGTATGAGTAAAGGGGCTCAGCAGGGGAGTTTGAGAAAAGGTGGGGGATGTTTGTGACCGTGTTTGAGGAGCTGTTCATCGCGGGGAGGGGGGGGGGGGGAAAAAGGCGAAAAACCTGTACAAACTGTATAGTTGATTCTTGAGAAGAATGTTTCCCGGGGTGTTTATTTGCTGTAACCTACTTTGATACAAGTTTGAATAAAATGCGTTTAAAAAAAAAAGAATCCTAGGCGCTAGGGGCGCGACCTGCTCGGCTAGCTGGTAAGGCTGGTTCATGGGAGCGAAGTGGGGGGTGAGCTGAAAAGCAACGGGGCGGGGGAGGAGAGGGTGGGGGAGGGGCGGACGGCTGATGATTAGAGGACTTCCAGGAGGTCGGAGATGGAGACTAGATGGCGGGACCTGCCGAGGGGTGGATCTGGGGAGGTACAGGCCATGGGCTAAGGGCTGGCCTAGAAAAGGTCATGGCTGATCGACATGGTAGGGGGGGCAAGAGTCCCCCTGACCAGACTGGTTACGTGGAATGTTCGTGGCCTGAATGGGCAGGTCAAGGGGGCCCATGTGTTTGCACACTTGAGACAGTTAAAGGCGGACATGGCCATGGTACAGGATAAACACTTGAAGCTGGGGGATCAATTTCGACTGAAAAAGGGATGGGTCGGGCAGGTGTTCCATTCAGGATTGGACTTTAAAACAAGGGGGGTGGCCATCCTGATTAACAAAAGGGTGGCGTTTGAGGTGGAGTAAATGGAGACAGACCCTGGAGGCAGATTTATTATGGTTCGCGGGAAACTGGAGGGAACGGTAGTGGTGCTGGTAAATATATATGCCCCAAACTGGGATGACGTCGCGTTTGATAGGAAGATGCTGGGAAAAATACCGGCCTCGACTCGTACCAGTTGATTATGGGGGGTGACTTTAACTCGGTCTTGGATCCTAGGAAGGACCGGTCAAGTTCTAGGTTGGGGAAAGTATCAGCAGTGGTGAAAGAGCTGAGGGGGTTCATGGAGCACATGGGGGGTGTTAATCCGTGGAGATTTCAGAGGCCAAGGAGCAAGGAATATTTATTCTACTCTCATGTGCACAAAGCGTACTCCAGGATAGATTTTTTAATATTGGACAAAACATTGTTAGCGGGAGTGGTGGACACAGAGTATTCAGCAATCGTAGTATCGGACCATGTGCCACATTGGCTAGAGCTACAGGTGAACACGGGAAATTCTCAGCGGCCACAGTGGGGGCTAGATGCAGGGCTGTTAGCAGACGACAAGATATGTGAGCGAGTGAGGGAGGCCTTTCGGGGGTATATAAAAACCAACGACACGGGAGAGATGCTGGGGTGGTGTGAGAGGCATTGAAAGCGGTCATCGGAGGGGAATATATTTCGATTCGGACCCACAGGGAAAGGGCTGAACGGGCGGAGCTGGACAGGCGATTAGGAGAAATCTTTCATGTGGATAGGAGATATGCGAAGTCTCTGAATGAGAAGCTCCTGAAGGATCATCAGAGACTTCAAATGGATTTTGGTCTCTTTTCTACAGGCAAGGCAGAGGGACAGCTGAGGAGGGTTAAAGGGGCAATATATGAATATGGGGAGAAAGCTAGGAGGATGTTGGCAGATCAGCTGAGGAAGCAGGAGGCGGCGAGAGAAATAGGGAAAATTAAGGATGTGAGGGGGAAAGTAGTGAGGGACCCGTGGGCTGTTAATGATGTGTTTTGTGAATTCTATAGTCGTTTATATGAGTCTGAATCCCCTGCGGGGGAGGAGGGAATTATCCAATTCCTGGAGAGGCTAGAGTTCTCAAAGGTAGATGAGGAGCTGGTTGAAGTCTTGGGGGGCCCAATTGGGCTCGATGAAGTGATAAACGGATTGGGGGCAATGCAATCAGGTAAGGCCCGGGACTTGATGGATTCCCAGTGGAATTTTATAAAAGGTTTTCAGAGTCAAGGCTTTCAATGAATCCAAGGAGTTGGGAGTGCTTCCCCCAATGCTATTACAGGCATCAATCTCTCTCATCCTGAAGCGAGACAAGGACCCAGAGAGCTGTGGATCGTACAGACCAATTTCCCTTTCAAATGTAGATGCTAAATTACTGGAAAAGGTCTTGGCCACCAGAATGGAGGACTGTGTCCCGGAGGCAATAATAATGTAATTATTAATAATAATCACTTATTGTCACAAGTAGGCTTCAATGAAGTTACTGCGGAAAGCCCCTCATCGCCACATCCCAGCGCCTGTTCGGGGAGGCCGGTATGGGAATTGAACCCGCGCTGCTGGCCTTGTTCTGCATTACAAGCCAGCTTTTTAGCCCACTGTGCTAAACCCGCCCCAGTGAGGATAGGTGAGGATCAGACGGGATTTGTGAAGGGCAGGCACCTAACATCCAATATTAGGCGGCTTCTTAATGTTATAATGATGCCAGCTGAGGGGTGTGATGCTGAGGTGGTCGTAGCCATGGACATGGAGAAGGCTTTCAACCAGGTGGAGTGGAAGTACCTATGGGATATTTTAGGCAGGTTTGGGTTCGGGCAGGGATTTGTGGACTAGGTCCGACTGTTCTATTGGGCCCCAGTGGCAAATGTGAGAACCAACCAAGCCCGGTCAGAATATTTTAATCTCGGGAGAGGGAGGGACAAGGCAGGGATGCCTGCTCTCCCCAGTACTGTTTGCCCTGGCCATAGAGCCTTTAGCAATGGCCCTCAGAGCATTGAGTGCGTGGCGGGGAATAGTGAGGGGGGAGGGGGGGGGTGGCGGTTGGAGCACAGGGTTTCTCTGGAGTAGCGGGTGACTTGCTGCTTTATGTTACAGACCCGGTGGGGGGATGACCGAAATCATGGAGGTACTGGGAGAATTTGGGCGATTTTCAGGCTACAAGTTGAATGTGGGAAAGAGCGAGATGTTTGTGATCCAGGCACGGGGGCAGTAAAGGAGACGGAGGGAGTTACCTTTTAAAGTGGTGGCGGGGAGTTTTAGATATTTAGGGATTCAAGTGGCTAAAGAGTGGGGGCAGCTCCACAAGTTAAATCTAGGCAAAGCGGTCGACCAAATAAAAAGGGATTTCCACAGATGGGATATGCTCCCGCTGACGCGAGCGGGAAGGGTCCAGACGTGAAGATGACAGTCCTCCCAAGACTGCTCTTCCTTTTTCAATGCCTTCCAATTTTTGTCCCAAAGGCTTTTTTTAGAAAAATAAACGTAGCGTTTGCAAGCTTTGTGTAGTCGGGGAAAACCCCGAGAGTAAAGAGGGCACTCCTGGAGCGGGGTCGCGGAAAGGAGGGCCTGGCCCTTCCGAGCTTTATTACTTATTACTGGGCAGCCAACATATCGATGGTCAGGAAGTGGATAGTAGAGGAGGGGTCGGCCTGGGAGCAAGTGGAAGCGGCACCCTGTAAGGGCACGAGTTTGGAGGCTTTACTGACGGCGCTCCTGCCTTTTGCCGGCTCGGTACTCCACAAGCCCGGTGGTGGTGGCAGCCCTAAGGATGTGGGGGCAATGGAGGCAGCACATGATATTGGAGTGTGGTCTCCGATTTGTAACAGTCACCGGTTTGTCCTGGGGAGACTGGATGGGGGCTTCAGGAGGTGAGAGCAGGCAGGGATCGAGAGATTTGGGGATTTGTTTAGCTAGGAGGGCTTTCCAAACTTGAAGGCACTAGAGGAGGAGTTTAAGCTTCTGGGCGGGAATGGGTTTCGATACCTTCAGCTCCGGGACTTTGTCTGGAAGCAGGTTCCCAGCTTTCCTCGCCTCCCCTGAGGGGACTACAGGATAAGATGATGTCAAAAACTGGGGTTGGAGAGGGGAGGATTTTGTAGATATACAAGGAGTTGATGGAGTGGAAGGGGGCCCCGATCAGGGAGGTTAAGTGGAAGTTGTGGTGATGTGCATCACTGTAAAGACACAAGGGGTTAATGTAAATACATGTAGACTAGCTAGACACTAGAGGGAGCACCAGAGACATGACACACAGACACTCAACCAATAGAACAGTTAGATAGGAAACGACCAATGGGCATTCACGATACACACAGAGGTGACACGACCACAGGAGGGCATTACACCAACCCATATATAAAGGACACAACACACATGGTCTTCCTCTTTCCAGTGGAGACAGTCAGTGAGTAGAGACACAGGGTTGATTCAATATTACACCCACCACGTGGATTGTAGCAGACTGGTTAGTCAGTCTGAGTAGCTATAGAAGGAATAACAGTAGTGGCGAACCCGAGTAGGAGAACTGTAAATAGTTCAATAAATGTGTTGAAGTTATCTCCACGTCTGAACCTTCCTTTGTCAGAGTGCACATCAAGGAAGCCGCTTATGCTACGCCAAAAGCAGAACAAGACATGGTACCAGAGAGAACTGTTTCAATCCATATAGCTAAAACTCAGCGTACAGTGACAACCAGCAACAATACCCAGGCAAGATGTTCGAGATCCCGGTTGCGCAGTGGCTCCAGTGCCGTGGCGATCTCCGCGAAAACTGGCGGGCATTCCGGCAAAGGTTTGAAATCTTCCTGGTTGCAGCCGACCTACAAGACGTGGCCGATGATGAAAAGACAGAGCTTCTGCTCACCATCATAGGTGGCAAAGCAGAAGAAATCTTTTAAAAATTCAAGTTCTCCAAAGGGCAAAACAGGAACGACTTCCAGGCAATCCTGGATAAATTCGGTAAATACTGTGAGGAAAACACACTCCAACCAGTTGGAAACGGTAAGAGAAGCGCCAGTACTCACCACAAGGCCGAGATCCGGGAGCAGAGAACAATTTTGATCGGCGGCCACCTTTGTAAAGGTACTGCACATGCGCAGTTGCGCGAGAAGCGCACAGAAGGGGAAGGTCTGTGTGCACATGCGCGATTGCGAAAACGGCCCCAGTACAGGAACAGCGATATGCGCATGCGCAAACGCTTCCTCTGTCTGACATCACATGCGTCATGACGTCAGAGGCCCCGGATCATGCCCATTTAAAGGGGAAATGTCCCAAATCACGAAAAAAATCTCTTAAAGCTGTAAACAAGCTTCTTTCACCTGGAATGACAGCACAATGTCTCAAATTCAACCAGGAACTGAAAGTAACCTCCACAAAACCCTGCAACAAGCAGTTAGCACCGCCCAAAGCAATGACACAGACCTTGAATATTACGACACCGACCTTTATTTTTTCTCTGGACATCGCGAGCCCCATGCCAGCTCCGACACAAACAGTGATGATATGGTCCTAGAGGACTACGACTCGGACGAAAGTTTTTTCATTAGAAATGGCGACCCCCGTACTGAATCCGATGCAGACGCGGATTCGGTCTTCGGATTTGAGGATCTTCAGCCCAGCATATACAACATCCCGACTCGTCAGTGCAGGATTATGCTGCGGCCTGACACCAAGAGACAGAGAGCGGTACAAGCCCACAGAGAGCGGCCTGCTGCCACACAGAGAATGGTCCACGCACCGCTAAGGGTTCCGACTCCACGATAGAAGACACGCAAGACTCCACACCGCAGTCCTTGCATGAACAGGAAGTGACTCCCGTGTCACAAGCCTCCACAGCGAGCTCGTAGACAGACTCCATGATTGAAGAAACGCAAGACTCCAGAGCGCAGTCCTTGCACGAACAAGAAGTGACTCCAGTGTCACAAGCCTCCACAGCGAGCTTGTGTACAGTCTCCACAATAGAAGCAACGCAAGACTCCAAAGCGCAGTCCTTGCAGGAACAAGACCATGAGGGTCTAGCAACCTCCTCTGACCAATTAGCAGCAGACGATGCAAGTCTGCCATGCTCAAGTAAACAGCAAGAAGACTATGACAGTCTACCACGCTCCAGTGCACAGCAGGACAACCATGACGGTCTATCATGCTCCAGTGAAGAACAAAGCGACTATGACAGTCCAAGCCCAAATGAACAACACAGCGACTATGACGTTCCACCCACATTGTCTGAGCCACAAGGAGAAGACTCTGACAGTATACCCAGCCCAAGTGAACAACAAGAAGCTACTGAGGCTCTATCCCCTGTATGTGAGACGAGTGACGACAGCATCCCACTTCCCATGCAAGATGTGCAATGTGACAGACCTCAGCTAGTGTGTACAGAGGCACTCGACGATCACTGTGAGACCACTGGTGACTCCGGTGACACCACGTTACTTCCAACCTCATTCGCTCGAACCTCTCCACAAGTCAATGCATTCCTGCATGTTCCAACTCCAGACGTGGAGCTTCAAGAAATCTCAGCTGACTCCAGTGAACCTGCCAAGACTCCGGACGGGGAGCACCAACAAACCAACACTGACTCAGGTGAAACAGACCAGACTCCAGGTGGAGAGCAACCAAACGGCAACTCTGATTCACATAAGCCGGACTTTACTCCAGACAAGGAATGCCGCAAACTCAGTGACGGCACGCTCAGGGTGACGACGACGACAGGAGATGGATCACTTGACAATTACACTGGGTCAGTAATAACAAGTAGTGGCTACAGTCTAAGAGGAATACACCAATATTCACCACAGCTATATCCTTCCAAGCCATACCCACGCATTCTTTCCACACCAGCAGTGCAGTCAATGACAGCTTATGCTGGACAAACCCAGTATTCAGGAATGCAGCAGCATATTCTCAAACAGGCCAGCACTACGGATCGCCCACTTATGGAATCAAGACCGAAGGAGTACTACCGCAAGCACAATCTGCAATGCAGACTGGATGCCTTAGTTACAGCCCAGGATTTGCTGCACCCCAACTGGCCAAATGGCATATTCCTAACAGATGCAAGGTTCTAGTTTCACACCATCACCCAGTAGTTATGCGAGTTAAGTGTACAGAAAATATGTAACATGTAAAAAAGGGGGATGTGGTGATATGCATCACTGTAAAGACACAAGGGGTTAATGTAAATACATGTAGACTAGCTAGACACTAGAGGGAGCACCAGAGACATGACACACAGACACTCAACCAATAGAACAGTTAGATAGGACACGACCAATGGGCATTCACGATACACACAGAGGTGACACGACCACAGGAGGGCATTACACCAGCCAATATATAAAGGACACAACACACATGATCTTCTTCTTTCCAGTGGAGACAGTCAGTGAGTAGAGACACAGGGTTGATTCAATATTACACCCACCACGTGGATTGTAGCAGACTGGTTAGTCAGTCTGGGTAGCTATAGTAGGATTAACATAGAACATAGAACATAGAATATTACAGTGCAGTACAGGACCTTTGGCCCTCGATGTTGCACCGACCTGTGAAACCACTCTAAAGCCCATCTACACTATTCCCTTATTGTCCATATGTCAGTCGTGGTGAACCCGAGTAGGAGAACTGTAAATAGTTCAATAAACATGTTGACGTTATCTTCGCGTCTGAACCTTCCTTTGTCAGAGTGCACATCAAGGAAGCCGCTTATGCTACGCCAAGAGCATAACAAAACAGAAGTGGGAAGAGGAGCTGGGAAGAGAGCAGGAAATGGAAAAGTGGGAAAACTGCTCTCCTCCTGTGGTTGTGGTTGGGGTGGAGGGCAACAGAAGGGCCCGACTCATCGCCAGATGATCCTGCAAGACACAAGACAAGATGTTTAAAAACCTCCTTACCTTGCAGGTCAGCTGGGAGCGGGAGAGAGAGAGAGCCGGGACATTGAAAACAGCGCGGGAGATTTAAAAAGCGCGGAAGCTGCGAGTCAGAGCGGAGAGTATAAAAGTTTGCGGCCTGGCAGAGGTAAGTACTGTTTAAAAACTTCCTTACCTTGCAGGTCAGCTGTTAGTTTCGGGAGATCAGTTTCGGGAGCAGGCCTATTGGCTGACTGTAAATCAGGAAGGATACAAAAGGTGTGGCTGAAGAGCCTTTAGAAACGGAGTGCTGGAAGCAAACAGAGTGTATCAGGGTTTGGGTAAGGCTGAGTTCGGGTAAGAGGTGAGTGAGGGCTGTGTTTTTTTGGAGTTTGGTGTTTGGGGTTGAGTTTCCCCCCCCAAAAAAAATCCAATTAATTAAGTAGATTAATTAACTAGTTAAGGGAATTTGGTGCTCATCTTAAGGAGGTGCAGAGAAGCAGACCTGTGAGGGAGTCTCGGGAGCAATTACATCACAGCCAGCAGGTAAGTGATTGGTTTGTGACTGGTAAGTGATTTTTCTCTCTTTGACTTTCTCTTAGCTGTGTAGTGTTGTTCAAATTTAACTTCAGGTTTAAGTCATGGCAGGAGAGCTCAGACCCGTGTCATGCTCCTCTTGTGAGATGTGGCAAATCAGGGACCCTTCTGGTGTCCCTGACTCCTTCATCTGCAAGAAGTGTGTCCAACTGCAGCTCCTGTTAGACCGCTTGACGGCTCTGGAGCTGCGGATGGATTCACTTTGGAGCATCCGCGATGCTGAGGAAGTTGTGGATAGCACATTCAGTGAGTTGGTCACACCGCAGATTAAAATTACTGAGGCAGATAGGGAATGGGTGACCAACAGACAGAGGAAGAGTAGGAAGGCAGTGCAGGGATCGCCTGCGGTCATCTCCCTCCAAAACAGATTTACCGTTTTGGAAACTGTTGGGGGAGATGGCTCACCAGGGGAAGGTGGCAGCAGCCAGGTTCATGGCACCGTGGCTGGCTCTGCTGCACAGAAGGGCGGGAAAAAGAGTGGCAGAGCTATAGTGATAGGGGATTCAATTGTAAGGGGAATAGACAGGCGTTTCTGCGGACGCAAACGAGAATCCAGGTTGGTATGTTGCCTCCCTGGTGCAAGGGTCAAGGATGTCTCGGAGCGGCTGCAGGGCATTCTGGAGGGAGAGGGTGAACAGCCAGCTGTCGTAGTGCATATAGGCACCAACAATATAAGTAAAAAACGGGATGAGGTCCTACAAGCTGACTTTAGGGAGTTAGGAGTTAAACTAAAAAGTAGGACCTCAAAGGTAGTAATCTCAGGATTGCTACCAGTGCCACGTGATAGTCAGAATAGGAATGACAGGACAGCTAGGATGAATACGTGGCTTGAGAGATGGTGCAAGAGGGAGGGTTTCAAATTCCTGGGACATTAGGACCGGTTCTGGGGGAGGTGGGACCTGTACAAATCGGACGGTCTGCATCTGGGTGGGACCGGAACCAATGTTCCGGTCCCACCCAAGAGGGTGTGTTTGCTAGTGCAGTTGGGGAGGGTTTAAACTAATGTGGCAGGGGGATGGGAACCGATGTAGGAAGTCAGTGGGGACGGAAACAAAAGGCAGGAAGGGAGAGTGTGTAAAGCATGACCAGAGAAAGCAGGGCAGAGAGCAAGGAAAGTCTACATTAAACTGCATTTATTTCAATGCAAGGCGCCTGACGGGCAAAGCGGATGAACTCAGGGCATGGATGGGCACATGGGACTGGGATATTATAGCTATGACTGAAACATGGCTAAGGGAGGGGCAGGACTGGCAGCTCAATGTTCCGGGGTACAGATGCTATAGAAAGGATAGAACAGGAGGTAAGAGAGGAGGGGGAGTGGCGTTTTTGATTAGGGAGAACATCACGGCAGTACTTAGAGGGGATATATCCGAGGGTTCGCCCACTGAGTCTATATGGGTGAAGAAGGGAGAGATCACCTTGATAGGACTGTACTACAGGCCCCCAAATAGTCAGCGGGAAATTGAGGAGCAAATATGTAAGGAGATTACAGATAGCTGCAAGAATAATAGGGTGGTAATAGTAGGGGACTTTAACTTTCCCAACATTGACTGGGACAGGATAGCATTAGGTGCTTGGATGGAGGGAAATTTGTTGAGTGTATTCAGGAGGAATTTCTCATTCAGTATGTGGATGGACCGTCTAGAGAGGGGGCAAAACTTGACCTCGTCTTGGGAAATAAGGAAGGGCAAGTGACAGAAGTGTTAGTGAGGGATCACTTTGGGACAAGTGACCATAACTCCATTAGTTTTAAGATAGCTATGGAGAATGATAGGTCTGGCCCAAGAGTTAAAATTCTTAATTGGGGCAAGGCCAATTTTGATGGTATCAGACAGGAACTTTCAGAGGTAGGTTGGGGGAGACTGTTGGCAGGCAAAGGGACGGCTGGTAAATGGGAGGCTTTTAAAAATGTGTTAACCAGGGTTCAGGGTAAGCACATTCCCTTTCGAGTGAAGGGCAAGGCTGGTAGAAGTAGGGAACCCTGGGTGACTCGAGATATTGAGACTCTGTTCAAAAAGAAGAAGGAGGCATATGACGTACATAAACAACTGGGATCAAGTGGATCCCTTGAAGAGTATAGAGATTGTCGAAATAGAGTTAAGAGGGAAATCAGGAGGGCAAAAAGGGGACATGAAATTGCTTTGGCAAATAATGCAAAGGAGAATCCAAAGAGCTTCTACAGATACATAAAGGGAAAAAGAGTAACTAGGGACAGAGTAGGGCCTCTTAAGGATCAACAAGGACATCTATGTGCAGAGCCACAAGAGTTGGATGAGATCCTGAATGAATATTTCTCATCGGTATTCACGGTGGAGAAAGGCATGGATGTTAGGAAACTAAGGGAAATAAATAGTGATGTCTTGAGAAGTGTGCATATTACAGAGGAGGAGGTGCTGGAAGTCTTAAAGCGCATCAAGGTAGATAAATCCCCGGGACCTGATGAAATGTATCCCAGGATGTTGTGGGAGGCTAGGGAGGAAATTGCGGGTCCCCTAACAGAGATATTTGAATCATCGGCAGCCACAGGTGAGGTGCCTGAAGATTGGAGAGTGGCGAATGTTGTGCCCTTGTTTAAGAAGGGCAGCAGGGAAAAGCCTGGGAACTACAGACCGGTGAGCCTAACGTCTGTCGTAGGTAAGTTGCTGGAAGGTATTCTGAGAGACAGGATCTACAAGCATTTAGAGAGGCAAGGACTGATTTGGGGCAGTCAGCATGGCTTTGTGCGTGGAAAATCATGTCTCACAAATTTGATCGAGTTTTTTGAGGGGGTGACCAAGAAGGTAGATGAGGGCAGTGCAGTAGACGTTGTCTACATGGACTTTAGCAAAGCCTTTGACAAGGTACCGCATGGTAGGTTGTTGCAGAAGGTTAAAGCTCACGGGATCCAGGGTGAGGTTGCCAATTGGATTCAAAATTGGCTGGACGACAGAAGACAGAGGGTGGTTGTAGAGGGTTGTTTTTCAAACTGGAGGCCTGTGACCAGTGGTGTGCCTCAGGGATCGGTGCTGGGTCCACTGTTATTTGTGATTTATATTAATGATTTGGATGAGAATTTAGGAGGCATGGTTAGTAAGTTTGCAGATGACACCAAGATTGGTGGCACAGTGGATAGTGAAGAAGGTTATCTAGGATTGCAACGGGATCTTGATCAATTAGGCCAGTGGGCCGACGAATGGCAGATGGAGTTTAATTTAAATAAATGTGAGGTGATGCATTTTGGCAGATCGAATCAGGCCAGGACCTACTCAGTTAATGGTATAGCGTTGGGGAGAGTTATAGAACAAAGAGATCTAGGAGTCCAGGTTCATAGCTCCTTGAAGGTGGAGTCGCAGGTGGACAGGGTGGTGAAGAAGGCATTCGGCATGCTTGGTTTCATTGGTCAGAACATTGAATACAGGAGTTGGGACGTCTTGTTGAAGTTGTACAAGACATTGGTACGGCCACACTTGGAATACTGTTTGCAGTTCTGGTCACCCTATTATAGAAAGGATATTATTAAACTAGAAAGAGTGCAGAAAAGATTTACTAGGATGTTACCGGGACTTGATGGTTCGAGTTATAAGGAGAGGCTGGATAGACTGGGACTTTTTTCCCTGGAGCGTAGGAAGCTTAGGGGTGATCTTATAGAGGTCTATAAAATAATGAGGGGCATAGATAAGGTAGATAGTCAACATCTTTTCCCAAAGGTAGGGGAGTCTAAAACTAGAGGGCATAGGTTTAAGGTGAGAGGGGAGAGATTCAGAAGGGCCCAGAGGGGCAATTTCTTCACTCAGAGGGTAGTGAGTGTCTGGAATGGGCTGCCAGAGGTAGTAGTAGAGGCGGGTAAACTTGTGTCTTTTAAAAAGCATTTAGATAGTTACATGGGTAAGATGGGTATAGAGGGTTATGGGCCAAGTGCGGGCAACTGGGACTAGCTTAATGGTAAAAACTGGGCGGCATGGACTGGTTGGGCCGAAGGGCCTGTTTCCATGCTGTAAACTTCTATGATTCTATGTATGATTAGACCGTTGGCTGGGGTGGCGGGTGGTGGTGGAGGGGGCGGTGTGAGGGGATATGTGTGGGGAAGGAGTTGGTTGTGGGAGTGATGACACACGTGCTATGGGGAACGCAACTCAGCAATGTCTCACTTGCTCGCCCGATGCCGACGTCTGCCTGACAACTGCTCTGTCCCGTGCCCACCATCAAGTCCGGTGCCCGCTGCTCAGCTGTGCTGAGAAGCCGCAGGTCCCAGTGGTTCCCCTCATTTTTTACTCTCTCCCAGCGGTTGCCGGCCAACTCCTGCTGGGTGGGGGTCGAAGACTGAAAACGCACAGTGCGAGACAGCCGGACGCAGGGGGTGGGTAGCTGGTGGACTTCGTGGACAGGGCACCCGGCAATGGCGGCACATATAGGTGCTGCCAAGTGGTGCAGGGTGGGGGTTCATTCGTCCTCGTGGTAGAGGGACATGGGTGGAGGTTACAGGGGTGTGTGCAAGGGGCAAAGTGTTGCCTTCTCACCCTGAGGTCGTGCAGTTCTTGTGGCACTGCTGGCTGGTCCTGGCGGTGTTGCCCATGGCGCTCACAGCATCTCCTACCTGTGCTCAGACCCGGTGCATGTTGACAGGTGGCAACTGCCTCACCATCCCAAGGTACAGGGTGGCCACCCTCTCCTCCCTGCGTCTAGCAGAGCCTGCAGCTGCACATCGGTGAACTGCAGTGCCGCTCTCCGTGCTGTGCTACCGTGCAGTGGGCAGCACGGTAGCACAGTGGTTAGCACGGTTGCTTCACAGCTCCAGGGCCCCAGGTTCGATTCCTGGCTTGGGTCACTGTGTGTGTGGAGTTTGCACGTTCTCCCCCTGTCTGTCTGGGTTTCTCTGGGTGCTCCCGTTTCCTCCCACAGTCCAAAGACGTGGAGTGGCCATGCTAAATTGCCCTTAGTGTCCAAAAAGGTTGGGTGGGGTTACTGAGTTACGGGGATAGGATGGAGGTGCGGGCTTAGGTAGGGTGCTCTTTCCAAGAGCCGGTGCAAACCCAATGGGCTGAATAGCCTCCTTCTGCACTGTAAATTCTATGAATTCTATGATTTATAGTCTCCTTGTGTGTTTAAAAGAGGCATTTTGAGTTCATTCGACCATTGTAACTTAAGATGTGCTTTGTAATTCATGTTGATGTTTAAATTTGTTAAGCTAAGGGGGAGTAAATGAGTATTGTATAATAATCCAACTTTTCATGTATAATAATGTTTTTCTTGTTGTTAAAATTAATTAGCGGTTCTGTGACTCTGTTTCTCCACGTTTTATTTTTAAAAAGTACAAGTTATGATATTTTGAGGCAGCGTTCCATTCTGGGATCATCTCGTCCAATTATATATTGTAACAACAGTCTGGCTCCAGAGTTTTACCCTGACTTTACCTTTCCATTGACTCCAGTTTTACAAGGGCTCATTGATAGAATCATAGAATCCTTACCGTGCAGAAGGACACCATTTGGCCCATTAACTCTGCACCGACCCTCTGAAAAAGCACCCCACCTAGGCTCCATTGCCCGCCCTATCCCCGTCACCCTTCCAGCATCTTTGGACACTAAGGGGCAATTCCTGAAAGACGTGCTGTTAGGTTATTTGGATATTCTGAATTCTTCCTCAGTGTACCCGAAAAGGCAAGTGGTGACTAGGGGATTTTCACAGTAACCTCATTGCAGTGTTAATGTAAGCCTACTTGTGACAATAAAGATTATTATTATCATTTAACATGGTCAGTCCCCTAACCTGCACATCTTTACACTGTGGGAAGAAACCGGAGCACCAGGAGGAAACCCACGCAGACACGTGGACAAAGTGCAAACTCCACACAGACGGCCACCCAAGGCTGGAATTGAACCTGAGTCCCTGGCGTTGTGAGGAGCAGTGCTAACCACTCTACCACCGTGCAGCCCATACTCAATCAAATGCTGCACTGATGTCAAGGTTAGCCACTTTCACCTCACCTCTGGAGTTCAGCTCTTTTGTCCATGTTTGAATCAAGGCTGTAATGAGTCAGGAGCTGAGTGACCCTGGTGGAACCCAAACTGAGCAGGTTATTGCTGAGTAAGTGCCGCTGGACAGCACTGTTGATGACCCCTTCCATCACTTTACTGATGATCAGGAGTAGACTGATGAGGCAGGAATTGGCCAGGTTGGATTTGTCCTGCTATTTTTGGTCTAGTAGTCACTCACTCAGCAATGATCAAGAAAAGTCTAGATGATTCAGTTTAACACAAGGTTCCCTGCACAGTAATCAACTGCAGAAACCTGGATAATTTTGCCTCTTCCAGGTTTCAATGCAAGGTGACCAGGAACAGAAATTGTGGCTGATTTACCCACTGGGGATCACAGGACAATAATCAGGATCAGGAATACTGGGTGATTGCTTCCCTTCTCTGTCCCATCTTCCCTTCCCATCTTCAAGAGTATTGAAAGTCAGAGAGATCTAGGTGTACAGGTCCACAGGTCACTGAAAGGGGCAACACAGGTGGAGAAGGTAGTCAAGAAGGCTTACGGCATGCTTGCCTTCATTGGCCGGGGCATTGAGTATAAGAATTGGCAAGTTATGTTGCAGCTGTATAGAACCTTAGTTAGGCCACTCTTGGAGTATAGTGTTCAATTCTGGTCGCCACACTACCAGAAGGATGTGGAGGCTTTAGAGAGAGTGCAGAAGAGATTTACTAGGATGTTGCCTGGTATGGAGGGCATTAGCTATGAGGAGCGGTTGAATAAACTCGGTTTGTTCTCAATGAAACGATGGAGGTTGAGGGGCGGCCTGATAGAGGTCTACAAAATTATGAGGGGCATAGACAGAGTGGATAGTCAGAGGCTTTTCCCCAGGGTAGAGGAGTCAATTACTAGGGGCATAGGTTTAAGGTGCGAGGGGCAAGGTTTAGAGGAGGTGTACGAGGCAAGTTTTTTACACAAAGGGTAGTGGGTGCCTGGAACTCGCTGCCGGAGGAGGTGGTGGAAGCAGGGACGATAGTGACATTTAAGGGGCATCTTGACAAATACATGAATAGGATGGGAATAGAAGGACATGGACCCAGGAAGTGTAGAAGATTTTAGTTTAGTTGGGCAACATGGTCAGCACGGGCTTGGAGGGCCGAAGGGCCTGTTCCTGTGCTGTACATTTCTTTGATCTTTTTTTTTGTAATGCAGGTAGTCAAAGTCCAATTTTACCGCTCTTACTCATAGAAGAACATAGAACAGTACAGCACAGTACAGGCCCTTCAGCCCACTGATGATGTGATAAGTGTTGTGTGAACGTCATAACTGTGGATCTGCCTCCTCGGGTTCCAGCATTCTGATCAGAATCCGGAGCTATTCCATGGTGCTGCTCTATCTGATGCTCACTGCAAAGCCCACAGTTGAAGCTGCTCTCTTGGTGATGCTTCTGTTGGTAAGTTGCAGATTGTTTTCACAGATAGGTAGAGATTGTCAGCTCCAATCCCCACTGTACAGGAACAAGGTGGGCTGGTTGGTGTTGTGCTGTGTTACTGGTGGTGTGTTATTGTGGCGTTCATTTCTACAGCCCTTGCTGTGTAGTTTGAAGCCAGGCTTGTCATTATGTACACCCACACAACCCCAGCGGGAAAACACTCACTGCTCCAAGTCACCAGACTGCTTGGCTTGGCTCAGAAAACACTTCCCACACATGTGTGGGCAGCAGTGCTGATGGGATATGAATAGACGACAACCTTCCTCGACGTGAAGTGTGAGTAGGCAGGCTATCAGCTCCAGATTAACCATGAAATCTCCGCTCCAAACAGCAGCCGCTCCTTACAAGGCCGCACCCATCATCAGAAGGTTAGAGGCATTGTCTCTCGCTACTCTCATCTTTATCTGCTGCCATCCATCATCTTCCTTTAGCCATGTTCTGATCTTAGGATTTGTTGTTTTTATGTGAGATACTGAGGGGTAGAATGTTCTCCTGGTTATCTCAGTTGTTCGAAACAGGGGGGTGCTGAGAAACAGCATCATTCAACAAGTAAAACGACTGCAGGAATCACAGGCAGATCGCAGGATCACCTGTTTTGTATCCAAGCGAGAATCTATCACATTTCTGCAAATTTACAGAAACCGAGAGAGAAATTGACATGGTAGAGATGGACGGAGAATGAGAGAGAGAAGCAGTGTGAGAATTGGCAAAAAGAGAGAGAGACAAAAGGTCGGAGAGAGTGAGGGAGAGACACAGACAGGCAGAGAGACAGAGAAGGCAAGGAAAGAGGCAGAGAAAGAAGCAGTGAGAGTGAAAGACAAATAAAGATGTGGGCTGGATTCTCCGAGCCTCCGTGCCGAAATCGCATTTTATCCGGAAATCGGGACCGGCGCAGCTGAAGTGATTCTCCAGTCCCCAGATCTACGTGGGTAGGGGGCCATTGACAGGACCCCCCACCCACCCCAAACCCCCTCTCGCGATTCTCCATGCAAAACTGTCTGGGTTCCCAACGGCGTAGTTCTAACCATATATCGGCCTTCGTGAAGTCCGCGGCCGCCCTGTTGGGGGGGCGGGGGAATCGATCGGCGGAAGGGGGGGCCCTCATGGATGGCCAGGGGCGATCGTGCGTCATGGACCCGCGGGCGCACCCGATCTCAGCGGGCCTACGTTTTTGATGACGGTCCGCGGTGCGGGTCCGCCATGTCACACGAAACAGCCGCTGCAGGCCGCCGCCGTGCGCATGCGCAGACTCGCGACCGGAGGTGCGGGGCCCCATATCCGCAGTCAGAGGTGAGAGAAGCACTATGGGGCCCTGTCAGCCCCTTACAGGTAGGAGAAACGCTCAGGACTTTTTTTAAGGAAGTGCGGAGTGAAAAACCAGCGTTTTACACTGGCGTGGGGACATAGCCCCATTTTTGGAGAATCCAGCACTTGAAATGGCAGAGAATGATGAGACAGAGCAAGAGGAAAGGGAAAGGTGGAGAGGATCAGAGTGACATGGTGATAGTGAGAGACTCAGAGTGACAGAGAGAGGCTCAGAGTGACAGAGAGAGGATCAGAGTGACAGAGAGAGGATCAGAGTGACAGAGTGATGGAGGGAGGCTCAGAGTGACAGAGAGAGGCTCAGAGTGGCAGACAGGCTCAGGGTGACAGACAGGCTCAGAGAGAGGCTTAATGTGACAGGGTGATAGACAGATGATCAGAGTAACAGTGACAGAGAGAGCCTCAGATTGTCTGACAGAGTGACAGAGGGAGCATCAGAGTGACAGACAGAGGCTCAGAGTGACAGAGAGAGGCTCCGAGTGACAGAGCGAGGCTCAGAGTGGCAGAGAGAGGCTCAGAGTGACAGAGAGGCTCAGAGCAACAGAGAGAGGATCAGAGTGACAGACTGATAGCGAGAGGCTCAGACTGACAGAGAGAGGCTAAAAGTGATAGAGAGGATCAGAGTGATAGAGAGATGGAGTGAGGATCAGAGTGATAGAGAGGCTCAGGGTGACAGAGAGAGGATCAGAGTGACAGAGTGAGGCTCAGAGTGACAGAGTGAGGCTCAGAGTGACAGAGTGATAGAGAGAGGCTCACAGTGACAGAGAGAGGCTCAGAGTGACAGAGAGAGGCTCAGAGTGATAGAGTGATAGAGAGAAGCTCAGAGTGACAGAGAGAGGCTCAGAGTGACAGAGAGAGGCTCAGAGCGAGAGAGAGAGGCTCAGAGCGAGAGAGAGAGGCACAGAGTGACAGAGTGACAGAGAGGGGATCACAGTGACAGAGAGAGGATCAGAGTGACAGAGAGAGGCTCAGAGTGACAGAGTGATAGAGAGTGGCTGAGAGTGACAGAGAGAGGCTCAGAGTGACAGAGAGAGGCTCAGAGTGACAAAGAGGAGATCAGAGTGACAGAGAGAGGATCAGAGTGACAGAGAGAGGATCAGAGTGACAGAGAGAGGCTCAGAGTCACAGAGAGGCTAAGGGTGACAAAGAGGAGATCAGAGTGACAGAGAGAGGATCAGAGTGACAGAGAGAGGCTCAGAGTCACAGAGAGAGGCTCAGAGTGACAGAGAGAGGATCAGAGTGACAGAGAGAGGCTCAGAGTGATAGAGTGACAGAGAGAGGCTCAGAGTGACAGAGAGAGGCTCAGAGTGATAGAGTGATAGAGAGAAGCTCAGAGTGACAGAGAGAGGCTCAGAGCGAGAGAGAGAGGCACAGAGTGACAGAGTGACAGAGAGAGGCTCACAGTGACAGAGAGAGGCTCACAGTGACAAAGAGAGGATCAGAGTGACAGAGAGAGGCTCAGAGTGACAGAGTGATAGAGAGTGGCTCAGAGTGACAGAGAGAGGCTCAGAGTGACAGAGAGAGGCTCAGAGTGACAGAGAGACTGAGAGAGGCTCAGAGTGACAAAGAGGAGATCAGAGTGACAGAGAGAGGATCAGAGTGACAGAGAGAGGCTCAGTGTCACAGAGAGGCTAAGAGTGACAGAGAGAGGCTCAGAGTTACAGAGAGAGGCTCAGAGTGACAGAGAGAGGCTCCGAGTGACAGAGCGAGGCTCAGAGTGGCAGAGAGAGGATCAGAGTGACAGAGAGACGGAGGGAGGCTCAGAGTGACAGAGAGAGGCTCAGAGTGGCAGACAGGCTCAGGGTGAAAGACAGGCTCAGAGAGAGGCTTAATGTGACAGGGTGGTAGACAGATGATCAGAGTAACAGTGACAGAGAGAGCCTCAGATTGTCTGACAGAGTGACAGAGGGAGCCTCAGAGTGACAGACAGAGGCTCAGAGTGACAGAGAGAGGCTCCGAGTGACAGAGCGAGGCTGAGAGTGGCAGAGAGAGGCTCAGAGTGACAGAGAGGCTGAGAGTGACAGAGAGAGGATCAGAGTGACAGAGTGATAGCGAGAGGCTCAGACTGACAGAGAGAGGCTAAAAGTGATAGAGAGGATCAGAGTGATAGAGAGATGGAGGGAGGCTCAGAGTGACAGAGTGAGGATCAGAGTGATAGAGAGAGGCTCAGAGTGACAGAAAGAGGCTCAGAGTGACAGAGAGAGGCTCAGACTGACAAAGAGAGGCTCAGAGTGACAGAGAGAGGCTCAGAGTGACAGAGTGAGGCTCAGAGTGACAGAGTGATAGAGAGAGGCTCACTGTGACAGAGAGAGGCTCAGAGTGACAGAGAGAGGCTCAGAGTGATAGAGTGATAGAGAGAAGCTCAGAGTGACAGAGAGAGGCTCAGAGTGACAGGCAGAGGCTCAGAGCGAGAGAGAGAGGCACAGAGTGACAGAGTGACAGAGAGAGGCTCACAGTGACAGAGAGAGGCTCACAGTGACAAAGAGAGGCTCAGAGTGACAGAGAGAGGATCAGAGTGACAGAGAGAGGCTCAGAGTGACAGAGTGATAGAGAGTGGCTCTAAGTGACAGAGAGAGGCTCAGAGTGACAGAGAGAGGCTCAGAGTGACAGAGAGAGGCTCAGAGTGACAGAGAGAGGCTCAGAGTGACAGAGAGACTGAGAGAGGCTCAGAGTGACAGAGAGAGGATCAGAGTGACAGAGAGAGGATCAGAGCGACAGAGAGAGGCTCAGAGTGACAGAGAGAGGCTCAGAGTGACAGAGAGGAGATCAGAGTGACAGAGAGAGGCTAAGAGTGACAGAGAGAGGCTCAGAGTCACAGAGAGAGGCTCAGAGTGACAGAGAGAGGCTCAGAGTGACAAATAGAATCTCAGAGTGACAGAGAGAGGATCAGAGTGACAGAGAGAGGCTCAGATTGATAAAGTGACAGAGAGAGGCTCAGAGTGACAGAGAGAAAAAGAGAGGCTCAGAGTGACAGAGAGAGGATCAGAGTGACAGAGTGATAGAGAGAGGGTCAGAGTGACAGAGAGAGGCTCAGACTGACAAAGAGAGGCTCAGAGTGACAGAGAGAGGCTCAGAGTGACAAAGAGGAGATCAGAGTGACAGAGAGAGGATCAGAGTGACAGAGAGAGGATCAGAGTGCCAGAGTGATAGAGAGAGGGTCAGAGTGACAGAGAGAGGATCAGAGCGACAGAGAGAGGCTCAGAGTGACAGAGAGAGGCTCAGAGACACAAAGAGGAGATCAGAGTGACAGAGAGAGGATCAGAGTGACAGAGAGGGGCTCAGAGTCACAGAGAGGCTAAGAGTCACAGAGAGAGGCTCAGAGTCACAGAGAGAGGCTCAGAGTGACAGAGAGAGGCTCAGAGTGACAAATAGAAGCTCAGAGTGACAGAGAGAGGATCAGAGTGACAGAGAGAGGCTCAGAGTGATAGAGTGATAGAGAGAGGCTCAGAGTGACAGAGAGAGGCTCAGAGCGACAGAGAGAGGATCCGAGTGACAGAGAGATGGAGGGAGGCTCAGAGTGACAGAGTGACAGAGAGAGGCTCAGAGTGGCAGACAGGCTCAGGGTGACAGACAGGCTCAGAGAGAGGCTTAATGTGACAGGGTGATAGACAGATGATCAGAGTAACAGTGACAGAGAGAGCCTCAGATTGTCTGACAGAGTGACAGAGGGAGCCTCAGAGTGACAGAGCGAGGCTCAGAGTGACAGAGAGAGGGTCAGAGTGACAGAGAGGCTCAGAGCAACAGAGAGAGGATTAGAGTGACAGAGTGATAGCGAGAGGCTCAGACTGACAGAGAGAGGCTAAAAGTGATAGAGAGGATCAGAGTGATAGAGAGATGGAGGGAGGCTCAGAGTGACAGAGTGAGGATCAGAGTGACAGAGATAGGCTCAGATTGATAAAGTGACAGAGAGAGGCTCAGAGTGACAGAGAGAGGATCAGAGTGACAGAGTGATAGAGAGAGGGTCAGAGTGACAGAGAGGGGCTCAGACTGACAAAGAGAGGCTCAGAGTGACAGAGAGAGGCTCAGAGTGACAGAGTGAGGCTCAGAGTGATAGAGTGACAGAGCGAGGCTCAGAGTGGCAGAGAGAGGCTCAGAGTGACAGAGAGGCTCAGAGCAACAGAGAGAGGATCAGAGTGACAGAGTGATAGCGAGAGGCTCAGATTGACAGAGAGAGGCTAAAAGTGATAGAGAGGATCAGAGTGATAGAGAGATGGAGGGAGGTTCAGAGTGACAGAGAGAGGATCAGAGTGACAGAGTGATAGAGAGAGGATCAGAGTGATAGAGAGAGGCTCAGATTGATAAAGTGACAGAGAGAGGCTCAGAGTGACAGAGAGAAAAAGAGAGGCTCAGAGTGACAGAGAGAGGATCAGAGTGACAGAGTGATAGAGAGAGGGTCAGAGTGACAGAGAGAGGCTCAGACTGACAAAGAGAGGCTCAGAGTGACAGAGAGAGGCTCAGAGTGACAGAGTGATAGAGAGAGGCTCAGAGTGACAGAGAGAGGCTAAGAGTGACAGAGAGAGGCTCAGAGTGATAGAGTGATAGAGAGAAGCTCAGAGTGACAGAGAGAGGCTCAGAGTGAGAGAGAGAGGCACAGAGCGACAGAGAGAGGCACAGAGTGACAGAGTGACAGAGAGAGGCTCACAGTGACAGAGAGAGGCTCAGAGTGACAAAGAGAGGCTCAGAGTGACAGAGAGAGGCTCAGAGTGACAGAGAGAGGCTCAGAGCGACAGAGAGAGGCTCAGAGTGACAGAGAGAGGCTCAGAGCGACAGAGAGAGGCTCAAAGTGACAGAGTGATAGAGAGAGGCTCAGAGTGACAGAGAGAGGCTCAGAGTGACAGAGAGAGGCTCAGAGTGACAGAGAGACTGAGAGAGGCTCAGAGTGACAGAGAGAGGCACAGAGCGACAGAGAGAGGCTCAGAGCGACAGAGAGAGGCTCAGAGTGACAAAGAGGAGATCAGAGTGACAGAGTGAGGATCAGAGTGACAGAGAGAGGCTCAGAGTCACAGAGAGGCTACGAGTGACAGAGAGAGGCTCAGAGTCACAGAGAGAGGCTCAGAGTGACAGAGAGAGGCTCAGAGTGATAGGGTGATAGAGAGAGGCTCAGAGTGACAGAGAGACAGAGAGAGGCTCAGAGTGACAAAGAGAGGCTCAGAGTGACAGAGAGAGGCTCAGAGTGACAGAGAGAGGCTCAGAGTGGCAAAGAGAGGCTCAGAGTGACAGAGAGACAGAGAAAAGCTCAGAGTGACAGAGAGAGGTTCAGAGTGACAGAGAGAGGCTCAGAGTGACAGAGAGAGGCTGAGAGTGACAGAGAGAGGCTCAGAGTGACAGAGAGAGGCTCAGAGTGATAGTGAGAGGCTCAGAGTGACAGAGGGAGGCTCAGAGTGACAGAGGGACAGAGAGAGGCTCAGAGTGACAAAGAGAGGCTCAAAGCGACAGAGAGAGGATCAGAGTGACAGAGAGAGGCTCAGAGTGACAGAGAGAGAGAGAGAGAGAGAGGCTCAGAGTGACAGAGAGAGGCTCAGAGTGACACAGAGAGGCTCAGAGTGACACAGAGACGATCGGAGTGACAGAGAGAGGTTCAGAGTGACAGAGAGAGGTTCAGAGTGACAGAGAGAGGCTCAGATTGACAGAGCGACAGAGAGAGGCACAGAGCGACAGAGAGAGGCTCAGAGCGACAGAGAGAGTGCATCAGAGTGACAGAGTGATAGAGAGTAGCTCAGAGTGACAGAGAGAGGCTCAGAGTGACAGAGAGAGGCTTAGAGTGACAGAGAGAGGCTCAGAGTGACAGAGAGGGGCTCAGAGCGACAGAGAGAGACTCAGAGCGACAGAGAGAGGCTCAGAGTGACAGAGTGACAGAGAGAGGCTCAGAGTGACACAGAGAGGATCAGAGTGACAGAGAGATGGAGGGAGGCTCAGAGTGATAGATAGACAGAGAGAGGCTCGGAGTGACAGAGAGAGGCTCAGAGTGACAGAGGGAGGCTCAGAGTGACAGAGAGACAGAGAGAGGCTCAGAGTGACAAAGAGAGGCTCAGAGCGATAGAGAGAGGCTCAGAGCGACAGAGAGAGGCTCAGAGCGACAGAGAGAGGCTCAGAGTGACAAAGAGGAGATCAGAGTGACAGAGAGAGGATCAGAGTGACAGAGAGAGGCTCAGAGTCACAGAGAGGCTAAGAGTGACAGAGAGAGGCTCAGAGTTACAGAGAGAGGCTCAGAGTGACAGAGAGAGGCTCAGAGTGATAGAGTGATAGAGAGAGGCTCAGAGTGACAGAGAGCCAGAGAGAGGCTCAGAGTGACAAAGAGAGGCTAAGAGTGACAGAGAGAGGCTCAGAGTGACAGAGAGAGGCACAGAGTGACAGAGAGAGGCTCAGAGTGGCAAAGAGAGGCTCAGAGTGACAGAGAGACAGAGAGAGGCTCAGAGTGACAGAGAGAGGCTCAGAGTGACAGAGAGAGGCTCAGAGTGACAGAGAGAGGCTCAGAGTGACAGCGAGAGGCTCAGAGTGGCAGAGAGAGGCTCAGAGTGACAGAGGGAGGCTCAGAGTGACAGAGGGACAGAGAGAGGCACAGAGTGACAAAGAGAGGCTCAAAGCGACAGAGAGAGGATCAGAGTGACAGAGAGAGGCTCCGAGTGACAGAGAGAGAGAGCGAGAGAGGCTCAGAGTGACAGAGAGAGGCTCAGAGTGACACAGAGAGGCTCAGAGTGACACAGAGAGGCTCAGAGTGACACAGAGAGGATCGGAGTGACAGAGAGAGGTTCAGAGTGACAGAGAGAGGCTCAGAGTGACAGAGCGACAGAGAGAGGCACAGAGCGACAGAGAGTCTCAGAGCGACAGAGAGAGTGCATCAGAGTGACAGAGTGATAGAGAGTAGCTCAGAGTGACAGAGAGAGGCTCAGAGTGACAGAGAGAGGCTTAGAGTGACAGAGAGAGGCTCAGAGTGACAGAGAGAGGCTCAGAGCGACAGAGAGAGGCTCAGAGCGACAGAGAGAGGCTCAGAGTGACAGAGTGACAGAGAGAGGCTCAGAGTGACAGAGAGAGGATCAGAGTGACAGAGAGATGGAGGGAGGCTCAGAGTGACAGAGAGACAGAGAGAGGCTCGGAGTGACAGAGAGAGGCTCAGAGTGATAGTGAGAGGCTCAGAGTGACAGAGAGAGGCTCAGAGTGACAGAGGGAGGCTCAGAGTGACAGAGAGACAGTGGGATGCTCAGAGTGACAGAGAGAGGCTCAGAGCGATAGAGAGAGGATCAGAGTGACAGAGAGAGGCTCAGAGTGACAGAGAGAGCGAGAGAGGATCAGAGTGACAGAGAGAGGCTCAGAGTGACAGAGAGAGGATCGGAGTGACAGAGAGAGGCTCAGAGTGACAGAGCGACAGAGAGAGGCTCAGAGCGACAGAGAGAGTGCATCAGAGTGACAGAGTGACAGAGAGAGGCTCAGAGTGATAGTGAGAGGCACAGAGTGACAGAGAGAGGCTCAGAGGGACAGAGGGAGGCTAAGAGTGACAGAGAGACAGAGAGAGGCTCAGAGTGACAAAGAGCGGCTCAGAGCGACAGAGGGAGGATCAGAGTGACAGAGAGAGGCTCAGAGTGACAGAGAGAGCGAGAGAGGCTCAGAGTGAGAGAGGCTCAGAGTGACAGAGAGAGGCTCAGAGTGACAGAGAGAGGATCTGAGTGACAGAGAGAGGCTCAGAGTGACAGAGCGACAGAGAGAGGCTCAGAGCGACAGAGAGAGTGCATCAGATTGACAGAGTGACAGAGAGAGGCTCAGAGTGATAGTGAGAGGCTCAGAGTGACAGAGAAAGGCTCAGAGGGACAGAGGGAGGCTAAGAGTGACAGAGAGACAGAGAGAGGCTCAGAGTGACAAAGAGCGGCTCAGAGCGACAGAGAGAGGATCAGAGTGACAGAGAGAGGCTCAGAGTGACAGAGACAGCGAGAGAGGCTCAGAGTGAGAGAGGCTCAGAGAGACAGAGAGAAGCTCAGAGTGACAGAGAGAGGATCGGAGTGACAGAGAGAGGCTCAGAGTGACAGAGAGAGGCTCAGAGTGACAAAGACAGGGTCAGAGTGACAGAGAGAGGCTCAGAGCGACAGAGAGAGGCTCACAGTCACAGAGAGAGGCTCAGAGTCACAGAGAAAGGCTCAGAGTGACAGAGAGAGGATCAGAGTCACAGAGAGCGGCTCAGATTGACAGAGAGAGGCTCAGAGTGACAAAGAGAGGCTCAGAGTGACAGAGAGACAGAGAGAGGCTCAGACTGACAGAGAGAGGCACAGAGCGACAGAGTGAGGCTCAGAGTGACAGAAAGTGGCTCAGATTGACAGAGAGAGGCTCAGAGTGACAAAGAGAGGCTCAGAGTGACAGAGAGAGGCTCAGAGTGACAGAGAGAGGCACAGAGCGACAGAGTGAGGCTCAGAGTGACAGTGATAGAGAGAGGCTCAGAGTGACAGAGTGATAGAGAGTGGCTCAGAGTGACAGAGAGAGGCTCAGTGTGACAGAGAGAGGCTCAGATTGACAGTGATAGAGAGAGGCTCAGAGTGACAGAGTGATAGAGAGAGGCCCAGAGTGACAGGCAGAGGCACAGAGCGACAGAGTGAGGCTCTGAGTGACAGAGAGTGGCTCAGATTGACAGAGAGAGGCTCAGAGTGACAAAGAGAGGCTCAGAGTGACAGAGAGACAGAGAGAGGCTCAGAGTGACAGACAGTGGCTCAGAGTGACAGAGAGAGGCTCACAGTGACAAAGAGAGGCTCAGAGTGACAGAGAGAGGATCAGAGTGACAGAGAGAGGCTCAGAGTGACAGAGTGATAGAGAGTGGCTCTAAGTGACAGAGAGAGGCTCAGAGTGACAGAGAGAGGCTCAGAGTGACAGAGAGAGGCTCAGAGTGACAGAGAGAGGCTCAGAGTGACAGAGAGACTGAGAGAGGCTCAGAGTGACAGAGAGAGGATCAGAGTGACAGAGAGAGGATCAGAGCGACAGAGAGAGGCTCAGACTGACAGAGAGAGGCTCAGAGTGACAGAGAGGAGATCAGAGTGACAGAGAGAGGCTAAGAGTGACAGAGAGAGGCTCAGAGTCACAGAGAGAGGCTCAGAGTGACAGAGAGAGGCTCAGAGTGACAAATAGAATCTCAGAGTGACAGAGAGAGGATCAGAGTGACAGAGAGAGGCTCAGATTGATAAAGTGACAGAGAGAGGATCAGAGTGACAGAGAGAGGATCAGAGTGCCAGAGTGATAGAGAGAGGGTCAGAGTGACAGAGAGAGGATCAGAGCGACAGAGAGAGGCTCAGAGTGACAGAGAGAGGCTCAGAGTGACAAAGAGGAGATCAGAGTGACAGAGAGAGGATCAGAGTGACAGAGAGGGGCTCAGAGTCACAGAGAGGCTAAGAGTGACAGAGAGAGGCTCAGAGTCACAGAGAGAGGCTCAGAGTGACAGAGAGAGGCTCAGAGTGACAGAGAGAGGATCAGAGTGACAGAGAGAGGATCAGAGTGACAGAGAGAGGCTCAGAGTGATAGAGTGATAGAGAGAGGCACAGAGTGACAGAGAGAGGCTCAGAGCGACAGAGAGAGGATCCGAGTGACAGAGAGATGGAGGGAGGCTCAGAGTGACAGAGTGACAGAGAGAGGCTCAGAGTGGCAGAGAGAGGATCCGAGTGACAGAGAGATGGAGGGAGGCTCAGAGTGACAGAGTGACAGAGAGAGGCTCAGAGTGACAGAGGGAGGCTCAGAGTGACAGAGAGAGGCTCAGAGTGACAGGCAGAGGCTCAGAGTGATAAAGAGAAGCTCAGAGTGACAGAGAGAGGCTCAGAGTGACAGTGATAGAGAGAGGATCAGAGTGACAGAGTGATAGAGAGAGGCTCAGAGTGACAGAGAGAGGCTCAGAGTGACAGAGAGAGGCCCAGTGTGTCAGAGAGAGAACTCAGAGTGACATTGAGAGGCTCAAAGTGACAGAGAGAGGCACAGAGCGACAGAGTGGCTCAGAGTGACAGAGAGATTCTCAGAGTGACAGAAAGAGGCTCAGAGCGACAGAGAGAGTATCGGAGTGACAGAGTGAGGCTCAGAGTGACAGAGTGAGAGAGAGAGGCTCAGATTGATAAAGTGATAGAGAGAGGCTCAGAGTGACAAAGAGAGGCTCAGAGTGACAGAGAGAGGCTCAGAGTGACAGAGAGAGGCACAGAGCGACAGAGTGAGGCTCAGAGTGACAGTGATAGAGAGAGGCTCAGAGTGACAGAGTGATAGAGAGTGGCTCAGAGTGACAGAGAGAGGCTCAGTGTGACAGAGAGAGGCTCAGAGTGACAGTGATAGAGAGAGGCTCAGAGTGACAGAGTGATAGAGAGAGGCCCAGAGTGACAGGCAGAGGCACAGAGCGACAGAGTGAGGCTCTGAGTGACAGAAAGTGGCTCAGATTGACAGAGAGAGGCTCAGAGTGACAAAGAGAGGCTCAGAGTGACAGAGAGAGGCTCAGAGTGACAGAGAGAGGCTCAGAGCGACAGAGTGAGGCTCAGAGTGACAGAGAGAGGCTCAGAGCGACAGAGAGAGGCTCAGAGTGATAGAGTGATAGAGAGAAGCTCAGAGTGACAGAGAGAGGCTCAGAGTGACAGAGAGGGGCTCAGAGCGACAGAGAGAGGCTCAGAGTGACAGAGAGAGGCTCAGAGTGGGAGAGAGAGGCTCAGAGTGGCAGAGTGACAGAGAGAGGCTCAGAGTGAGAGAGGGAGGCTCAGAGTGACAAAGAGAGGCTCAGACTGACAGAGAGACGCTCAGAGCGACAGAGAGAGGCTCAGAGTGATAGAGAGAGGCTCCGTGTGAAAGGCAGAGAGAGGCTCAGAGTGACTGAGAGAGGCTCAGAGTGACAGAGAGAGGCTCAGAGCGACAGAGTGAGGCTCAGAGTGACAGAGAGAGGCTCAGAGCGACAGAGAGAGGCTCAGAGTGACAGAGTTATAGAGTTAGGCTCAGAGCGACAGACAGAGGCTCAGAGTGATAGAGTGATAGAGTGAAGCTCAGAGTGACAGAGAGAGGCTCAGAGTGACAGAGAGGGGCTCAGAGCGACAGAGAGAGGCTCAGAGTGACAGAGAGAGGCTCAGAGTGAGAGAGAGAGGCTCAGAGCACAGAGTGAGGCTCAGAGTGACAGAGTGATAGAGAGAGGCTCAGAGTGACAGAGAGAGGCTCAGAGTGACAGAGAGAGGCTCAGAGTGATAGAGAGAGGCTCAGAGTGACAGAGTGATAGAGAGAAGCTCAGAGTGACAGAGAGAGGCTCAGAGTGACAGCGAGAGGCTCAGAGTGACAGCGAGAGGCTCAGAGCGACAGAGAGTGGCTCAGAGTGACAGAGTGACAGAGAGAGGCTCAGAGTGAGAGAGAGGGGCTCAGAGTGACAGAGAGAGGCTCAGAGTGATAGAGTGATAGAGAGAAGCTCAGAGTGACAGAGAGAGGCTCAGAGTGACAGAGAGAGGCTCAGAGTGACAGAGAGGCTCAGAGTGACAGAGTGATAGAGAGAAGCTCAGAGTGACAGAGAGCAGCTCAGAGTGACAGAGAGAGTCTCAGAGCGACAGAGAGAGGCTCAGAGTGACAGAGTGACAGAGAGAGGCTCAGAGTGAGAGAGAGAGGCTCAGAGTGACAGAGAGAGGCTCAGAGTGACAGAGAGAGGCTCAGAGTGATAGAGTGATAGAGTGAAGCTCAGAGTGACAGAGAGAGGCTCGGAGTGACAGAGTGACAGAGAGAGGCTCAGAGTGAGAGAGAGAGGCTCATAGCGACAGAGTGAGGCTCAGAGTGACAGAGTGATAGAGAGAGGCTCAGAGCGACAGAGAGAGTGCATCAGAGTGACAGAGTGACAGAGAGAGGCTCAGAGTGATAGTGAGAGGCTCAGAGTGACAGAGAGAGGCTCAGAGGGACAGAGGGAGGCTAAGAGTGACAGAGAGACAGAGAGAGGCTCAGAGTGACAAAGAGCGGCTCAGAGCGACAGAGAGAGGATCAGAGTGACGGAGAGAGGCTCAGAGTGACAGAGAGAGCGAGAGAGGCTCAGAGTGAGAGAGGCTCAGAGTGACAGAGAGTGGCTCAGAGTGACAGAGAGAGGATCGGAGTGACAGAGAGAGACTCAGAGTGACAGAGCGACAGAGAGAGGCTCAGAGCGACAGAGAGAGTGCATCAGATTGACAGAGTGACAGAGAGAGGCTCAGAGAGACAGAGAGAAGCTCAGAGTGACAGAGAGAGGATCGGAGTGACAGAGAGAGGCTCAGAGTGACAGAGAGAGGTTCAGAGTGACAAAGACAGGGTCAGAGTGACAGAGAGAGGATCAGAGTGACAGAGAGAGGCTCAGAGTCACAGAGAGGCTAAGAGTGACAGAGAGAGGCTCACAGTCACAGAGAGAGGCTCAGAGTGACAAAGAGAAGATCAGAGTGACAGAGAGAGGATCAGAGTGACAGAGAGAGGCTCAGAGTCACAGAGAGGCTAAGAGTGACAGAGAGAGGCTCACAGTCACAGAGAGAGGCTCAGAGTGACAGAGAGAGGCTCAGAGTGACAGAGAGAGGATCAGAGTCACAGAGAGCGGCTTAGATTGACAGAGAGAGGCTCAGAGTGACAAAGAGAGGCTCAGAGTGACAGAGAGACAGAGAGAGGCTCAGACTGACAGAGAGAGGCACAGAGCGACAGAGTGAGGCTCAGAGTGACAGAAAGTGGCTCAGATTGACAGAGAGAGGCTCAGAGTGACAAAGAGAGGCTCAGAGTGACAGAGAGAGGCTCAGAGTGACAGAGAGAGGCACAGAGCGACTGAGTGAGGCTCAGAGTGACAGTGATAGAGAGAGGCTCAGAGTGACAGAGTGATAGAGAGTGGCTCAGAGTGACAGAGAGAGGCTCAGTGTGACAGAGAGAGGCTCAGCGTGACAGTGATAGAGAGAGGCTCAGAGTGACAGAGTGATAGAGAGAGGCCCAGAGTGACAGGCAGAGGCACAGAGCGACAGAGTGAGGCTCTGAGTGACAGAGAGTGGCTCAGATTGACAGAGAGAGGCTCAGAGTGACAAAGAGAGGCTCAGAGTGACAGAGAGACAGAGAGAGGCTCAGAGTGACAGACAGTGGCTCAGAGTGACAGAGAGAGGCTCACAGTGACAAAGAGAGGCTCAGAGTGACAGAGAGAGGATCAGAGTGACAGAGAGAGGCTCAGAGTGACAGAGTGATAGAGAGTGGCTCTAAGTGACAGAGAGAGGCTCAGAGTGACAGAGAGAGGCTCAGAGTGACAGAGAGAGGCTCAGAGTGACAGAGAGAGGCTCAGAGTGACAGAGAGACTGAGAGAGGCTCAGAGTGACAGAGAGAGGATCAGAGTGACAGAGAGAGGATCAGAGTGACAGAGAGAGGATCAGAGCGACAGAGAGAGGCTCAGAGTGACAGAGAGAGGCTCAGAGTGACAGAGAGGAGATCAGAGTGACAGAGAGAGGCTAAGAGTGACAGAGAGAGGCTCAGAGTCACAGAGAGAGGCTCAGAGTGACAGAGAGAGGCTCAGAGTGACAAATAGAATCTCAGAGTGACAGAGAGAGGATCAGAGTGACAGAGAGAGGCTCAGATTGATAAAGTGACAGAGAGAGGATCAGAGTGACAGAGAGAGGATCAGAGTGATAGAGAGAGGGTCAGAGTGACAGAGAGAGGATCAGAGCGACAGAGAGAGGCTCAGAGTGACAGAGAGAGGCTCAGAGTGACAAAGAGGAGATCAGAGTGACAGAGAGAGGATCAGAGTGACAGAGAGGGGCTCAGAGTCACAGAGAGGCTAAGAGTGACAGAGAGAGGCTCAGAGTCACAGAGAGAGGCTCAGAGTGACAGAGAGAGGCTCAGAGTGACAGAGAGAGGATCAGAGTGACAGAGAGAGGATCAGAGTGACAGAGAGAGGCTCAGAGTGATAGAGTGATAGAGAGAGGCTCAGAGTGACAGAGAGAGGCTCAGAGCGACAGAGAGAGGATCCGAGTGACAGAGAGATGGAGGGAGGCTCAGAGTGACAGAGTGACAGAGAGAGGCTCAGAGTGGCAGAGAGAGGATCCGAGTGACAGAGAGATGGAGGGAGGCTCAGAGTGACAGAGTGACAGAGAGAGGCTCAGAGTGACAGAGGGAGGCTCAGAGTGACAGAGAGAGGCTCAGAGTGACAGGCAGAGGCTCAGAGTGATAAAGAGAAGCTCAGAGTGACAGAGAGAGGCTCAGAGTGACAGTGATAGAGAGAGGATCAGAGTGACAGAGTGATAGAGAGAGGCTCAGAGTGACAGAGAGAGGCTCAGAGTGACAGAGAGAGGCCCAGTGTGTCAGAGAGAGAACTCAGAGTGACATTGAGAGGCTCAAAGTGACAGAGAGAGGCACAGAGCGACAGAGTGGCTCAGAGTGACAGAGAGATTCTCAGAGTGACAGAAAGAGGCTCAGAGCGACAGAGAGAGTATCGGAGTGACAGAGTGAGGCTCAGAGTGACAGAGTGAGAGAGAGAGGCTCAGATTGATAAAGTGATAGAGAGAGGCTCAGAATGATAGAGAGAGGTTCCGTGTGACAGGCAGAGAGAGGCTCAGAGTGACAGAGAGAGGCTCAGAGTGACAGAGAGAGGCTCAGAGCGACAGAGTGAGGCTCAGAGTGACAGAGAGAGGCTCAGAGCGACAGAGAGAGGCTCAGAGTGATAGAGTGATAGAGAGAAGCTCAGAGTGACAGAGAGAGGCTCAGAGTGACAGAGAGGGGCTCAGAGCGACAGAGAGAGGCTCAGAGTGACAGAGAGAGGCTCAGAGTGGGAGAGAGAGGCTCAGAGTGGCAGAGTGACAGAGAGAGGCTCAGAGTGAGAGAGGGAGGCTCAGAGTGACAAAGAGAGGCTCAGACTGACAGAGAGACGCTCAGAGCGACAGAGAGAGGCTCAGAGCGACAGAGTGAGGCTCAGAGTGACAGAGAGAGGCTCAGAGCGACAGAGAGAGGCTCAGAGTGATAGAGTGATAGAGAGAAGCTCAGAGTGACAGAGAGAGGCTCAGAGTGACAGAGAGAGGCTCAGAGTGGGAGAGAGAGGCTCAGAGTGGCAGAGTGACAGAGAGAGGCTCAGAGTGAGAGAGGGAGGCTCAGAGTGACAAAGAGAGGCTCAGACTGACAGAGAGACGCTCAGAGCGACAGAGAGAGGCTCAGAGTGATAGAGAGAGGCTCCGTGTGAAAGGCAGAGAGAGGCTCAGAGTGACAGAGAGAGGCTCAGAGTGACAGAGAGAGGCTCAGAGCGACAGAGTAAGGCTCAGAGTGACAGAGAGAGGCTCAGAGCGACAGAGAGAGGCTCAGAGTGACAGAGTTATAGAGTTAGGCTCAGAGCGACAGACAGAGGCTCAGAGTGATAGAGTGATAGAGTGAAGCTCAGAGTGACAGAGAGAGGCTCAGAGTGACAGAGAGGGGCTCAGAGCGACAGAGAGAGGCTCAGAGTGACAGAGAGAGGCTCAGAGTGAGAGAGAGAGGCTCAGAGCACAGAGTGAGGCTCAGAGTGACAGAGTGATAGAGAGAGGCTCAGAGTGACAGAGAGAGGCTCAGAGTGACAGAGAGAGACTCAGAGTGATAGAGAGAGGCTCAGAGTGACAGAGTGATAGAGAGAAGCTCAGAGTGACAGAGAGAGGCTCAGAGTGACAGCGAGAGGCTCAGAGTGACAGCGAGAGGCTCAGAGCGACAGAGAGTGGCTCAGAGTGACAGAGTGACAGAGAGAGGCTCAGAGTGAGAGAGAGAGGCTCAGAGTGACAGAGAGAGGCTCAGAGTGACAGAGAGAGGCTCAGAGTGACAGAGAGGGGCTCAGAGTGACAGAGAGAGGCTCAGAGTGATAGAGTGATAGAGAGAAGCTCAGAGTGACAGAGAGAGGCTCAGAGTGACAGAGAGAGGCTCAGAGTGACAGAGAGAGGCTCAGAGTGACAGAGTGATAGAGAGAAGCTCAGAGTGACAGAGAGCAGCTCAGAGTGACAGAGAGAGGCTCAGAGCGACAGAGAGAGGCTCAGAGTGACAGAGTGACAGAGAGAGGCTCAGAGTGAGAGAGAGAGGCTCAGAGTGACAGAGAGAGGCTCAGAGTGACAGAGAGAGGCTCAGAGTGATAGAGTGATAGAGTGAAGCTCAGAGTGACAGAGAGAGGCTCGGAGTGACAGAGTGACAGAGAGAGGCTCAGAGTGAGAGAGAGAGGCTCATAGCGACAGAGTGAGGCTCAGAGTGACAGAGTGATAGAGAGAGGCTCAGAGTGACAGAGAGAGGCTCAGAGTGACAGAGAGAGGCTCAGACTGACAGAGAGAGGCTCAGAGCGACAGAGAGAGGTTCAGAGTGACAGAGTGACAGAGAGAGGCTCAGAGTGAGAGAGAGAGGCTCAGAGTGACAAAGAGAGGCTCAGAGTGACAGAGAGAGGATCAGTGACAGAGTGAGGCTCAGAGTGACAGAGAGACAGAGAGAGGCTCAGATTGACAGAGACAGGATCAGAGTGACAGAGAGCGGCTCAGAGTGACAGAGAGACAGAGAGTGGCTCAGAGTGACAGAGAGAGGCTCAGAGTGACAGAGAGAGGCTCAGAGTGACAGAGAGATTGTGAGAGGCTCAGAGAGACAGAGCGACAGAGAGAGGCTCAGAGTGACAGAAAGAGGCTCAGGCCTACAGAGAGATAGAGAGGCTCAGAGCGACAGAGAGAGGATCAGAGTGACAGAGAGAGGATCAGAGTGACAGAGCGATCGAGAGAGGCTCAGAGTGACAGAGAGAGGCTCAGAGCGACAGAGTGAGGCTCAGAGTGACAGAGAGAGGCTCAGAGCGACAGAGAGAGGCTCAGAGTGATAGAGTGATAGAGAGAAGCTCAGAGTGACAGAGAGAGGCTCAGAGTGACAGAGAGGGGCTCAGAGCGACAGAGAGAGGCTCAGAGTGACGGAGAGAGGCTCAGAGTGGGAGAGAGAGGCTCAGAGTGGCAGAGTGACAGAGAGAGGCTCAGACTGACAGAGAGACGCTCAGAGCGACAGAGAGAGGCTCAGAGTGATAGAGAGAGGCTCCGTGTGAAAGGCAGAGAGAGGCTCAGAGTGACAGAGAGAGGCTCAGAGTGACAGAGAGAGGCTCAGAGCGACAGAGTGAGGCTCAGAGTGACAGAGAGGGGCTCAGAGCGACAGAGAGAGGCTCAGAGTGACAGAGTTATAGAGTTAGGCTCAGAGCGACAGACAGAGGCTCAGAGTGATAGAGTGATAGAGTGAAGCTCAGAGTGACAGAGAGAGGCTCAGAGTGACAGAGAGGGGCTCAGAGCGACAGAGAGAGGCTCAAAGTGACAGAGAGAGGCTCAGAGTGAGAGAGAGAGGCTCAGAGCACAGAGTGAGGCTCAGAGTGACAGAGTGATAGAGAGAGGCTCAGAGTGACAGAGAGAGGCTCAGAGTGACAGAGAGAGGCTCAGAGTGATAGAGAGAGGCTCAGAGTGACAGAGTGATAGAGAGAAGCTCAGAGTGACAGAGAGAGGCTCAGAGTGACAGCGAGAGGCTCAGAGTGACAGCGAGAGGCTCAGAGCGACAGAGAGTGGCTCAGAGTGACAGAGAGAGGCTCAGAGTGAGAGAGAGAGGCTCAGAGTGACAGAGAGGGGCTCAGAGTGACAGAGAGAGGCTCAGAGTGATAGAGTGATAGAGAGAAGCTCAGAGTGACAGAGAGAGGCTCAGAGTGACAGAGAGAGGCTCAGAGTGACAGAGAGAGGCTCAGAGTGACAGAGTGATAGAGAAAAGCTCAGAGTGACAGAGAGCAGCTCAGAGTGACAGAGAGAGGCTCAGAGCGACAGAGAGAGGCTCAGAGTGATAGAGTGATAGAGAGAGGCTCAGAGTGAGAGAGAGAGGCTCAGAGTGACAGAGAGAGGCTCAGAGTGACCGAGAGAGGCTCAGAGTGATAGAGTGATAGAGTGAAGCTCAGAGTGACAGAGAGAGGCTCGGAGTGACAGAGTGACAGAGAGAGGCTCAGAGTGAGAGAGAGAGGCTCATAGCGACAGAGTGAGGCTCAGAGTGACAGAGTGATAGAGAGAGGCTCAGAGTGACAGAGAGAGGCTCAGAGTGACAGAGAGAGGCTCAGACTGACAGAGAGAGGCTCAGAGCGACAGAGAGAGGTTCAGAGTGACAGAGTGACAGAGAGAGGCTCAGAGTGAGAGAGAGAGGCTCAGAGTGACAAAGAGAGGCTCAGAGTGACAGAGAGAGGATCAGTGACAGAGTGAGGCTCAGAGTGACAGAGAGACAGAGAGAGGCTCAGATTGACAGAGACAGGATCAGAGTGACAGAGAGCGGCTCAGAGTGACAGAGAGACAGAGAGTGGCTCAGAGTGACAGAGAGAGGCTCAGAGTGACAGAGAGAGGCTCAGAGTGACAGAGAGATTGTGAGAGGCTCAGAGAGACAGAGAGAGGCTCAGAGTGACAGAAAGAGGCTCAGGCCTACAGAGAGATAGAGAGGCTCAGAGCGACAGAGAGAGGATCAGAGTGACAGAGAGAGGATCAGAGTGACAGAGCGATCGAGAGAGGCTCAGAGTGACAGAGAGAGGCTCAGAGCGACAGAGAGAGGCTCAGAGTGACAGAGTGACAGAGAGAGGCTCAGAGTGAGAGAGAGTGGCTCAGAGCGACAGAGTGAGGCTCAGAGTGACAGAGTGATAGAGAGAGGCTCAGAGTGACAGAGAGAGGCCCAGAGTGACAGAGAGAGGCTCAGCGCGATAGAGTGTTAGAGAGAAGTTCAGAGTGACAGAGAGAGGCTCTGAGTGACAGAGAGAGGATCAGAGTGACAGAGAGAGGCTCAGAGCGACAGAGAGAGGCTCAGAGTGATAGAGTTATAGAGTTAGGCTCAGAGCGACAGACAGAGGCTCAGAGTGATAGAGTGATAGAGTGAAGCTCAGAGTGACAGAGAGAGGCTCAGAGTGACAGAGAGGGGCTCAGAGCGACAGAGAGAGGCTCAGAGTGACAGAGAGAGGCTCAGAGTGAGAGAGAGAGGCTCAGAGCACAGAGTGAGGCTCAGAGTGACAGAGTGATAGAGAGAGGCTCAGAGTGACAGAGAGAGGCTCAGAGTGACAGAGAGAGGCTCAGAGTGATAGAGAGAGGCTCAGAGTGACAGAGAGAGGCTCAGAGTGATAGAGAGACGCTCAGAGTGACAGAGTGATAGAGAGAAGCTCAGAGTGACAGAGAGAGGCTCAGAGTGACAGCGAGAGGCTCAAAGTGACAGCGAGAGGCCCAGAGCGACAGAGAGAGGCTCAGAGTGACAGAGTGACAGAGAGAGGCTCAGAGTGAGAGAGAGAGGCTCAGAGTGACAGAGAGAGGCTCAGAGTGACAGAGAGAGGCTCAGAGTGATAGAGTGATAGAGAGAAGCTCAGAGTGACAGAGAGAGGCTCAGAGTGACAGAGAGAGGCTCATAGTGACAGAGAGAGGCTCAGAGTGACAGAGAGAGTCTCCGAGCGACAGAGAGAGGCTCAGAGCGACAGAGTGACAGAGAGAGGCTCAGAGTGAGAGAGAGAGGCTCAGAGTGACAGAGAGAGGCTCTGAGTGACAGAGAGAGGCTCAGACTGATAGAGTGATAGAGAGAAGCTCAGAGTGACAGAGAGAGGCTCAGAGTGACAGAGAGAGGCTGAGAGCGACAGAGAGAGGCTCAGAGTGACAGAGTGACAGAGAGAGGCTCAGAGTGAGAGAGAGAGGCTCATAGCGACAGAGTGAGGCTCAGAGTGACAGAGTGATAGAGAGAGGCTCAGAGTGACAGAGAGAGGCTCAGAGTGACAGAGAGAGGCTCAGAGTGACAGAGTGATAGAGAGAAGCTCAGAGTGACAGACAGAGGCTCAGAGTGACAGAGAGAGGCTCAGAGCGACAGAGAGAGGCTCAGAGTGACAGAGTGACAGAGAGAGGCTCAGAGTGAGAGAGAGAGGCTCAGAGTGACAAAGAGAGGCTCAGAGTGACAGAGAGAGGATCAGTGACAGAGTGAGGCTCAGAGTGACAGAGAGACAGAGAGAGGCTCAGATTGACAGAGAGAGGCTCAGAATGACAGAGAGAGGCTCAGAGTGACAGAGAGATTGTGAGAGGATCAGAGAGACAGAGCGACAGAGAGAGGCTCAGAGTGACAGAGAGAGGCTCAGGCCTACAGAGAGATAGAGAGGCTCAGAGTGACAGAGAGATTGTGAGAGGATCAGAGAGACAGAGCGACAGAGAGAGGTTCAGAGTGACAGAGTGACAGAGAGAGGCTCAGAGTGAGAGAGAGAGGCTCAGAGTGACAAAGAGAGGCTCAGAGTGACAGAGAGAGGATCAGTGACAGAGTGAGGCTCAGAGTGACAGAGAGACAGAGAGAGGCTCAGATTGACAGAGACAGGATCAGAGTGACAGAGAGCGGCTCAGAGTGACAGAGAGACAGAGAGTGGCTCAGAGTGACAGAGAGAGGCTCAGAGTGACAGAGAGAGGCTCAGAGTGACAGAGAGATTGTGAGAGGCTCAGAGAGACAGAGCGACAGAGAGAGGCTCAGAGTGACAGAAAGAGGCTCAGGCCTACAGAGAGATAGAGAGGCTCAGAGCGACAGAGAGAGGATCAGAGTGACAGAGAGAGGATCAGAGTGACAGAGCGATCGAGAGAGGCTCAGAGTGACAGAGAGAGGCTCAGAGCGACAGAGTGAGGCTCAGAGTGACAGAGAGAGGCTCAGAGCGACAGAGAGAGGCTCAGAGTGATAGAGTGATAGAGAGAAGCTCAGAGTGACAGAGAGAGGCTCAGAGTGACAGAGAGGGGCTCAGAGCGACAGAGAGAGGCTCAGAGTGACAGAGAGAGGCTCAGAGTGGGAGAGAGAGGCTCAGAGTGGCAGAGTGACAGAGAGAGGCTCAGACTGACAGAGAGACGCTCAGAGCGACAGAGAGAGGCTCAGAGTGATAGAGAGAGGCTCCGTGTGAAAGGCAGAGAGAGGCTCAGAGTGACAGACAGAGGCTCAGAGTGACAGAGAGAGGCTCAGAGCGACAGAGTGAGGCTCAGAGTGACAGAGAGGGGCTCAGAGCGACAGAGAGAGGCTCAGAGTGACAGAGTTATAGAGTTAGGCTCAGAGCGACAGACAGAGGCTCAGAGTGATAGAGTGATAGAGTGAAGCTCAGAGTGACAGAGAGAGGCTCAGAGTGACAGAGAGGGGCTCAGAGCGACAGAGAGAGGCTCAGAGTGACAGAGAGAGGCTCAGAGTGAGAGAGAGAGGCTCAGAGCACAGAGTGAGGCTCAGAGTGACAGAGTGATAGAGAGAGGCTCAGAGTGACAGAGAGAGGCTCAGAGTGACAGAGAGAGGCTCAGAGTGATAGAGAGAGGCTCAGAGTGACAGAGTGATAGAGAGAAGCTCAGAGTGACAGAGAGAGGCTCAGAGTGACAGCGAGAGGCTCAGAGTGACAGCGAGAGGCTCAGAGCGACAGAGAGTGGCTCAGAGTGACAGAGAGAGGCTCAGAGTGAGAGAGAGAGGCTCAGAGTGACAGAGAGAGGCTCAGAGTGATAGAGTGATAGAGAGAAGCTCAGAGTGACAGAGAGAGGCTCAGAGTGACAGAGAGAGGCTCAGAGTGACAGAGAGAGGCTCAGAGTGACAGAGTGAGAGAGAAAAGCTCAGAGTGACAGAGAGCAGCTCAGAGTGACAGAGAGAGGCTCAGAGCGACAGAGAGAGGCTCAGAGTGATAGAGTGATAGAGAGAGGCTCAGAGTGAGAGAGAGAGGCTCAGAGTGACAGAGAGAGGCTCAGAGTGACCGAGAGAGGCTCAGAGTGATAGAGTGATAGAGTGAAGCTCAGAGTGACAGAGAGAGGCTCGGAGTGACAGAGTGACAGAGAGAGGCTCAGAGTGAGAGAGAGAGGCTCATAGCGACAGAGTGAGGCTCAGAGTGACAGAGTGATAGAGAGAGGCTCAGAGTGACAGAGAGAGGCTCAGAGTGACAGAGAGAGGCTCAGACTGACAGAGAGAGGCTCAGAGCGACAGAGAGAGGTTCAGAGTGACAGAGTGACAGAGAGAGGCTCAGAGTGAGAGAGAGAGGCTCAGAGTGACAAAGAGAGGCTCAGAGTGACAGAGAGAGGATCAGTGACAGAGTGAGGCTCAGAGTGACAGAGAGACAGAGAGAGGCTCAGATTGACAGAGACAGGATCAGAGTGACAGAGAGCGGCTCAGAGTGACAGAGAGACAGAGAGTGGCTCAGAGTGACAGAGAGAGGCTCAGAGTGACAGAGAGAGGCTCAGAGTGACAGAGAGATTGTGAGAGGCTCAGAGAGACAGAGAGAGGCTCAGAGTGACAGAAAGAGGCTCAGGCCTACAGAGAGATAGAGAGGCTCAGAGCGACAGAGAGAGGATCAGAGTGACAGAGAGAGGATCAGAGTGACAGAGCGATCGAGAGAGGCTCAGAGTGACAGAGAGAGGCTCAGAGCGACAGAGAGAGGCTCAGATTGACAGAGTGACAGAGAGAGGCTCAGAGTGAGAGAGAGTGGCTCAGAGCGACAGAGTGAGGCTCAGAGTGACAGAGTGATAGAGAGAGGCTCAGAGTGACAGAGAGAGGCCCAGAGTGACAGAGAGAGGCTCAGCGCGATAGAGTGTTAGAGAGAAGTTCAGAGTGACAGAGAGAGGCTCTGAGTGACAGAGAGAGGATCAGAGTGACAGAGAGAGGCTCAGAGCGACAGAGAGAGGCTCAGAGTGATAGAGTTATAGAGTTAGGCTCAGAGCGACAGACAGAGGCTCAGAGTGATAGAGTGATAGAGTGAAGCTCAGAGTGACAGAGAGAGGCTCAGAGTGACAGAGAGGGGCTCAGAGCGACAGAGAGAGGCTCAGAGTGACAGAGAGAGGCTCAGAGTGAGAGAGAGAGGCTCAGAGCACAGAGTGAGGCTCAGAGTGACAGAGTGATAGAGAGAGGCTCAGAGTGACAGAGAGAGGCTCAGAGTGACAGAGAGAGGCTCAGAGTGATAGAGAGAGGCTCAGAGTGACAGAGAGAGGCTCAGAGTGATAGAGAGACGCTCAGAGTGACAGAGTGATAGAGAGAAGCTCAGAGTGACAGAGAGAGGCTCAGAGTGACAGCGAGAGGCTCAAAGTGACAGCGAGAGGCCCAGAGCGACAGAGAGAGGCTCAGAGTGACAGAGTGACAGAGAGAGGCTCAGAGTGAGAGAGAGAGGCTCAGAGTGACAGAGAGAGGCTCAGAGTGACAGAGAGAGGCTCAGAGTGATAGAGTGATAGAGAGAAGCTCAGAGTGACAGAGAGAGGCTCAGAGTGACAGAGAGAGGCTCATAGTGACAGAGAGAGGCTCAGAGTGACAGAGAGAGTCTCCGAGCGACAGAGAGAGGCTCAGAGCGACAGAGTGACAGAGAGAGGCTCAGAGTGAGAGAGAGAGGCTCAGAGTGACAGAGAGAGGCTCTGAGTGACAGAGAGAGGCTCAGACTGATAGAGTGATAGAGAGAAGCTCAGAGTGACAGAGAGAGGCTCAGAGTGACAGAGAGAGGCTGAGAGCGACAGAGAGAGGCTCAGAGTGACAGAGTGACAGAGAGAGGCTCAGAGTGAGAGAGAGAGGCTCATAGCGACAGAGTGAGGCTCAGAGTGACAGAGTGATAGAGAGAGGCTCAGAGTGACAGAGAGAGGCTCAGAGTGACAGAGAGAGGCTCAGAGTGACAGAGTGATAGAGAGAAGCTCAGAGTGACAGACAGAGGCTCAGAGTGACAGAGAGAGGCTCAGAGCGACAGAGAGAGGCTCAGAGTGACAGAGTGACAGAGAGAGGCTCAGAGTGAGAGAGAGAGGCTCAGAGTGACAAAGAGAGGCTCAGAGTGACAGAGAGAGGATCAGTGACAGAGTGAGGCTCAGAGTGACAGAGAGACAGAGAGAGGCTCAGATTGACAGAGAGAGGCTCAGAATGACAGAGAGAGGCTCAGAGTGACAGAGAGATTGTGAGAGGATCAGAGAGACAGAGCGACAGAGAGAGGCTCAGAGTGACAGAGAGAGGCTCAGGCCTACAGAGAGATAGAGAGGCTCAGAGCGACAGAGAGAGGATCAGAGTGACAAAGAGAGGGTCAGAGTGACAGAGCGATCGAGAGAGGCTCAGAGTGACAGAGAGAGGCTCAGAGCGACAGAGAGAGGCTCAGAGTGACAGAGTGACGGAGAGAGGCTCAGAGTGAGAGAGAGTGGCTCAGAGTGACAGAGAGAGGCCCAGAGTGACAGAGAGAGGCTCAGCGCGATAGACTGATAGAGAGAAGCTCAGAGTGACAGAGAGAGGCTCAGAGTGACAGAGAGAGGGTCAGAGTGACAGAGAGAGGATCAGAGTGACAGAGCGATCGAGAGAGGCTCAGAGTGACAGAGAGAGGCTCAGAGTGACAGAGAGAGGCTCAGAGTGAGAGAGAGTGGCTCAGAGCGACAGAGTGAGGCTCAGAGTGACAGAGTGAGAGAGAGAGGCTCAGAGTGACAAAGAGAGGCTCAGAGTGACAGAGAGAGGATCAGTGACAGAGTGATGCTCAGACTGACAGAGAGACAGAGAGAGGCTCAGAGTGACAGAGAGAGGATCAGAGTGACAGAGAGAGGTTCAGAGTGACAGAGAGACAGAGAGTGGCTCAGAGTGACAGAGAGGCTCAGAGTGACAGAGAGAGGCTCAGAGTGACAAAGAGAGGCTCAGAGTGACAGAGAGAGAATCAGTGACAGAGTGAGGCTCAGAGTGACAGAGAGACAGAGAGAGGCTCAGAGCGACAGAGAGAGGATCGGAGTGACAGAGAGAGGCTCAGAGCGACAGAGAGGCTCAGAGTGACAGAGAGAGGCTCAGAGTGACAAAGAGAGGCTCAGAGTGACAGAGAGAGGATCAGTGACAGAGTGAGGCTCAGAGTGACAGAGAGACAGAGAGAGGCTCAGAGCGACAGAGAGAGGATCGGAGTGACAGAGTGAGGCTCAGAGTCACAGAGTGATAGAGAGGCTCAGATTGATAAAGTTATAGAGAGAGGCTCAGAGTGATAGAGAGAGGCTCCGTGTGAAAGGCAGAGAGAGGCTCAGAGTGACAGAGAGAGGCTCAGAGTGACAGAGAGAGGCTCAGAGCGACAGAGAGAGGCTCAGAGTGACAGAGAGGGGCTCAGAGCGACAGAGAGAGGCTCAGAGTGATAGAGTGATAGAGAGAAGCTCAGAGTGACAGAGAGAGGCTCAGAGTGACAGAGTGAGGCTCAGAGTGATAGAGTGAGGCTCAGAGTGATAGAGAGAGGCTCAGAGTGACAGAGAGAGGCTCAGAGTGACCGAGAGAGGCTCAGAGTGACAAAGAGCGGCTCAGAGCGACAGAGAGAGGATCAGAGTGACAGAGAGAGGCTCAGAGTGACAGAGAGAGCGAGAGAGGCTCAGAGTGAGAGAGGCTCAGAGTGACAGAGAGAGGCTCAGAGTGACAGAGAGAGGATCGGAGTGACAGAGAGAGGCTCAGAGTGACAGAGCGACAGAGAAAGGCTTAGAGCGACAAAGAGAGTGCATCAGATTGACAGAGTGACAGAGAGAGGCTCAGAGAGACAGAGAGAAGCTCAGAGTGACAGAGAGAGGATCGGAGTGACAGAGAGAGGCTCAGAGTGACAGAGAGAGGCTCAGAGTGACAAAGACAGGGTCAGAGTGACAGAGAGAGGCTCAGAGCGACAGAGAGAGGCTCAGAGTGACAGAGAGAGGCTCAGAGTGACAAAGAGAAGATCAGAGTGACAGAGAGAGGATCAGAGTGACAGAGAGAGGCTCAGAGTCACAGAGAGGCTAAGAGTGACAGAGAGAGGCTCACAGTCACAGAGAGAGGCTCAGAGTGACAGAGAGAGGCTCAGAGTGACAGAGAGAGGATCAGAGTCACAGAGAGCGGCTCAGATTGACAGAGAGAGGCTCAGAGTGACAAAGAGAGGCTCAGAGTGACAGAGAGACAGAGAGAGGCTCAGACTGACAGAGAGAGGCACAGAGCGACAGAGTGAGGCTCAGAGTGACAGAAAGTGGCTCAGATTGACAGAGAGAGGCTCAGAGTGACAAAGAGAGGCTCAGAGTGACAGAGAGAGGCTCAGAGTGACAGAGAGAGGCACAGAGCGACAGAGTGAGGCTCAGAGTGACAGTGATAGAGAGAGGCTCAGAGTGAGAGAGTGATAGAGAGTGGCTCAGAGTGACAGAGAGAGGCTCAGTGTGACAGAGAGAGGCTCAGAGTGACAGTGATAGAGAGAGGCTCAGAGTGACAGAGTGATAGAGAGAGGCCCAGAGTGACAGGCAGAGGCACAGAGCGACAGAGTGAGGCTCAGAGTGACAGACAGTGGCTCAGAGTGACAGAGAGAGGCTCACAGTGACAAAGAGAGGCTCAGAGTGACAGAGAGAGGATCAGAGTGACAGAGAGAGGCTCAGAGTGACAGAGTGATAGAGAGTGGCTCTAAGTGACAGAGAGAGGCTCAGAGTGACAGAGAGAGGCTCTGAGTGACAGAGAGAGGCTCAGAGTGACAGAGAGACTGAGAGAGGCTCAGAGTGACAGAGAGAGGATCAGAGTGACAGAGAGAGGATCAGAGCGACAGAGAGAGGCTCAGAGTGACAGAGAGAGGCTCAGAGTGACAGAGAGGAGATCAGAGTGACAGAGAGAGGCTAAGAGTGACAGAGAGAGGCTCAGAGTCACAGAGAGAGGCTCAGAGTGACAGAGAGAGGCTCAGAGTGACAAATAGAATCTCAGAGTGACAGAGAGAGGATCAGAGTGACAGAGAGAGGCTCAGATTGATAAAGTGACAGAGAGAGGATCAGAGTGACAGAGAGAGGATCAGAGTGCCAGAGTGATAGAGAGAGGGTCAGAGTGACAGAGAGAGGATCAGAGCGACAGAGAGAGGCTCAGAGTGACAGAGAGAGGCTCAGAGTGACAAAGAGGAGATCAGAGTGACAGAGAGAGGATCAGAGTGACAGAGAGGGGCTCAGAGTCACAGAGAGGCTAAGAGTGACAGAGAGAGGCTCAGAGTCACAGAGAGAGGCTCAGAGTGACAGAGAGAGGCTCAGAGCGACAGAGAGAGGATCCGAGTGACAGAGAGATGGAGGGAGGCTCAGAGTGACAGAGTGACAGAGAGAGGCTCAGAGTGGCAGAGAGAGGATCCGAGTGACAGAGAGATGGAGGGAGGCTCAGAGTGACAGAGTGACAGAGAGAGGCTCAGAGTGACAGAGGGAGGCTCAGAGTGACAGAGAGAGGCTCAGAGTGACAGGCAGAGGCTCAGAGTGATAAAGAGAAGCTCAGAGTGACAGAGAGAGGCTCAGAGTGACTGTGATAGAGAGAGGATCAGAGTGACAGAGTGATAGAGAGAGGCTCAGAGTGACAGAGAGAGGCTCAGAGTGACAGAGAGAGGCCCAGTGTGTCAGAGAGAGAACTCAGAGTGACATTGAGAGGCTCAAAGTGACAGAGAGAGGCACAGAGGGACAGAGTGGCTCAGAGTGACAGAGAGATTCTCAGAGTGACAGAAAGAGGCTCAGAGCGACAGAGAGAGGATCGGAGTGACAGAGTGAGGCTCAGAGTGACAGAGTGAGAGAGAGAGGCTCAGATTGATAAAGTGATAGAGAGAGGCTCAGAATGATAGAGAGAGGTTCCGTGTGACAGGCAGAGAGAGGCTCAGAGTGACAGAGAGAGGCTCAGAGTGACAGAGAGAGGCTCAGAGCGACAGAGTGAGGCTCAGAGTGACAGAGAGAGGCTCAGAGCGACAGAGAGAGGCTCAGAGTGATAGAGAGAAGCTCAGAGTGACAGAGAGAGGCTCAGAGTGACAGAGAGAAGCTCAGAGTGACAGAGAGAGGATCGGAGTGACAGAGAGAGGCTCAGAGTGACAGAGAGAGGCTCAGAGTGACAAAGACAGGGTCAGAGTGACAGAGAGAGGCTCAGAGCGACAGAGAGAGGCTCAGAGTGACAGAGAGAGGCTCAGTGTGACAAAGAGAAGATCAGAGTGACAGAGAGAGGATCAGAGTGACAGAGAGAGGCTCAGAGTCACAGAGAGGCTAAGAGTGACAGAGAGAGGCTCACAGTCACAGAGAGAGGCTCAGAGTGACAGAGAGAGGCTCAGAGTGACAGAGAGAGGATCAGAGTCACAGAGAGCGGCTCAGATTGACAGAGAGAGGCTCAGAGTGACAAAGAGAGGCTCAGAGTGACAGAGAGACAGAGAGAGGCTCAGACTGACAGAGAGAGGCACAGAGCGACAGAGTGAGGCTCAGAGTGACAGAAAGTGGCTCAGATTGACAGAGAGAGGCTCAGAGTGACAAAGAGAGGCTCAGAGTGACAGAGAGAGGCTCAGAGTGACAGAGAGAGGCACAGAGCGACAGAGTGAGGCTCAGAGTGACAGTGATAGAGAGAGGCTCAGAGTGAGAGAGTGATAGAGAGTGGCTCAGAGTGACAGAGAGAGGCTCAGTGTGACAGAGAGAGGCTCAGAGTGACAGTGATAGAGAGAGGCTCAGAGTGACAGGCAGAGGCTCAGAGTGGGAGAGAGAGGCTCAGAGTGGCAGAGTGACAGAGAGAGGCTCAGAGTGAGAGAGGGAGGCTCAGAGTGACAAAGAGAGGCTCAGACTGACAGAAAGACGCTCAGAGCGACAGAGAGAGGCTCAGAGTGATAGAGAGAGGCTCCGTGTGAAAGGCAGAGAGAGGCTCAGAGTGACAGAGAGAGGCTCAGAGTGACAGAGAGAGGCTCAGAGCGACAGAGTGAGGCTCAGAGTGACAGAGAGAGGCTCAGAGCGACAGAGAGAGGCTCAGAGTGACAGAGTTATAGAGTTAGGCTCAGAGCGACAGACAGAGGCTCAGAGTGATAGAGTGATAGAGTGAAGCTCAGAGTGACAGAGAGGGGCTCAGAGCGACAGAGAGAGGCTCAGAGTGACAGAGAGAGGCTCAGAGTGAGAGAGAGAGGCTCAGAGCACAGAGTGAGGCTCAGAGTGACAGAGTGATAGAGAGAGGCTCAGAGTGACAGAGAGAGGCTCAGAGTGACAGAGAGAGGCTCAGAGTGATAGAGAGAGGCTCAGAGTGACAGAGTGATAGAGAGAAGCTCAGAGTGACAGAGAGAGGCTCAGAGTGACAGCGAGAGGCTCAGAGTGACAGCAAGAGGCTCAGAGCGACAGAGAGTGGCTCAGAGTGACAGAGTGACAGAGAGAGGCTCAGAGTGAGAGAGAGAGGCTCAGAGTGACAGAGAGGGGCTCAGAGTGACAGAGAGAGGCTCAGAGTGATAGAGTGATAGAGAGAAGCTCAGAGTGACAGAGAGAGGCTCAGAGTGACAGAGAGAGGCTCAGAGTGACAGAGAGAGGCTCAGAGTGACAGAGTGATAGAGAGAAGCTCAGAGTGACAGAGAGCAGCTCAGAGTGACAGAGAGAGGCTCAGAGCGACAGAGAGAGGCTCAGAGTGACAGAGTGACAGAGAGAGGCTCAGAGTGAGAGAGAGAGGCTCAGAGTGACAGAGAGAGGCTCAGAGTGACCGAGAGAGGCTCAGAGTGATAGAGTGATAGAGTGAAGCTCAGAGTGACAGAGAGAGGCTCGGAGTGACAGAGTGACAGAGAGAGGCTCAGAGTGAGAGAGAGAGGCTCATAGCGACAGAGTGAGGCTCAGAGTGACAGAGTGATAGAGAGAGGCTCAGAGTGACAGAGAGAGGCTCAGAGTGACAGAGAGAGGCTCAGACTGACAGAGAGAGGCTCAGAGTGAGAGAGAGAGGCTCAGAGTGACAAAGAGAGGCTCAGAGTGACAGAGAGAGGATCAGTGACAGAGTGAGGCTCAGAGTGACAGAGAGACAGAGAGAGGCTCAGATTGACAGTGACAGGATCAGAGTGACAGAGAGCGGCTCAGAGTGACAGAGAGACAGAGAGTGGCTCAGAGTGACAGAGAGAGGCTCAGAGTGACAGAGAGAGGCTCAGAGTGACAGAGAGATTGTGAGAGGCTCAGAGAGACAGAGCGACAGAGAGAGGCTCAGAGTGACAGAAAGAGGCTCAGGCCTACAGAGAGATAGAGAGGCTCAGAGCGACAGAGAGAGGATCAGAGTGACAGAGAGAGGATCAGAGTGAAAGAGCGATCGAGAGAGGCTCAGAGTGACAGAGAGAGGCTCAGAGCGACAGAGAGAGGCTCAGAGTGACAGAGTGACAGAGAGAGGCTCAGAGTGAGAGAGAGTGGCTCAGAGCGACAGAGTGAGGCTCAGAGTGACAGAGTGATAGAGAGAGGCTCAGAGTGACAGAGAGAGGCCCAGAGTGACAGAGAGAGGCTCAGCGCGATAGAGTGATAGAGAGAAGTTCAGAGTGACAGAGAGAGGCTCTGAGTGACAGAGAGAGGATCAGAGTGACAGAGAGAGGCTCAGAGCGACAGAGAGAGGCTCAGAGTGATAGAGTTATAGAGTTAGGCTCAGAGCGACAGACAGAGGCTCAGAGTGATAGAGTGATAGAGTGAAGCTCAGAGTGACAGAGAGAGGCTCAGAGTGACAGAGAGGGGCTCAGAGCGACAGAGAGAGGCTCAGAGTGACAGAGAGAGGCTCAGAGTGAGAGAGAGAGGCTCAGAGCACAGAGTGAGGCTCAGAGTGACAGAGTGATAGAGAGAGGCTCAGAGTGACAGAGAGAGGCTCAGAGTGACAGAGAGAGGCTCAGAGTGATAGAGAGAGGCTCAGAGTGACAGAGAGAGGCTCAGAGTGATAGAGAGACGCTCAGAGTGACAGAGTGATAGAGAGAAGCTCAGAGTGACAGAGAGAGGCTCAGAGTGACAGCGAGAGGCTAAAAGTGACAGCGAGAGGCCCAGAGCGACAGAGAGAGGCTCAGAGTGACAGAGTGACAGAGAGAGGCTCAGAGTGAGAGAGAGAGGCTCAGAGTGACAGAGAGAGGCTCAGAGTGACAGAGAGAGGCTCAGAGTGATAGAGTGATAGAGAGAAGCTCAGAGTGACAGAGAGAGGCTCAGAGTGACAGAGAGAGGCTCAGAGTGAGAGAGAGAGGCTCAGAGTGACAGAGAGAGTCTCCGAGCGACAGAGAGAGGCTCAGAGTGACAGAGTGACAGAGAGAGGCTCAGAGTGAGAGAGAGAGGCTCAGAGTGACAGAGAGAGGCTCAGAGTGACAGAGAGAGGCTCAGACTGATAGAGTGATAGAGAGAAGCTCAGAGTGACAGAGAGAGGCTCAGAGTGACAGAGAGAGGCTGAGAGCGACAGAGAGAGGCTCAGTGTGACAGAGTGACAGAGAGAGGCTCAGAGTGAGAGAGAGAGGCTCATAGCGACAGAGTGAGGCTCAGAGTGACAGAGTGATAGAGAGAGGCTCAGAGTGACAGAGAGAGGCTCAGAGTGACAGAGAGAGGCTCAGAGTGACAGAGTGATAGAGAGAAGCTCAGAGTGACAGACAGAGGCTCAGAGTGACAGAGAGAGGCTCAGAGCGACAGAGAGAGGCTCAGAGTGACAGAGTGACAGAGAGAGGCTCAGAGTGAGAGAGAGAGGCTCAGAGTGACAAAGAGAGGCTCAGAGTGACAGAGAGAGGATCAGTGACAGAGTGAGGCTCAGAGTGACAGAGAGACAGAGAGAGGCTCAGATTGACAGAGACAGGATCAGAGTGACAGAGAGAGGCTCAGAGTGACAGAGTGACAGAGAGAGGCTCAGAGTGACAGAGAGATTGTGAGAGGCTCAGAGAGACAGAGCGACAGAGAGAGGCTCAGAGTGACAGAGAGAGGCTCAGGCCTACAGAGAGATAGAGAGGCTCAGAGCGACAGAGAGAGGATCAGAGTGACAGAGAGAGGGTCAGAGTGACAGAGCGATCGAGAGAGGCTCAGAGTGACAGAGAGAGGCTCAGAGCGACAGAGAGAGGCTCAGAGTGACAGAGTGACAGAGAGAAGCTCAGAGTGAGAGAGAGTGGCTCAGAGTGACAGAGAGAGGCCCAGAGTGACAGAGAGAGGCTCAGCGCGATAGAGTGATAGAGAGAAGCTCAGAGTGACAGAGAGAGGCTCAGAGTGACAGAGAGAGGATCAGAGTGACAGAGAGAGGATCAGAGTGACGGAGCGATCGAGAGAGGCTCAGAGTGACAGAGAGAGGCTCAGAGTGACAGAGAGAGGCTCAGAGTGAGAGAGAGTGGCTCAGAGCGACAGAGTGAGGCTCAGAGTGACAGAGTGAGAGAGAGAGGCTCAGAGTGACAAAGAGAGGCTCTGAGTGACAGAGAGAGGATCAGTGACAGAGTGATGCTCAGACTGACAGAGAGACAGAGAGAGGCTCAGAGTGACAGAGAGAGGATCAGAGTGACAGAGAGAGGTTCAGAGTGACAGAGAGACAGAGAGTGGCTCAGAGTGACAGAGAGGCTCAGAGTGACAGAGAGAGGCTCAGAGTGATAGAGTGATAGAGAGAAGCTCAGAGTGACAGAGAGAGGCTCAGAGTGACAGAGTGAGGCTCAGAGTGATAGAGTGAGGCTCAGAGTGATAGAGAGAGGCTCAGAGTGACAGAGAGAGGCTCAGAGTGACAGAGAGAGGCTCAGAGTGACAGAGAGAGGCTCAGAGTGACAGAGTGACAGAGAGAGGCTCAGAGTGAGACAGTGAGGCTCAGAGCGACAGAGTGAGGCTCAGAGTGACAGAGTGACAGAGAGTGGCTCAGAGTGATAGAGAGAGGCTCAGAGTGACAGAGAGTGGCTCAGAGTGACAGAGAGAGGATCAGAGTGACAGAGCGATCGAGAGAGGCTCAGAGTGTCAGAGAGAGGCTCAGAGCGACAGAGAGAGGCTCAGAGTGACAGAGTGATAGAGAGAGGCTCAGAGTGACAGAAATAGGCTCAGAGTGACAAAGAGAGGCTCAGAGTGACAGAGAGAGGATCAGTGACAGAGTGAGGCTCAGAGTGACAGAGAGACAGAGAGAGGCTCAGAGTGACAGAGAGAGGATCAGAGTGACAGAGAGAGGCTCAGAGTGACAAAGAGAGGCTCAGAGTGACAGAGAGAGGATCAGTGACAGAGTGAGGCTCAGAGTGACAGAGAGACAGAGAGAGGCTCAGAGTGACAGAGAGAGGATCAGAGTGACAGAGAGAGGCTCAGAGTGACAGTGAGACAGAGAGTGGCTCAGAGTGACAGAGTGAGGCTCAGAGTAACAGAGTGATAGAGAGAGGCTCAGAGTGACAGAGAGAGGCTCAGAGTGACAAGGAGAGGCTCAGAGTGATAGAGAGAGGATCAGTGACAGAGTGAGGCTCAGAGTGACAGAGAGACAGAGAGAGGCTCAGAGTGACAGAGAGAGGATCAGTGACAGAGTGAGGCTCAGAGTGACAGAGAGACAGAGAGAGGCTCAGAGTGACAGAGAGGATCAGAGCGACAGAGAGAGGATCAGAGTTACAGAGAGACAGAGAGTGGCTCAGAGTGACAGAGAGAGGCTCAGAGTGACAGGGGGAGGCTCAGAGTGACAGAGAGATTGAGAGAGGCTCAGAGCGACAGAGAGAGGTTCAGAGTGACAGAGAGAGGCTCAGACCGAAAGATAGAGAGGCTCATAGTGACAGAGAGAGGCTCAGAGCGACAGAGAGAGGCTCAGAGTGACAGAGAGAGGCTCAGAGTGAGAGAGAGAGGCTCTTAGTGACAAAGAAAGGCTCAGAGTGACAGAGAGAGGATCAGTGACAGAGTGAGGCTCAGAGTGACAGAGAGACAGAGAGAGGCTCAGAGTGACAGAGAGAGGATCAGAGTGACAGAGAGAGGCTCAGAGTGACAGTGAGACAGAGAGTGGCTCAGAGTGACAGAGAGAGGCTCAGAGTGACAGAGAGAGGCTCAGAGTGACAGAGAGATTGTGAGAGGCTCAGAGTGACAGAGCGACAGAGAGAGGCTCAGAGTGACAGAGAGAGGCTCAAGCCGACAGAGAGATAGAGAGGCTCAGAGTGACAGAGAGAGGATCAGAGTGACAGAGAGAGGATCAGAGTGTTAGAGAGAGGCTCAGAGTGACAGAGAGAGGCTCAGAGCGACAGAGAGAGGCTCAGAGCGACAGAGAGAGGCTCAGAGTGACAGAGTGAGAGAGAGAGGCTCAGAGTGAGAGAGAGTGGCTCAGAGCGACAGAGTGAGGCTCAGAGTGACAGAGTGATAGAGAGAGGCTCAGAGTGACAGAGAGAGGCTCAGAGTGACAGAGAGAGGCTCAGAGTGATAGAGTGATAGAGAGAAGCTCAGAGTGACAAAGAGAGGCTCAGAGTGACAGAGAGAGGATCAGAGTGACAGAGAGAGGATCAGAGTGACAGAGCGATCGAGAGAGGCTCAGAGTGACAGAGAGAGGCTCAGAGCGACAGAGAGAGGCTCAGAGTGACAGAGTGACAGAGAGAGGCTCAGAGTGACAGGGGGAGGCTCAGAGTGACAGAGAGATTGAGACAGGCTCAGAGTGACAGAGCGACAGAGAGAAGTTCAGAGTGACAGAGAGAGGCTCAGACCGAAAGATAGAGACGCTCAGAGTGACAGAGAGAGGCTCAGAGTGATAGAGAGAAGCTCAGAGTGACAGTGAGACAGAGAGTGGCTCAGAGTGACAGAGAGAGGCTCAGAGTGACAGAGAGAGGCTCAGAGTGACAGAGTGATAGAGTGAGGCTCAGAGTGACAGAGAGAGGCTCAGAGTGACAGAGAGAGGCTCAGAGTGATAGAGTGATAGAGAGAAGCTCAGAGTGACAGAGAGAGGCTCAGAGTGACAGAGCGACAGAGAGAGGCTCAGAGTGACAGAGAGAGGCTCAGAGTGACAGAGAGAGGCTCAGAGTGATAGAGAGAGGCTCAGAGTGACAGAGAGAGGATCAGAGTGACAGAGAGAGGCTCAAGCCGACAGAGAGATAGAGAGGCTCAGAGTGACAGAGAGAGACTCAGAGTGACAGAGAGAGGCTCAGAGTGATAGAGAGAAGCTCAGAGTGACAGAGAGAGGCTCAGAGTGACAGAGCGACAGAGAGAGGCTCAGAGTGACAGAGCGACAGAGAGAGGCTCAGAGTGACAGAGAGAGGCTCAAGCCGACAGAGAGATAGAGAGGCTCAGAGTGACAGAGAGAGGCTCAGAGTGACAGAGAGAGACTCAGAGTGACAGAGAGAGGCTCAGAGTGACAGAGAGAGGATCAGAGTGACAGAGAGAGGATCAGAGTGACAGAGAGAGGCTCAGAGTGACAGAGTGACAGAGAGAGGCTCAGAGTGAGAGAGAGACGCTCAGAGTGACAGAGTGACAGAGCGATCGAGAGAGGCTCAGAGTGACAGAGAGAGGCTCAGAGCGACAGAGAGAGGCTCAGAGTGACAGAGAGAGGCTCAGAGTGACAGAGAGACTGAGAGAGAGAGGCTCAGAGTGACAGAGTGAGAGAGAGAGGCTCAGAGTGACAGAGTGAGAGAGAGAGGCTCAGAGTGACAAAGAGAGGCTCAGAGTGACAGAGAGAGGATCAGTGACAGAGTGAGGCTCAGAGTGACAGAGAGACAGAGAGAGGCTCAGAGTGACAGTGAGACAGAGAGTGGCTCAGAGTGACAGAGAGAGGCTCAGAGTGACAGAGAGATTGAGAGAGGCTCAGAGTGACAGAGCGACAGAGAGAGGCTCAGAGTGACAGAGAGAGGCTCAAGCCGACAGAGAGATAGAGAGGCTCAGAGTGACAGAGAGAGGATCAGAGTGACAGAGAGAGGCTCAGAGTGACAGAGAGAGGATCAGAGTGACAGAGAGAGGATCAGTGACAGAGTGAGGCTCAGAGTGACAGAGAGACAGAGAGAGGCTCAGAGCGACAGAGAGAGGCTCAGAGCGACAGAGAGAGGCTCAGAGTGACAGAGAGAGGCTCAGAGTGACAGAGAGACTGAGAGAGAGAGGCTCAGAGTGACAGAGTGAGAGAGAGAGGCTCAGAGTGACAGAGTGAGAGAGAGAGGCTCAGAGTGACAAAGAGAGGCTCAGAGTGACAGAGAGAGGATCAGTGACAGAGTGAGGCTCAGAGTGACAGAGAGACAGAGAGAGGCTCAGAGTGACAGAGAGAGGCTCAGAGTGACAGAGAGATTGAGAGAGGCTCAGAGTGACAGAGCGACAGAGAGAGGCTCAGAGTGACAGAGAGAGGCTCAGAGTGACAGAGAGAGGATCAGTGACAGAGTGAGGCTCAGAGTGACAGAGAGACAGAGAGAGGCTCAGAGTGACAGAGAGAGGATCAGAGTGACAGAGAGAGGCTCAGAGTGACAGTGAGACAGAGAGTGGCTCAGAGTGACAGAGAGAGGCTCAGAGTGACAGAGAGATTGAGAGAGGCTCAGAGTGACAGAGCGACAGAGAGAGGCTCAAGCCGACAGAGAGATAGAGAGGCTCAGAGTGTCAGAGAGAGGATCAGAGTGACAGAGAGAGGATCAGAGTGACAGAGCGATCGAGAGAGGCTCAGAGTGACAGAGAGAGGCTCAGAGTGACAGAGAGATGCTCAGAGTGACAGAGTGAGAGAGAGAGGCTCAGAGTGCGAGAGAGTGGCTCAGAGCGACAGAGTGAGGCTCAGAGTGACAGAGTGATAGAGAGAGGCTCAGAGTGACAGAGAGAGGCTCAGAGTGATAGAGTGATAGAGAGAAGCTCAGAGTGACAGAGAGAGGCTCAGAGTGACAGAGAGAGGTTCAGAGTGACAGAGAGAGGATCAGAGTGACAGAGTGACAGAGAGAGGCTCAGAGTGACAGAGTGACAGAGAGAGGCTCAGAGTGACAGGGGGAGGCTCAGAGTGACAGAGAGATTGAGAGACGCTCAGAGTGACAGAGCGACAGAGAGAGGTTCAGAGTGAGAGAGAGAGGCTCAGACCGAAAGATAGAGAGGCTCAGAGTGACAGAGAGAGGCTCAGAGCGACAGAGAGAGGCTCAGAGTGACAGAGTGACAGAGAGAGGCTCAGAGTGAGAGAGAGAGGCTCAGAGTGACAAAGAGAGGCTCAGAGTGACAGAGAGAGGATCAGTGACAGAGTGAGGCTCAGAGTGACAGAGAGACAGAGAGAGGCTCAGAGTGACAGAGAGAGGATCAGAGTGACAGAGAGAGGCTCAGAGTGACAGTGAGACAGAGAGTGGCTCAGAGTGACAGAGTGAGGCTCAGAGTGACAGAGTGATAGAGAGAGGCTCAGAGTGACAGAGAGAGGCTCAGAGTGACAGGGAGAGGCTCAGAGTGATAGAGTGAGAGAGTGAGGCTCATGGTGACAAAGAGAGGCTCAGAGTGACAGAGAGAGGATCAGTGACAGAGTGAGGCTCAGAGTGACAGAGAGACAGAGAGAGGCTCAGAGTGACAGAGAGGATCAGAGTGACAGAGAGAGGATCAGAGTGACAGAGAGACAGAGAGTGGCTCAGAGTGACAGAGAGAGGCTCAGAGTGACAGGGGGAGGCTCAGAGTGACAGAGAGATTGAGAGAGGCTCAGAGCGACAGAGAAAGGTTCAGAGTGACAGAGAGAGGCTCAGACCGAAAGATAGAGAGGCTCATAGTGACAGAGAGAGGCTCAGAGCGACAGAGAGAGGCTCAGAGTGACAGAGAGAGGCTCAGAGTGAGAGAGAGAGGCTCTTAGTGACAAAGAGAGGCTCAGAGTGACAGAGAGAGGATCAGTGACAGAGTGAGGCTCAGAGTGACAGAGAGACAGAGAGAGGCTCAGAGTGACAGAGAGAGGATCAGAGTGACAGAGAGAGGCTCAGAGTGACCATGAGACAGAGAGTGGCTCAGAGTGACAGAGAGAGGCTCAGAGCGACAGAGAGAGGCTCAGAGTGACAGAGTGACAGAGAGAGGCTCAGAGTGACAGAGTGACAGATAGAGAGGCTCAGAGTGACAGGGGGAGGCTCAGAGTGACAGAGAGATTGAGAGAGGCTCAGAGTGACAGAGCGACAGAGAGAGGCTCAGAGTGACAGAGAGAGGATCAGAGTGACAGAGAGTGGATCAGAGTGACAGAGCGATCGAGAGAGGCTCAGAGTGACAGAGAGAGGCTCAGAGAGACAGAGAGAGGCTCAGAGTGACAGAGTGAGAGAGAGAGAGGCTCAGAGTGAGAGAGAGTGGCTCAGAGCGACAGAGTGAGGCTCAGAGTGACAGAGAGAGGCTCAGAGTGACAGAGAGAGGCTCAGAGTGATAGAGTGATAGAGAGAGGCTCAGAGTGACAGAGAGAGGCTCAGAGTGACAGAGAGAGGCTCAGAGTGACAGAGAGAGGCTCAGAGTGATAGAGTGATAGAGAGAAGCTCAGAGTGACAGAGAGAGGCTCAGAGTGACAGAGAGAGGATCAGAGTGACAGAGAGAGGATCAGAGTGACAGAGCGATCGAGAGAGGCTCAGAGTGACAGAGAGAGGCTCAGAGCGACAGAGAGAGGCTCAGCGTGACAGAGTGACAGAGAGAGGCTCAGAGTGACAGAGTGAGAGAGAGTGGCTCAGAGTGACAAAGAGAGGCTCAGAGTGACAGAGAGAGGATCAGTGACAGAGTGAGGCACAGAGTGACAGAGAGACAGAGAGAGGCTCAGAGTGACAGAGAGAGGATCAGAGTGACAGAGAGAGGTTCAGAGTGACAGAGAGACAGAGAGTGGCTCAGCGTGACAGAGAAAGGCTCAGAGTGACAGGGAGAGGCTCAGAGTGACAGAGAGATTGAGAGAGGCTCAGAGTGACAGGGGGAGGCTCAGAGTGACAGAGAGAGGCTCAGAGTGACAGAGTGAGAGAGAGAGAGGCTCAGAGTGACAGAGCGACAGAGAGAAGTTCAGAGTGACAGAGAGAGGCTCAGACCGAAAGATAGAGAGGCTCAGAGTGACAGAGAGAGGCTCAGAGTGACAGAGAGAGGCTCAGAGTGACAGAGAGAGGCTCAGAGTGACAGTGAGACAGAGAGTGGCTCAGAGTGACAGAGAGAGGCTCAGAGTGACAGAGAGAAGCTCAGGGTGACAGAGAGATTGAGAGAGGCTCAGAGTGACAGAGCGACAGAGAGAGGCTCAGAGTGACAGAGAGAGGATCAGAGTGACAGAGCGATCGAGAGAGGCTCAGAGTGACAGAGAGAGGCTCAGAGCGACAGAGAGAGGCTCAGAGTGACAGAGTGAGAGAGAGAGAGGCTCAGAGTGAGAGAGAGTGGCTCAGAGCGACAGAGTGAGGCTCAGAGTGACAGAGTGATAGAGAGAGGCTCAGAGTGACAGAGAGAGGCTCAGAGTGACAGAGAGAGGCTCAGAGTGATAGAGAGAGGCACAGAGCGACAGAGAGAGGATCAGAGTGACAGAGAGAGGATCAGAGTGACAGAGCGATCGAGAGAGGCTCAGAGTGAGAGAGAGGCTCAGAGCGACAGAGAGAGGCTCAGCGTGACAGAGTGACAGAGAGAGGCTCAGAGTGACAGAGTGAGAGAGAGTGGCTCAGAGTGACAAAGAGAGGCTCAGAGTGACAGAGAGAGGATCAGTGACAGAGTGAGGCACAGAGTGACAGAGAGACAGAGAGAGGCTCAGAGTGACAGAGAGAGGATCAGAGTGACAGAGAGAGGTTCAGAGTGACAGAGAGACAGAGAGTGGCTCAGCGTGACAGAGAAAGGCTCAGAGTGACAGGGAGAGGCTCAGAGTGACAGAGAGATTGAGAGAGGCTCAGAGTGACAGAGAGAGGCTCAGAGTGATAGAGTGATAGAGAGAAGCTCAGAGTGACAGAGAGAGGCTCAGAGTGACAGAGAGAGGATCAGAGTGACAGAGAGAGGATTAGAGTGACAGAGAGAGGATCAGAGTGACAGAGCGATCGAGAGAGGCTCAGAGTGACAGAGAGAGGCTCAGAGTGACAGAGTGACAGAGAGAGGCTCAGAGTGACAGAGTGACAGAGAGAGGCTCAGAGTGACAGGGGGAGGCTCAGAGTGACAGAGAGATTGAGAGAGGCTCAGAGTGACAGAGCGACAGAGAGAGGTTCAGAGTGACAGAGAGAGGCTCAGACCGAAAGATAGAGAGGCTCAGAGTGACAGAGAGAGGCTCAGAGCGACAGAGAGAGGCTCAGAGTGACAGAGTGACAGAGAGAGGCTCAGAGTGAGAGAGAGAGGCTCAGAGTGACAAAGAGAGGCTCAGAGTGACAGAGAGAGGATCAGTGACAGAGTGAGGCTCAGAGTGACAGAGAGACAGAGAGAGGCTCAGAGTGACAGAGAGAGGATCAGAGTGACAGAGAGAGGCTCAGAGTGACAGTGAGACAGAGAGTGGCTCAGAGTGACAGAGTGAGGCTCAGAGTGACAGAGTGATAGAGAGAGGCTCAGAGTGACAGAGTGAGAGAGAGAGGCTCATAGAATCATAGAATCATAGAAGTTTACAGCATGGAAACAGGCCCTTCGGCCCAACCAGTCCATGCCGCCCAGTTTTTTACCATTAAGCTAGTCCCAGTTGCCCGCACTTGGCCCATAACCCTCTATACCCATCTTACCCATGTAACCATCTAAATGCTTTTTGAAAGACACAATTGTACCCGCTTCTACTACTACCTCTGGCAGCCCATTCCAGACACTCACTACCCTCTGAGTGAAGAAATTGCCCCTCTGGGCCCTTCTGAATCTCTCCCCTCTCACCTTAAACCTATGCCCTCTAGTTTTAGACTCCCCTACCTTTGGGAAAAGATGTTGACTATCTACCTTATCTATGCCCCTCATTATTTTATAGACCTCTATAAGATCACCCCTAAGCCTCCTACGCTCCAGGGAAAAAAGTCCCAGTCTATCCAGCCTCTCCTTATAACTCAAACCATCAAGTCCCGGCAACATCCTAGTAAATCTCGGCAACATCCTAGTAAATCTCATGGCTCATGGTGACAAAGAGAGGCTCAGAGTGACAGAGAGAGGATCAGTGACAGAGTGAGGCTCAGAGTGACAGAGAGAGGCTCAGAGTGACAGGGGGAGGCTCAGAGTGACTGAGAGATTGAGAGAGGCTCAGAGCGACAGAGAGAGGTTCAGAGTGACAGAGAGAGGCTCAGACCGAAAGATAGAGAGGCTCATAGTGACAGAGAGAGGCTCAGAGCGACAGAGAGAGGCTCAGAGTGACAGAGAGAGGCTCAGAGTGAGAGAGAGAGGCTCTTAGTGACAAAGAGAGGCTCAGAGTGACAGAGAGAGGATCAGTGACAGAGTGAGGCTCAGAGTGACAGAGAGACAGAGAGAGGCTCAGAGTGACAGAGAGAGGATCAGAGTGACAGAGAGAGGCTCAGAGTGACAGTGAGACAGAGAGTGGCTCAGAGTGACAGAGAGAGGCTCAGAGTGACAGAGAGAGGCTCAGAGTGACAGAGAGATTGAGAGAGGCTCAGAGTGACAGAGCGACAGAGAGAGGCTCAGAGTGACAGAGAGAGGCTCAGAGCGACAGAGAGAGGCTCAGAGTGACAGAGTGAGAGAGAGAGGCTCAGAGTGAGAGAGAGTGGCTCAGAGCGACAGAGTGAGGCTCAGAGTGACAGAGTGATAGAGAGAGGCTCAGAGTGACAGAGAGAGGCTCAGAGTGACAGAGAGAGGCTCAGAGTGATAGAGTGATAGAGAGAAGCTCAGAGTGACAGAGAGAGGCTCAGAGTGACAGAGAGAGGATCAGAGTGACAGAGAGAGGATCAGAGTGACAGAGCGATCGAGAGAGGCTCAGAGTGACAGAGAGAGGCTCAGAGCGACAGAGAGAGGCTCAGAGTGACAGAGTGACAGAGAGAGGCTCAGAGTGACAGAGTGACAGATAGAGAGGCTCAGAGTGACAGGGGGAGGCTCAGAGTGACAGAGAGATTGAGAGAGGCTCAGAGTGACAGAGCGACAGAGAGAGGTTCAGAGTGACAGAGAGAGGCTCAGACCGAAAGATAGAGAGGCTCAGAGTGACAGAGAGAGGCTCAGAGTGACAGAGAGAGGCTCAGAGTGACAGAGAGAGGCTCAGAGTGACAGTAAGACAGAGAGTGGCTCAGAGTGACAGAGAGAGGCTCAGAGTGACAGAGAGAAGCTCAGAGTGACAGAGAGATTGAGAGAGGCTCAGAGTGACAGAGCGACAGAGAGAGGCTCAGAGTGACAGAGAGAGGCTCAAGCCGACAGAGAGATAGAGAGGCTCAGAGTGACAGAGAGAGGATCAGAGTGACAGAGAGAGGATCAGAGTGACAGAGCGATCGAGAGAGGCTCAGAGTGACAGAGAGAGGCTCAGAGCGACAGAGAGAGGCTCAGAGTGACAGAGTGAGAGAGAGAGAGGCTCAGAGTGAGAGAGAGTGGCTCAGAGCGACAGAGTGAGGCTCAGAGTGACAGAGTGATAGAGAGAGGCTCAGAGTGACAGAGAGAGGCTCAGAGTGACAGAGAGAGGCTCAGAGCGACAGAGAGAGGCTCAGAGTGACAGAGTGACAGAGAGAGGCTCAGAGTGACAGAGTGAGAGAGAGAGGCTCAGAGTGACAAAGAGAGGCTCAGAGTGACAGAGAGAGGATCAGTGACAGAGTGAGGCACAGAGTGACAGAGAGACAGAGGGAGGCTCAGAGTGACAGAGAGAGGATCAGAGTGACAGAGAGAGGTTCAGAGTGACAGAGAGACAGAGAGTGGCTCAGCGTGACAGAGAAAGGCTCAGAGTGACAGGGAGAGGCTCAGAGTGACAGAGAGATTGAGAGAGGCTCAGAGTGACAGAGTGACAGAGAGAGGCTCAGAGTGACAGAGAGAGGCTCAGACCGACAGAGAGATAGAGAGGCTCAGAGTGACAGAGAGAGGATCAGAGTGACAGAGAGAGGCTCAGAGTGACAGAGAGACAGAGAGTGGCTCAGAGTGACAGAGAGAGGATCAGAGTGACAGAGAGAGGCTCAGAGTGACAGAGAGATTGAGAGAGGCTCAGAGTGACAGAGCGACAGAGAGAGGCTCAGAGTGACAGAGAGAGGATCAGAGCGACAGAGAGAGGTTCAGAGTGACAGAGTGATGGAGAGAAGCTCAGAGTGACAGAGCGAGGCTCAGAGTGACAGAGAGAGGCTCAGAGCGACAGAGAGGCTCAGAGTGACAGAGTGACAGAGAGAGGCTCAGAGTGAGAGAGAGAGGCTCAGAGTGACAAAGAGAGGCTCAGAGTGACAGAGAGAGGATCAGTGACAGAGTGAGGCTCAGAGTGACAGAGAGACAGAGAGAGGCTCAGAGTGACAGAGAGGATCAGAGTGACAGAGAGAGGTTCAGAGTGACAGAGAGACAGAGAGTGGCTCAGAGTGACAGAGAGAGGATCAGAGTGACAGAGCGATCGAGAGAGGCTCAGAGTGACAGAGAGAGCCTCAGAGCGACAGAGAGAGGCTCAGAGTGACTGAGTGACAGAGAGAGGCTCAGAGTGACAGAGTGAGAGAGAGAGGCTCAGAGTGACAAAGAGAGGCTCAGAGTGACAGAGAGAAGATCAGTGACAGAGTGAGGCTCAGAGTGACAGAGAGACAGAGAGAGGCTCAGAGTGACAGAGAGAGGATCAGAGTGACAGAGAGAGGTTCAGAGTGACAGAGAGACAGAGAGTGGCTCAGCGTGACAGAGAGAGGCTCAGAGTGACAGGGAGAGGCTCAGAGCGACAGAGTGAGGTTCAGAGTGACAGAGTGATAGAGAGAGGCTCAGAGTGACAGAGAGAGGCTCAGAGTGACAGAGAGAGGCTCAGAGTGATAGCGTGATAGAGAGAAGCTCAGAGTGACAGAGAGAGGCTCAGAGTGACAGAGAGAGGCTCAGAGCGACAGAGAGAGGCTCAGAGTGACAGAGAGAGGCTCAGAGTGACAGAGTGATAGAGAGAAGCTCAGAGTGACAGAGAGAGGCTCAGAGCGACAGAGAGAGGCTCAGAGTGACAGAGTGACAGAGAGAGGCTCAGAGTGAGAGAGAGAGGCTCAGAGTGACAAAGAGAGGCTCAGAGTGACAGAGAGAGGATCAGTGACAGAGTGAAGCTCAGAGTGACAGAGAGACAGAGAGAGGCTCAGAGTGACAGAGAGAGGATCAGAGTGACAGAGAGAGGCTCAGAGTGACAGAGAGACAGAGAGTGGCTCAGAGTGACAGAGAGAGGCTCAGAGTGACAGAGAGAGGCTCAGAGTGACAGAGAGATTGAGAGAGGCTCAGAGTGACAGAGCGACAGAGAGAGGCTCAGAGTGACAGAGAGAGGCTCAGGCCGACAGAGAGATAGAGAGGCTCAGAGTGACAGAGAGAGGATCAGAGTGACAGAGAGAGGATCAGAGTGGCAGAGCGATCGAGAGAGGCTCAGCGTGCCAGAGAGAGGCTCAGAGCGACAGAGAGAGGCTCCGAGTGACAGAGTGACAGAGAGAGGCTCAGAGTGAGAGAGAGTGGCTCAGAGCGACAGAGTGAGGCTCAGAGTGACAGAGTGATAGAGAGAGGCTCAGAGTGACAGAGAGAGGCTCAGAGTGACAGGGAGAGGCTCAGAGTGATAGAGTGATAGAGAGAAGCTCAGAGTGACAGAGAGAGGCTCAGAGTGACAGAGAGAGGATCAGAGTGACAGAGAGAGGATCAGAGTGACAGAGCGATCGAGAGAGGCTCAGAGTGACAGAGAGAGGCTCAGAGCGACAGAGAGAGGCTCAGAGTGACAGAGTGATAGAGAGAGGCTCAGAGTGAGAGAGAGTGGCTCAGAGCGACAGAGTGAGGCTCAGAGTGACCGAGTGACAGAGAGAGGCTGAGAGTGACAGAGTGAGAGAGAGAGGCTCAGAGTGACAAAGAGAGGCTCAGAGTGACAGAGAGAGGATCAGTGACAGAGTGAGGCTCAGAGTGACAGAGAGACAGAGAGAGGCTCAGAGTGACAGAGAGAGGATCAGAGTGACAGAGAGAGGCTCAGAGTGATAGCGTGATAGAGAGAAGCTCAGAGTGACAGAGAGATGCTCAGAGTGACAGAGAGAGGCTCAGAGCGACAGAGAGAGGCTCAGAGTGACAGAGTGACAGAGAGAGGCTCAGAGTGACAGAGAGAGGCTCAGAGTGACAGAGTGATAGAGAGAAGCTCAGAGTGACAGAGGGAGGCTCAGAGTGACAGAGAGAGGCTCAGAGCGACAGAGATAGACTCAGAGTGACAGAGTGACAGAGAGAGGCTCAGAGTGAGAGAGAGAGGCTCAGAGTGACAAAGAGAGGCTCAGAGTGACAGAGAGACAGAGAGAGGCTCAGAGTGACAGAGAGAGGATCAGTGACAGAGTGAGGCTCAGAGTGACAGAGAGACAGAGAGAGGCTCAGAGTGACAGAGAGTGGCTCAGAGTGACAGAGAGAGGCTCAGAGTGACATAGAGAGGCTCAGAGTGACAGAGAGATTGAGAGAGGCTCAGAGTGACAGAGCGACAGAGAGAGGCTCAGAGTGACAGAGAGAGGCTCAGGCCGACAGAGAGATAGAGAGGCTCAGAGTGACAGAGAGAGGATCAGAGTGACAGAGAGAGGATCAGAGTGACAGAGCGATCGAGAGAGGCTCAGAGTGACAGAGAGAGGCTCAGAGCGACAGAGAGAGGCTCCGAGTGACAGAGTGACAGAGAGAGGCTCAGAGTGAGAGAGAGTGGCTCAGAGCGACAGAGTGAGGCTCAGAGTGACAGAGTGATAGAGAGAGGCTCAGAGTGACAGAGAGAGGCTCAGAGTGACAGGGAGAGGCTCAGAGTGATAGAGTGAGAGAGAGAGGCTCATGGTGACAAAGAGAGGCTCAGAGTGACAGAGAGAGGATCAGTGACAGAGTGAGGCTCAGAGTGACAGAGAGACAGAGAGAGGCTCAGAGTGACAGAGAGGATCAGAGTGACAGAGAGAGGTTGAGAGAGACATAGAGACAGAGAGTGGCTCAGAGTGACAGAGAGAGGCTCAGAGTGACAGGGGGAGGCTCAGAGTGACAGAGAGATTGAGAGAGGCTCAGAGTGACAGAGCGACAGAGAGAGGTTCAGAGTGACAGAGAGAGGCTCAGACCGAAAGATCGAGAGGCTCAGAGTGACAGAGAGAGGCTCAGAGCGACAGAGAGAGGCTCAGAGTGACAGAGTGACAGAGAGAGGCTGAGAGTGAGAGAAAGAGGCTCAGAGTGACAAAGAGAGGCTCAGAGTGACAGAGAGAGGATCAGTGACAGAGTGAGGCTCAGAGTGACAGAGAGACAGAGAGAGGCTCAGAGTGACAGAGAGAGGATCAGAGTGACAGAGAGAGGCTCAGAGTGACAGTGAGACAGAGAGTGGCTCAGAGTGACAGAGAGAGGCTCAGAGTGACAGAGAGAGGCTCAGAGTGACAGAGAGATTGAGAGAGGCTCAGAGTGACAGAGCGACAGAGAGAGGCTCAGAGTGACCATGAGACAGAGAGTGGCTCAGAGTGACAGAGAGAGGCTCAGAGTGACAGAGAGAGGCTCAGAGTGACAGTGAGACAGAGAGTGGCTCAGAGTGACAGAGAGAGGCTCAGAGTGACAGAGAGAAGCTCAGAGTGACAGAGAGATTGAGAGAGGCTCAGAGTGACAGAGCGACAGAGAGAGGCTCAGAGTGACAGAGAGAGGCTCAAGCCGACAGAGAGATAGAGAGGGTCAGAGTGACAGAGAGAGGATCAGAGTGACAGAGAGAGGATCAGAGCGACAGAGCGATCGAGAGAGGCTCAGAGTGACAGAGAGAGGCTCAGAGCGACAGAGAGAGGCTCAGTGTGACAGAGTGAGAGAGAGAGAGGCTCAGAGTGAGAGAGAGTGGCTCAGAGCGACAGAGTGAGGCTCAGAGTGACAGAGTGATAGAGAGAGGCTCAGAGTGACAGAGAGAGGCTCAGAGTGACAGAGAGAGGCTCAGAGTGATAGAGTGATAGAGAGAAGCTCAGAGTGACAGAGAGAGGCTCAGAGTGACAGAGAGAGGATCAGAGTGACAGAGAGAGGATCAGAGTGACAGAGCGATCGAGAGAGGCTCAGAGTGACAGAGAGAGGCTCAGAGCGACAGAGAGAGGCTCAGAGTGACAGAGTGACAGAGAGAGGCTCAGAGTGACAGAGTGAGAGAGAGAGGCTCAGAGTGACAAAGAGAGGCTCAGAGTGACAGAGAGAGGATCAGTGACAGAGTGAGGCTCAGAGTGACAGAGAGAGGCTCAGAGTGACAGAGAGAGGCTCAGAGTGACAGAGAGAGGATCAGAGTGACAGAGAGAGGTTCAGAGTGACAGAGAGACAGAGAGTGGCTCAGCGTGACAGAGAAAGGCTCAGAGTGACAGGGAGAGGCTCAGAGTGACAGAGAGATTGAGAGAGGCTCAGAGTGACAGAGAGCGGCTCAGAGTGACAGAGAGAGGCTCAGATCGACAGAGAGATAGAGAGGCTCAGAGTGACAGAGAGAGGATCAGAGTGACAGAGAGAGGCTCAGAGTGACAGAGAGACAGAGAGTGGCTCAGAGTGACAGAGAGAGGATCAGAGTGACAGAGAGAGGCTCAGAGTGACAGAGAGAGGCTCAGAGTGACAGAGAGATTGAGAGAGGCTCAGAGTGACAGAGCGACAGAGAGAGGCTCAGAGTGACAGAGAGAGGATCAGAGCGACAGAGAGAGGCTCAGAGTGACAGAGTGATGGAGAGAAGCTCAGAGTGACTGAGCGAGGCTCAGAGTGACAGAGAGAGGCTCAGAGCGACAGAGAGGCTCAGAGTGACAGAGTGACAGAGAGAGGCTCAGAGTGAGAGAGAGAGGCTCAGAGTGACAAAGAGAGGCTCAGAGTGACAGAGAGAGGATCAGTGACAGAGTGAGGCTCAGAGTGACAGAGAGACAGAGAGAGGCTCAGAGTGACAGAGAGGATCAGAGGGACAGAGAGAGGTTCAGAGTGACAGAGAGACAGAGAGTGGCTCAGAGTGACAGAGAGAGGATCAGAGTGACAGAGCGATCGAGAGAGGCTCAGAGTGACAGAGAGAGGCTCAGAGCGACAGAGAGAGGCTCAGAGTGACAGAGTGACAGAGAGAGGCTCAGCGTGACAGAGAGAAGATCAGTGACAGAGTGAGGCTCAGAGTGACAGAGAGACAGAGAGAGGCTCAGAGTGACAGAGAGAGGCTCAGAGTGACAGAGAGAGGCTCAGAGTGACAGTGAGACAGAGAGTGGCTCAGAGTGACAGAGAGAGGCTCAGAGTGACAGAGAGAAGCTCAGAGTGACAGAGAGATTGAGAGAGGCTCAGAGTGACAGAGCGACAGAGAGAGGCTCAGAGTGACAGAGAGAGGCTCAAGCCGACAGAGAGATAGAGAGGGTCAGAGTGACAGAGAGAGGATCAGAGTGACAGAGAGAGGATCAGAGCGACAGAGCGATCGAGAGAGGCTCAGAGTGACAGAGAGAGGCTCAGAGCGACAGAGAGAGGCTCAGTGTGACAGAGTGAGAGAGAGAGAGGCTCAGAGTGAGAGAGAGTGGCTCAGAGCGACAGAGTGAGGCTCAGAGTGACAGAGTGATAGAGAGAGGCTCAGAGTGACAGAGAGAGGCTCAGAGTGACAGAGAGAGGCTCAGAGTGATAGAGTGATAGAGAGAAGCTCAGAGTGACAGAGAGAGGCTCAGAGTGACAGAGAGAGGATCAGAGTGACAGAGAGAGGATCAGAGTGACAGAGCGATCGAGAGAGGCTCAGAGTGACAGAGAGAGGCTCAGAGCGACAGAGAGAGGCTCAGAGTGACAGAGTGACAGAGAGAGGCTCAGAGTGACAGAGTGAGAGAGAGAGGCTCAGAGTGACAAAGAGAGGCTCAGAGTGACAGAGAGAGGATCAGTGACAGAGTGAGGCTCAGAGTGACAGAGAGAGGCTCAGAGTGACAGAGAGAGGCTCAGAGTGACAGAGAGAGGATCACATTGACAGAGAGAGGTTCAGAGTGACAGAGAGACAGAGAGTGGCTCAGCGTGACAGAGAAAGGCTCAGAGTGACAGGGAGAGGCTCAGAGTGACAGAGAGATTGAGAGAGGCTCAGAGTGACAGAGAGCGGCTCAGAGTGACAGAGAGAGGCTCAGATCGACAGAGAGATAGAGAGGCTCAGAGTGACAGAGAGAGGATCAGAGTGACAGAGAGAGGCTCAGAGTGACAGAGAGACAGAGAGTGGCTCAGAGTGACAGAGAGAGGATCAGAGTGACAGAGAGAGGCTCAGAGTGACAGAGAGAGGCTCAGAGTGACAGAGAGATTGAGAGAGGCTCAGAGTGACAGAGCGACAGAGAGAGGCTCAGAGTGACAGAGAGAGGATCAGAGCGACAGAGAGAGGCTCAGAGTGACAGAGTGATGGAGAGAAGCTCAGAGTGACTGAGCGAGGCTCAGAGTGACAGAGAGAGGCTCAGAGCGACAGAGAGGCTCAGAGTGACAGAGTGACAGAGAGAGGCTCAGAGTGAGAGAGAGAGGCTCAGAGTGACAAAGAGAGGCTCAGAGTGACAGAGAGAGGATCAGTGACAGAGTGAGGCTCAGAGTGACAGAGAGACAGAGAGAGGCTCAGAGTGACAGAGAGGATCAGAGGGACAGAGAGAGGTTCAGAGTGACAGAGAGACAGAGAGTGGCTCAGAGTGACAGAGAGAGGATCAGAGTGACAGAGCGATCGAGAGAGGCTCAGAGTGACAGAGAGAGGCTCAGAGCGACAGAGAGAGGCTCAGAGTGACAGAGTGACAGAGAGAGGCTCAGCGTGACAGAGAGAAGATCAGTGACAGAGTGAGGCTCAGAGTGACAGAGAGACAGAGAGAGGCTCAGAGTGACAGAGAGAGGCTCAGAGTGACAGAGAGAGGATCAGAGTGACAGAGAGAGGTTCAGAGTGACAGAGAGACAGAGTGTGGCTCAGCGTGACAGAGAGAGGCTCAGAGTGACAGGGAGAGGCTCAGAGCGACAGAGTGAGGCTCAGAGTGACAGAGTGATAGAGAGAGGCTCAGAGTGACAGAGAGAGGCTCAGAGTGACAGAGAGAGGCTCAGAGTGATAGCATGATAGAGAGAAGCTCAGAGTGACAGAGAGAGGCTCAGAGTGACAGAGAGAGGCTCAGAGCGACAGAGAGAGGCTCAGAGTGACAGAGAGAGGCTCAGAGTGACAGAGTGATAGAGAGAAGCTCAGAGTGACAGAGAGAGGCTCAGAGCGACAGAGAGAGGCTCAGAGTGACAGAGTGACAGAGGGAGGCTCAGAGTGACAGAGAGAGGCTCAGAGCGACAGAGAGAGGCTCAGAGTGACAGAGTGACAGAGAGAGGCTCAGAGTGAGAGAGAGAGGCTCAGAGTGACAAAGAGAGGCTCAGAGTGACAGAGAGACAGAGAAAGGCTCAGAGTGACAGAGAGTGGCTCAGAGTGACAGAGAGAGGCTCAGAGTGACATAGAGAGGCTCAGAGTGACAGAGAGATTGAGAGAAGCTCAGAGTGACAGAGCGACAGAGAGAGGCTCAGAGTGACAGAGAGAGGCTCAGGCCGACAGAGAGATAGAGAGGCTCAGAGTGACAGAGAGAGGATCAGAGTGACAGAGAGAGGATCAGAGTGACAGAGCGATCGAGAGAGGCTCAGAGTGAGAGAGAGAGGCTCAGAGTGACAAAGAGAGGCTCAGAGTGACAGAGAGACAGAGAGAGGCTCAGAGTGACAGAGAGTGGCTCAGAGTGACAGAGAGAGGCTCAGAGTGACATAGAGAGGCTCAGAGTGACAGAGAGATTGAGAGAAGCTCAGAGTGACAGAGCGACAGAGAGAGGCTCAGAGTGACAGAGAGAGGCTCAGGCCGACAGAGAGATAGAGAGGCTCAGAGTGACAGAGAGAGGCTCAGAGTGACAGAGAGAGGATCAGAGTGACAGAGAGAGGTTCAGAGTGACAGAGAGACAGAGAGTGGCTCAGCGTGACAGAGAAAGGCTCAGAGTGACAGGGAGAGGCTCAGAGTGACAGAGAGATTGAGAGAGGCTCAGAGTGACAGAGAGCGGCTCAGAGTGACAGAGAGAGGCTCAGATTGACAGAGAGATAGAGAGGCTCAGAGTGACAGAGAGAGGATCAGAGTGACAGAGAGAGGCTCAGAGTGACAGAGAGACAGAGAGTGGCTCAGAGTGACAGAGAGAGGATCAGAGTGACAGAGAGAGGCTCAGAGTGACAGAGAGATTGAGAGAGGCTCAGAGTGACAGAGCGACAGAGAGAGGCTCAGAGTGACAGAGAGAGGATCAGAGCGACAGAGAGAGGCTCAGAGTGACAGAGTGATGGAGAGAAGCTCAGAGTGACAGAGCGAGGCTCAGAGTGACAGAGAGAGGCTCAGAGCGACAGAGAGGCTCAGAGTGACAGAGTGACAGAGAGAGGCTCAGAGTGAGAGAGAGAGGCTCAGAGTGACAAAGAGAGGCTCAGAGTGACAGAGAGAGGATCAGTGACAGAGTGAGGCTCAGAGTGACAGAGAGACAGAGAGAGGCTCAGAGTGACAGAGAGGATCACAGGGACAGAGAGAGGTTCAGAGTGACAGAGAGACAGAGAGTGGCTCAGAGTGACAGAGAGAGGATCAGAGTGACAGAGCGATCGAGAGAGGCTCAGAGTGACAGAGAGAGGCTCAGAGCGACAGAGAGAGGCTCAGAGTGACAGAGTGACAGAGAGAGGCTCAGCGTGACAGAGAGAAGATCAGTGACAGAGTGAGGCTCAGAGTGACAGAGAGACAGAGAGAGGCTCAGAGTGACAGAGAGAGGATCAGAGTGACAGAGAGAGGCTCAGAGTGACAGAGAGACAGAGAGAGGATCAGACTGACAGAGAGAAGATCAGTGACAGAGTGAGGCTCAGAGTGACAGAGAGAGGCTCAGAGTGACAGGGAGAGGATCAGAGTGACAGAGAGAGGTTCAGAGTGACAGAGAGACAGAGTGTGGCTCAGCGTGACAGAGAGAGGCTCAGAGTGACAGAGAGAGGCTCAGAGTGACAGAGAGAGGCTCAGAGTGACAGAGAGAGGATCAGAGTGACAGAGAGAGGTTCAGAGTGACAGAGAGACAGAGTGTGGCTCAGCGTGACAGAGAGAGGCTCAGAGTGACAGGGAGAGGCTCAGAGCGACAGAGTGAGGCTCAGAGTGACAGAGAGATTGAGAGAGGCTCAGAGTGACAGAGTGACAGAGAGAGGCTCAGAGCGACAGAGAGAGGCTCAGAGTGACAGAGTGATAGAGAGAAGCTCAGAGTGACAGAGCGAGGCTCAGAGTGACAGAGAGAGGCTCAGAGCGACAGAGAGGCTCAGAGTGACAGAGAGAGGCTCAGAGTGAGAGAGAGAGGCTCAGAGTGACAAAGAGAGGCTCAGAGTGACAGAGAGAGGATCAGTGACAGAGTGAGGCTCAGAGTGACAGAGAGACAGAGAGATGCTCAGAGTGACAGAGAGGATCAGAGTGACAGAGAGAGGTTCAGAGTGACAGAGAGACAGAGAGTGGCTCAGAGTGACAGAGAGAGGCTCAGAGTGACAGGGAGAGGCTCAGATTGACAGAGAGATTGAGTGAGGCTCAGAGTGACAGAGAGAGATTCAGAGTGACAGAGAGAGGCTCAGACCGACAGATAGAGATGCTCAGAGTGACAGAGAGAGGATCAGAGTGACAGAGAGAGGATCAGAGTGACAGAGCGATCGAGAGAGGCTCAGAGTGACAGAGAGAGGCTCAAAGTGACAGAGAGATGCTCAGAGTGATAGAGAGAGGCTCAGAGCGACAGAGAGAGTGCATCAGAGTGACAGAGAGAGGCTCAGAGTGACATTGAGAGGCTCAGAGTGACAGAGAGAGGCTCAGAGCGACAGAGAGAGCATCAGATTGACAGAGTGATAGAGAGAGGCTCAGAGTGACAGAGACAGGCTCAGAGTGACATTGAGTGGCTCAGCGCAACAGAGAGAGGCTCAGAGCGACAGAGAGAGGATGTGAGTGACAGAGAGAGGCTCAGAGCGACAGAGAGAGGATCAGAGTGACGGAGTGAGAGAGAGAGGCTCAGAGTGAGAGAGAGCGGCTCAGAGCGACAGAGTGAGGCTCAGAGTGACAGAGTGATAGAGAGAGGCTCAGAGTGACAGAGAGAGGCTCAGAGTGACAGAGAGAGGCTCAGAGTGATAGAGTGATAGAGAGAAGCTCAGAGTGACAGAGAGAGGCTCAGAGTGACAGAGAGAGGTCCAGAGTGACAGAGAGAGGATCAGAGTGACAGAGCGATCGAGAGAGGCTCAGAGTGACAGAGAGAGGCTCAGAGCGACAGAGAGAGGCTCAGAGTGACAGAGTGACAGAGAGAGGCTCAGAGTGACAGAGTGAGAGAGAGAGGCTCAGAGTGACAAAGAGAGGCTCAGAGTGACAGAGAGAGGCTCAGAGTGACAGAGAGAGGCTCAGACCGACAGAGAGATAGAGAGGCTCAGAGTGACAGAGAGAGGATTAGAGTGACAGAGAGAGGCTCAGAGTGACAGAGAGACAGAGAGTGGCTCAGAGTGACAGAGAGAGGATCAGAGTGACAGAGAGAGGCTCAGAGTGACAGAGAGATTGAGAGAGGCTCAGAGTGACAGAGCGACAGAGAGAGGCTCAGAGTGACAGAGAGAGGCTCAGAGCGACAGAGAGAGGCTCTGAGTGACAGAGTGATAGAGAGAAGCTCAGAGTGACAGAGCGAGGCTCAGAGTGACAGAGAGAAGCTCAGAGCGACAGAGAGGCTCAGAGTGACAGAGAGAGGATCAGTGACAGAGTGAGGCTCAGAGTGACAGAGAGACAGAGAGATGCTCAGAGTGACAGAGAGGATCAGAGTGACAGAGAGAGGTTCAGAGTGACAGAGAGACAGAGAGTGGCTCAGAGTGACAGAGAGAGGCTCAGAGTGACAGGGAGAGGCTCAGATTGACAGAGAGATTGAGTGAGGCTCAGAGTGACAGAGAGAGATTCAGAGAGAGGCTCAGACCGACAGATAGAGAGGCTCAGAGTGACAGAGAGAGGATCAGAGTGACAGAGAGAGGATCAGAGTGACAGAGCGATCGAGAGAGGCTCAGAGTGACAGAGAGAGGCTCAAAGTGACAGAGAGAGGCTCAGAGTGATAGAGAGAGGCTCAGAGCGACAGAGAGAGTGCATCAGAGTGACAGAGTGAAAGAGAGAGGCTCAAAGTGACAGAGAGAGGACGAGAGTGACAGAGTGATAGAGAGAGGCTCAGAGTGACAGAGTGACAGAGAGAGGCTCAGAGTGACATTGAGAGGCTCAGAGTGACAGAGAGAGGCTCAGAGTGACAGAGAGAGGCTCAGAGTGACAGAGAGAGGCTCAGAGTGACATTGAGAGGCTCAGAGTGACAGAGAGAGGCTCAGAGCGACAGAGAGAGCATCAGATTGACAGAGTGATAGAGAGAGGCTCAGAGTGACAGAGACAGGCTCAGCTTGACATTGAGTGGCTCAGCGCAACAGAGAGAGGCTCAGAGCGACAGAGAGAGGATGTGAGTGACAGAGTGATAGAGAGAGGCTCAGATTGATAAAGTGACAGAGAGAGGCTCAGAGTGACAGAGAGAGGCTCAGAGTGACAGATAGAGGATCAGAGTGATCGGGAAAGGCTCCGTGTGACAATGAGAGGCTCAGAGTGACAGAGAGAGGCTCCGACTGACAGAGAGAGGCTCAGAGTGACAGAGAGAGGCTCAGAGTGACAAAGAGACTCAAAGTGATAGAGAGAGGATCAGAGTGACAGAGAGAGGCTCCGAGTGACAAAGAGAGGCCCAGAGTGACAGAGAGACTCACAGTGCTAGAGAGAGGATCAGAGTGACAGAGAGAGGCTCAGAGTGTCGGAGTGAGTCTCCGAGTGACAGAGAGATGCTCAGAGTGACAGAGTGAGGCTCAGAGTGACAGAGAGGGGTTCAGGGTGATGGAGAGAGGCTCTGAGTGATAAGGAGAGGCTCAGAGTGATAGAGAGATGCTCAGAGTGACAGAGTGAGGCTCAGAGTGACAGAGAGAGGCTCAGAGTGACAGAGAGACTCACAGTGATAGAGAGAGGATCAGAGTGACAGAGAGAGGCTCAGAGTGACAAAGATAGGCCCAGACTGACAGAGACTCACCGTGCTAGAGAGAGGATCAGAGTGACAGAGTGACAGAGAGAGGCTCAGAGTGTCAGAGTGAGTCTCCGAGTGACAGAGAGATGCTCAGAGTGACAGAGTGAGACTCAGAGTGACTGAGAGATGTTCAGGGTGATGGAGAGAGGCTCTGAGTGATGAGGAGAGGCTCAGAGTGATATAGAGAGATGCTCAGAGTGACAGAGTGAGGCTCAGAGTGATAGAGAGATGCTCAGAGTGACAGAGAGATAGAGAGAGGCTCAGAGTGACAGAGTGAGGCTCAGAGTGACAGAGAGAGGCTCAGAGTGAGAGAGAGAGGATCAGAGTGACAGAGAGACAGAGAGAGGCTCAGAGTGACAGAGAGAGCCTCAGAGTGACAGAGAGGCTCAGAGTGAGAGAGAGGATCAGAGTGACGGAGTGATGGAGAGAGGCTCAGAGTGATAGAGAGACGGAGAGAGGCTCATATTTATAGACTGTTCAGAGAGGTTTGGAGTGACAGAGCGGGGCTCAGAGTGACAAAGAACAACAAAGAACAAAGAAATGTACAGCACAGGAACAGGCCCTTCGGCCCTCCAAGCCCGTGCCGACCATGCTGCCCGACTAAACTACAATCTTCTACATTTCCTGTGTCTGTATCCCTCTATTCCCATCCTATTCATGTATTTGTCAAGATGCCCCTTAAATGTCACTATCGTCCCTGCTTCCACCACCTCCTCCGGTAGCGTGTTCCCGGCACCCACTACCCTCTGCGTAAAAAACTTGCCTCGTACATCTACTCTAAACCTTGCCCCTCTCACCTTAAACCTATGCCCCCTAGTAATTGACCCCTCTACCCTTGGGAAAAGCCTCTGACTATCCACTTTGTCTATGCCCCTCATAATTTTGTAGACCTCTATCAGGTCTCCCCTCAACCTCCTTCGTTCCAGTGAGAACAAACCGAGTTTATTCAACCGCTCCTCATAGCTAATGCCCTCCATACCAGGCAACATTCTGGTAAATCTCTTCTGCACCCTCTCTAAAGCCTCCACATCCTTCTGGTAGTGTGGCGACCAGAATTGAACACTATACTCCAAGTGTGGCCTAACTAAGGTTCTATACAGCTGCAACGTGACTTGCCAATTCTTATACTCAATGCCCCGGCCAATGAAGGCAAGCATGCCGTATGCCTTCTTGACTACCTTCTCCACCTGTGTTGCCCCTTTCAATGACCTGTGGACCTGTACTCCTAGATCTCTTTGACTTTCAATACTCTTGAGGGTTCTACCATTCACTGTATATTCCCTCCCTGCATTAGACCTTCCAAAATGCATTACCTCACATTTGTCCGGATTAAACTCCATCTGCCATCTCTACGCCCAACTCTCCAAACAATCTAAATCCTGCTGTATCCTCTGACAGTCCTCATCGCTATCCGCAATTCCACCAACCTTTGTGTCGTCTGCAAACTTACAGTTTTTTACTGCAGACCAGTTACATTTTCCTCCAAATCATTTATATATACTACAAAGGGCAAAGGTCCCAGGACTGATCCCTGTGGAAAACCACTGGTCACAGCCCTCCAATTAGAAAAGCATCCTTCCATTGCTACTCTCTGCCTTCTATGGCCTAGCCAGTTCTGTATGCACCTTGCCAGCTCACCCCTGATCCCGTGTGACTTCACCTTTTCTACTAGTCTACCATGAGGGACCTTGTCAAAGGCCTTGCTGTAGTCCATATAGACAACATCCACTGCCCTACCTGCATCAATCATCTTAGTGACCTCCTCGAAAAACTCTATCAAGTTAGTGAGCCCCTCTCTGTCCCCTTCACAAAACCATGCTGCCTCTCACTAATACGTCCATTTGCTTCCAAATGGGAGTAGATCCTGTCTCGAAGAATTCTCTCCAGTAATTTCCCTACCACTGAAGTAAGGCTCACCGGCCTGTAGTTCCCTGGATTATCCTTGCTACCCTTCTTAAACAGAGGAACAACATTGGCTATTCTCCAGTCCTCCGGGACATCCCCTGAAGACAGTGAGGATCCAAAGATTTCTGTCAAGGCCTCAGCAATTTCCTCTCCAGCCTCCTTCAGTATTCTGGGGTAGATCCCATCAGGCCCTGGGGACTTATCTACCTTAATATTTTTTAAGACACCCAACACCTCGTCTTTTTAGATCTCAATGTGACCCAGGCTATCTACACACCCTTCTCCAGACTCAACATCTACCAAGTTCTTCTCTTTGGTGAATACTGATGCAAAGTATTCATTTAGTACCTCGCCCATTTCCTCTGGCTCCACACATCGATTCCCTTGCCTATCCTTCAGTGGGCCAACCCTTTCCCTGGCTACCCTCTTGCTTTTTATGTACGTGTAAAAAGCATTGGGATTTTCCTTAACCCTATTTGCCAATGACTTTTCATGACCCCTTCTAGCCCTCCTGACTCCTTGCTTAAGTTCCTTCCTACTTTCCTTATATTCCACGCAGGCTTCGTCTGTTCCCTGCCTTTTAGCCCTGACAAATGCCTCCTTTTTCTTTTTGACGAGGCCTACAATATCTCTCGTTATCCAAGGTTCCTGAAAATTGCCGTATTTATCCTTCTTCCTCGCAGGAACATGCCGGTCCTGAATTCCTTTCAACTGACACTTGAAAGCCTCCCACATGTCAGATGTTGATTTGCCCTCAAACATCTGCCCCCAATCTATGTTCTTCAGTTCCCGCCTAATATTGTTATAATTAGCCTTCCCCCAATTTAGCACATTCATCCTAGGACCACTCTTATCCTTGTCCACCAGTACTTTAAAACTTACTGAATTGTGGTCACTGTTACTGAAATGCTCCCCTACTGAAACATCTATCACCTGGCCAGGCTCATTCCCCAATACCAGGTCCAGTACCGCCCCTTCCCTAGTTGGACTGTCTACATATTGTTTTAAGAAGCCCTCCTGGATGCTCCTTACAAACTCCGCCCCGTCTAAGCCCCTGGCACTAAGTGAGTCCCAGTCAATATTGGGGAAGTTGAAGTCTCCCATCACCACAACCCTGTTGATTTTACTCTTTTCCAAAATCTGTCTACCTATCTGCTCCTCTATCTCCCGCTGGCTGTTGGGAGGCCTGTAGTAAACCCCCAACATTGTGACTGCACCCTTCTTATTCCTGATCTCTACCCATATAGCCTCACTGCCCTCTGAGGTGTCCTCCCGCAGGACAGCTGTGATATTCTCCCTAACCAGTAGCGCAACTCCGCCTCCCCTTTTACATCCCTCTCTATCCCGCCTGAAACATCTAAATCCTGGAACGTTTAGCTGCCAATCCTGCCCTTCCCTCAACCAGGTCTCTGTAATGGCAACAACATCATAGTTCCAAGTACTAATCCAAGCTCTAAGTTCATCTGCCTTACCCGTAATACTTCTTGCATTAAAACATATGCACTTCAGGCCACCAGACCCGCTGTGTTCAGCAACTTCTCCCTGTCTGCTCTGCCTCAGAGCCCCACTGTCCCTATTCCCTAGTTCTCCCTCAATGCTCTCACCTCCTGACCTATTGCTCCCGTGCCCACCCCCCCTGCCATACTAGTTTAAACCCTCCCGTGTGACACTAGCAAACCTCGCAACCAGGATATTTATGCCTCTCCGGTTTAGATGCAACCCGTCCTTCTTATATAGGTCACACCTGCCCCGGAAGAGCTCCCAGTGGTCCAGATAACGGAAACCCTCCCTCCTACACCAGCTGTTTAGCCACGTGTTTAGCTGCTCTATCTTCCTCTTTCTAGCCTCACTGGCACGTGGCACAGGGAGTAATCCCGAGATTACAACCCTAGAGGTCCTGTCTTTTAACTTTCTGCCTAACTCCCTGAACTCCTGCTGCAGGACCTCATGCCCCTTCCTGCCTATGTTGTTAGTACCAATATGTACAACGACCTCTGCCTGTTTGCCCTCCCCCTTCAGGATGCCCTCTACCCGTTCGGAGACATCCTGGACCCTGGCACCAGGGAGGCAACATACCATCCTGGCGTCTCTTTCACGTCCACAGAAGCGCCTATCTGTGCCCCTGACTATAGAGTCCCCTATTACTATTGCTCTTCTGCGCTTTGACCCTCCCTTCTGAACATCAGAGCCAGCCGTGGTGCCACTGCTCTGGCTGCTGCTGTTTTCCGCTGATAGGCTATCCCCCCCGACAGTATCCAAAGGGATATACCTGTTCGAGAGGGGGACAACCACAGGGGATTCCTGCACTGACTGCCTGCCCTTTCTGGTGGTCACCCATTTCTCTGCCTGCAATTTGGATGTGACCACATTTACATAACTGCGATCTATGACGCTTTCCGCCACCTGCATGCTCCTAAGTGCATCCAATTGCTGCTCCAACTGAACCATGCGGTCTGTGAGGAGCTCCAGTTGGGTGCACTTTCTGCAGATGAAGCCATCCGGGATGCTGGAAGCCTCCCGGACCTGCCACATCTCACAGTCAGAGCACGGCACCCCTCTAACTGACATTGCATCAATTAATTAAAATTAAAAAAATTTTAAATATATATTTTTAAAATATATTTTTAAAACATTTTCAAAGTTACTGTTAACTATCTGTTTCCTAGCACTAGATTTCTAATAGAAATGCGAAAGCTAAATATAGTACTCTCCTATCTCTGTCTTAGATACCCCTCTAAATTATAATTAAGTAATTATGTTTAATTAGTTACCAATGCTTAATTTTTAAAATTTAGTGTAGATTCCCAACCAGCCACTCAGGTCACAGCTTTTCTGTGATGTCACTTCAGTTTCCCCCGACACACACAATTTGAAAAGGTATAAAAGTAAAAATCACTTACTTACCTTCTTACCTTCTGAGTGTCTTAGATGTTCTCAGGTTCTCTCCCTGACAGAGACTGCTCCTCCACCTCCGAACCTTGACCTGTACAATACTAATAAAATATAATAATAATATAATATGGCACGTACCTCACACCAATGGGTCTTATTATTAGGTTAGAGGAGGAGGGCGGGTGGGAGACACTACACGTGTAGTGTCTCGGGTTTCCTCTCCACCAGAATTTATTGGTTGGGGGGGGGGTCTTCCCAGAAGTCCGTGGGTCGAAAAAAATAAAACAGAAAATAAGTGATTTTTTAAAAGGATAAACTTACCTCCCAGAAATCACTTGCGCCCCGCTCCCGCTGAAATCGACTGGCCTGCTCCTGTGAAGGTAAGTGTTTTTAAAGGATACACTTACCTCCCAGAAATCACTTGCGCACCGCTCCCGCCGAAATACAAAGGCCTGCTCCTGTGAAGGTAAGTGTTTTTAAAGGATACACTTACCTCCCAGAAATCACTTACGCACCGCTCCCGCTGCAATCGACTGGCCTGTTCCTGTGAAGGTGTTTTTAAAGGATAAACTTACCTCCCAGAAATCACTTGCGCACCGCTCCCGCTGAAGTCGACTGGCCTGCTCCTGTGAAGGTAAGTGTTTTTAAAGGATACACTTACCTCCCTGAAATCACTTGCACACCGCTCCCGCTGACAGAGAGAGGCTCAGAGTGACAGAGAGGCTCAGAGTGATAGAGTGATAGAGAGAAACTCAGAGTGACAGAGAGAGGCTCAGAGTGACAGAGAGAGGCTCAGAGTGACAGAGAGATAGAGAGAGGCTGAGAGTGACAGAGAGAGGCTCAGAGTGACAGAGAGAGGCACAGAGTGACAGAGAGGCTCACAGTGATAGAGAGAGGATCAGAGTGACAGAGAGAGGCTCAGAGTGACAGAGAGAGGCTCCGAGTGACAGAGAGAGACTCAGAGTGACAGAGAGAATCACAGTGATAGAGAGAGGATCAGAGTGACAGAGAGAGGCTCAGAGTGACAGAGAGAGGCTCAGAGTGACAGAGAGAGACTCCGAGTGACAGAGAGAGGCTCAGAGTGACAGAGAGACTCACAGTGATAGAGAGAGGATCAGAGTGACAGAGAGAGGCTCAGAGTGACAGAGAGCGGCTCAGTGACAGAGAGATAGAGAGGCTCAGAGTGACAGAGAGAGGCTCAGAGCGACAGAGAGAGGATCAGAGTGACAGAGCGATCGAGAGAGGCTCAGAGTGACAGAGAGAGGCTCAGAGTGACAGAGAGAGGCTCAGAGTGACAGAGAGAGGCTCCAAGTGACAGAGAGAGGCTCAGAGTGACAGAGGGATAGAGAGGCTCAGAGTGACAGAGAGAGGCTCAGAGCGACATCGAAGAGGATCAGAGTGACAGAGTGATAGAGAGAGGCTCAGAGTGACAGAGTGACAGAGAGAGGCTCAGAGTGACATTGAGAGGCTCAGCGCAACAGAGAGAGGCTCAGAGCGACAGAGAGAGGATCTGAGTGACAGAGTGATAGAGAGAGGCTCAGATTGATAAAGTGATAGAGAGAGGCTCAGAGTGACAGAGGGAGGCTCAGCGTGACAGATAGAGGATCAGAGTGTTAGAGAGAGTCTCCGTGTGACAATGAGAGGCTCAGAGCGACAGTGAGAGGATCAGAGTGACAGAGCGATCGAGAGAGGCTCAGAGTGACAGAGAGAGGCTCAGAGTGACAGAGAGAGGCTCCGAGTGACAGAGGGATAGAGAGGCTCAGAGTGACAGAGAGAGGCACAGAGCGACATAGAGAGGATCAGAGTGACAGAGTGATAGAGAGAGGCTCAGAGTGACAGAGTGCCAGAGAGAGGCTCAGAGTGACATTGAGAGGCTCAGGGCAACGGAGAGAGGCTCAGAGTGACAGAGAGAGGCTCAGAGTGACAGAGAGAGACTCCGAGTGACAGAGAAAGGCTCCGAGTGACAGAGAGAGGCTCAGAGTGACAGAGAGACTTACAGTGATAGAGAGAGGATCAGAGTGACAGAGAGAGGCTCATAGAACATAGAACATAGAAAATACAGCACAGAACAGGCCCTTCGGCCCACGATGTTGTGCCGAACCTTTGTCCTAGATTAATCATAGATTATCATCGAACCCACAGCGCAGAAGGAGGCCACTCGGCCCCCCGAGTCTGCACCAGCCCCCGGAAAGAGCACCCCACCCAAACTCGACACCTCCACCCAACACCAAGGGCAATTTGGACATTAAGGGCAATTTATCATTGGCCAATTCACCTAACCCGCACATCTTTGGACTGTGGGAGGAAACCGGAGCACCCAGAGGAAACCCACGCAGACACGGGGAGGACGTGCAGACTCCGCACAGACAATGACCCAAGCCGGAATCGAACCTGGGACCATGGAGCTGTGAAGCAATTGTGCTATCCACAATGCTACCGTGCTGCCCTTAAGAACAAATAAATCTACACTATATCATTTTCCCGTAATCCATGTACCTATCCAATAGCTGCTTGAAGGTCGCTAATGTTTCCGACTCAACTACTTCCACAGGCAGTGCATTCCATGCCCCCACTACTCTCTGGGTAAAGAACCTACGTCTGATATCCCTCCTATATCTTCCACCATTCACCTTAAATTTATGTCCCCTTGTAATGGTGTGTTCCACCCGGGGAAAAAGTCTCTGACTGTCTACTCGATCTGTTCCCCTGATCATCTTATAAACCTCTATCAAGTCGCCCCTCATCCTTCTCCGTTCTAATGAGAAAAGGCCTAGCACCCTCAACCTTTCCTCGTAAGACCTACTCTCCATTCCAGGCAACATCCTGGTAAATCTTCTTTGCACCTTTTCCAAAGCTTCCACATCCTTCCTAAAATGAGGCGACCAGAACTGTACACAGTACTCCAAATGTGGCCTTACCAAAGTTTTGTACAGCTGCATCATCACCTCACGGCTCTTAAATTCAATCCCTCTGTTAATGAACGCGAGCACACCATAGGCCTTCTTCACAGCTCTATCCACTTGAGTGGCAACTTTCAAAGATGTATGAACATAGACCCCAAGATCTCTCTGCTCCTCCACATTGCCAAGAACTCTACCGTTAACCCTGTATTCCGCATTCATATTTGTCCTTCCAAAATGGACAACCTCACACTTTTCAGGGTTAAACTCCATCTGCCACTTCTCAGCCCAGCTCTGCATCCTATCTATGTCTCTTTGCAGCCGACAACAGCCCTCCTCACTATCTACAACTCCACCAATCTTCGTATCGTCTGCAGATTTACTGACCCACCCTTCAACTCCCTCATCCAAGTCATTAATGAAAATCACAAACAGCAGAGGACCCAGAACTGATCCCTGCGGTACACCACTGGTAACTGGGATCCAGGCTGAATATTTGCCATCCACCACCACTCTCTGACTTCTATCGGTTAGCCAGTTCGTTATCCAACTGGCCAAATTTCCCACTATCCCATGCCTCCTTACTTTGTGCAGAAGCCTACCATGGGGAACTTTATCAAATGCCTTACTAAAATCCATGTACACTACATCCACTGCTTTACCTTCATCCACATGCTTGGTCACCTCCTCAAAGAATTCAATAAGATTTGTAGGGCAAGACCTACCCCTCACAAATCCGTGCTGACTATCCCTAATCAAGCAGTGTCTTTCCAGATGCTCAGAAATCCTATCCTTCAGTACCCTTTCCATTACTTTGCCGACCACCGAAGTAAGACTAACTGGCCTGTAATTCCCAGGGTTATCCCTAGTTCCTTTTTTGAACAGGGGCACGACATTCGCCACTCTCCAATCCCCTGGTACCACCCCTGTTGACAGTGAGGATAAAAAGATAATTGCCAACGGCTCTGCAATTTCATCTCTTGCTTCCCATAGAATCCTTGGATATATCCCGTCAGGCCCGGGGGACTTGTCTATCCTCAAGTTTTTCAAAATGCCCAACACATCTTCCTTCCTAATAAGTATTTCCTCGAGCTTACCAATCTGTTTCACACTGTCCTCTCCAACAATATCGCCCCTCTCATTTGTAAATACAGAAGAAAAGTACTCATTCAAGATCTCTCCTATCTCTTCAGACTCAATACACAATCTCCCGCTACTGTCCTTGATCGGACCTACCCTCGCTCTAGTCATTCTCATATTTCTCACATATGTGTAAAAGGCCTTGGGGTTTTCCTTGATCCTACCCGCCAAAGATTGTTCATGCCCTCTCTTAGCTCTCCTAATCCCTTTCTTCAGTTCCCTCCTGGCTATCTTGTATCCCTCCAATGCCCTGTCTGAACCTTGTTTCCTCAGCCTTACATAAGTCACCTTTTTCCTCTTAACAAGACATTCAACCTCTCTTGTCAACCATGGTTCCCTCACTCGACCATCTCTTCCCTGCCTGACAGGGACATACATATCAAGGACACGTAGCACCTGTTCCTTGAACAAGTTCCACATTTCACTTGTGTCCTTCCCTGCCAGCCTATGTTCCCAGCTTATGCACTTCAATTCTTGTCTGACAACATCGTATTTACCCTTCCCCCAATTGTAAACCTTGCCCTGTTGCACGTACCTATCCCTCTCCATTACTAAAGTGAAAGTCACAGAATTGTGGTCACTATCTCCAAAATGCTCCCCCACTAACAAATCTATCACTTGCCCTGGTTCATTACACAATACTAAATCCAATATTGCCCCTCCTCTGGTCGGACAATCTACATACTGTGTTAGAAAAGCTTCCTGGACACACTGCACAAACACCACCCCATCCAAACTATTTGATCTAAAGAGTTTCCACTCAATATTTGGGAAGTTAAAGTCGCCCATGACTACTACCCTATGACTTCTGCACCTTTCCAAAATCTGTTTCCCAATCTGTTCCTCCACATCTCTGTTACTATTGGGGGGCCTATAGAAAACTCCTAACAAGGTGACTGCTCCTTTCCTATTTCTGACTTCAACCCATACTACCTCAATAGGGTGATACTCCTCGAACTGCCTTTCTGCAGCTGTTATACTATCTCTAATTAATAATGCCACCCCCCCCACCTCTTTTACCACCCTCCCTAATCTTATTGAAACATCTATAACCAGGGACCTCCAACAACCATTTCTGCCCCTCTTCTATCCAAGTTTCCGTGATGGCCACCACATCGTAGTCCCAAGTACCGATCCATGCCTTAAGTTCACCCACCTTATTCCTGATGCTTCTTGCGTTGAAGTATTCACACTTCAACCCATCTCCGTGCCTGGAAATACTCTCCTTTGTCAGTGTTCCCTTCCCCACTGCCTCATTACATGCTTTGGCGTCCTGAATATCGGCTACCTGAGTTGCTGGACTACAAATCCGGTTCCCATTCCCCTGCCAAATTAGTTTAAACCCTCCCGAAGAGTACTAGCAAACCTCCCTCCCAGGATATTGGTGCCCCTCTGGTTCAGATGCAACCCGTCCTGCTTGTACAGGTCCCACCTTCCCCAGAATGTGCTCCAATTATCCAAATACCTGAAGCCCGCCCTCCTACACCATTCCTGCAGCCACGTGTTCAACTGCACTCTCTCCCTATTCCTAGTCTCGCTATCACGTGGCACCGGCAACAAACCAGAGATGACAACTCTGTCTGTCCTGGCTTTCAACTTCCAGCCTAACTCCCTAAACTTGTTGATTACAGTTTATTCTCAGAGTGACAGAGAGAGGCTCAGAGTGACAGAGAGAGACTCCGAGTGACAGAGAGAGGCTCAGAGTGACAGAGAGAGGCTCAGAGTGACAGAGAGAGTCTCAGAGTGACAGAGAAAGGCTCTGTGACAGAGAGATAGAGAGGCTCAGAGTGACAGAGAGAGGCTCAGAGCGACAGAGAGAGGATCAGAGTGACAGAGCGATCGAGAGAGGCTCAGAGTGACAGAGAGAGGCTCAGAGTGACAGAGAGAGGCTCAGAGTGACAGAGAGAGGCACAGAGCGACATAGAGAGGATCAGAGTGACAGAGTGATAGAGAGAGGCTCAGAGTGACAGAGTGACAGAGAGAGGCTCAGAGTGACATTGAGAGGCTCAGCGCAACGGAGAGAGGCTCAGAGCGACAGAGAGAGGATCTGAGTGACAGAGTGATAGAGAGAGGCTCAGATTGATAAAGTGATAGAGAGAGGCTCAGAGTGACAGAGAGAGGATCAGAGTGACAGAGCGATCGAGAGAGGCTCAGAGTGACAGAGAGAGGCTCAGAGTGACAGAGAGAGGCTCAGAGTGACAGAGAGAGGCTCCAAGTGACAGAGAGACTCACAGTGATAGAGAGAGGATCAGAGTGACAGAGAGAGGCTCAGAGTGACAGAGAGAGGCTCAGAGTGACAGAGAGAGGCTCAGAGTGACAGAGAGAGGCACAGAGTGACAGAGAGGCTCACAGTGATAGAGAGAGGATCAGAGTGACAGAGAGAGGCTCAGAGTGACAGAGAGAGGCTCCGAGTGACAGAGAGAGACTCAGAGTGACAGAGAGAATCACAGTGATAGAGAGAGGATCAGAGTGACAGAGAGAGGCTCAGAGTGACAGAGAGAGGCTCAGAGTGACAGAGAGAGACTCCGAGTGACAGAGAGAGGCTCAGAGTGACAGAGAGACTCACAGTGATAGAGAGAGGATCAGAGTGACAGAGCGATCGAGAGAGGCTCAGAGTGACAGAGAGAGGCTCAGAGTGACAGAGAGAGGCACAGAGTGACAGAGAGACTCACAGTGATAGAGAGAGGATCAGAGTGACAGAGAGAGGCTCAGAGTGACAGAGAGAGGCTCAGAGTGACAGAGAGAGGCTCAGAGTGACAGAGAGAGGCACAGAGTGACAGAGAGGCTCACAGTGATAGAGAGAGGATCAGAGTGACAGAGAGAGGCTCAGAGTGACAGAGAGAGGCTCCGAGTGACAGAGAGAGACTCAGAGTGACAGAGAGAATCACAGTGATAGAGAGAGGATCAGAGTGACAGAGAGAGGCTCAGAGTGACAGAGAGAGGCTCAGAGTGACAGAGAGAGACTCCGAGTGACAGAGAGAGGCTCAGAGTGACAGAGAGACTCACAGTGATAGAGAGAGGATCAGAGTGACAGAGAGAGGCTCAGAGTGACAGAGAGCGGCTCAGTGACAGAGAGATAGAGAGGCTCAGAGTGACAGAGAGAGGCTCAGAGCGACAGAGAGAGGATCAGAGTGACAGAGCGATCGAGAGAGGCTCAGAGTGACAGAGAGAGGCTCAGAGTGACAGAGAGAGGCTCAGAGTGACAGAGAGAGGCTCCAAGTGACACAGAGAGGCTCAGAGTGACAGAGGGATAGAGAGGCTCAGAGTGACAGAGAGAGGCTCAGAGCGACATCGAGAGGATCAGAGTGACAGAGTGATAGAGAGAGGCTCAGAGTGACAGAGTGACAGAGAGAGGCTCAGAGTGACATTGAGAGGCTCAGCGCAACAGAGAGAGGCTCAGAGCGACAGAGAGAGGATCTGAGTGACAGAGTGATAGAGAGAGGCTCAGATTGATAAAGTGATAGAGAGAGGCTCAGAGTGACAGAGGGAGGCTCAGCGTGACAGATAGAGGATCAGAGTGTTAGAGAGAGGCTCCGTGTGACAATGAGAGGCTCAGAGTGACAGAGAGAGGCTCAGAGTGACAGAGAGAGGCTCCGAGTGACAGAGAGAGGCTCAGAGTGACAGAGTGAGGCTCAGAGTGACAGAGAGAGGCTCAGAGTGACAGAGTGAGGCTCAGAGTGACAGAGAGAGGCTCAGAGTGACAGAGTGAGGCTCAGAGTGACAGAGAGAGGCTCAGAGTGAGAGAGAGAGGATCAGAGTGACGGAGTGATAGAGAGAGGCTCAGAGTGATAGAGAGACGGAGAGAGGCTCAAATTGATACACTGTTCAGAGAGGGGCTCAGAGTGACAGAGAGGGGCTCAGAGTGACAGAGAGGGGCTCAGAGTGACAGAGAGAGACTCCGAGTGACAGAGAGAGGCTCAGAGTGACAGAGAGACTCACAGTGATAGAGAGAGGATCAGAGTGACAGAGCGAGGCTCCGTGTGACAATGAGAGGCTCAGAGTGACAGAGAGAGGCTCAGAGTGACAGAGAGAGGCTCCGAGTGACAGAGAGAGGCTCAGAGTGACAGTGAGAGACTCACAGTGATAGAGAGAGGATCAGACTGACAGAGAGAGGCTCAGAGTGACAGAGAGAGGCTCCGAGTGACAGAGAGAGACTCCGAGTGACAGAGAGAGGCTCAGAGTGACAGAGAGACTCACAGTGATAGAGAGAGGATCAGAGTGACAGAGCGAGGCTCCGAGTGACAGGGAGAGGCCCAGAGTGACAGAGAGACTCACAGTGATAGAGAGAGGATCAGAGTGACAGAGTGAGGCTCAGAGTGACAGAGAGAGGTTCAGGGTGATGGAGAGAGGCTCTGAGTGATAAGGAGAGGCTCAGAGTGATAGAGAGATGCTCAGAGTGACAGAGAGATAGAGAGAGGCTCAGAGTGACAGAGTGAGGCTCAGAGTGACAGAGAGAGGCTCAGAGTGACAGAGAGAGCCTCAGAGTGACAGAGAGGCTCAGAGTGAGAGAGAGAGGATCAGAGTGACGGAGTGATAGAGAGAGGCTCAGAGTGATAGAGAGACGGAGAGAGGCTCAAATTGATAGACTGTTCAGAGAGGGGCTCAGAGTGACAGAGAGGGGCTCAGAGTGACAGAGTGAGGCTCAGAGTGACAGAGAGAGGCTCAGAGTGACAGAGTGAGGCTCAGAGTGACAGAGAGAGGCTCAGAGTGATAGAGAGAGGCTCAGAGTGATAGAGAGACGGAGAGAGGCTCAAATTGATAGACTGTTCAGAGAGGGGCTCAGAGTGACAGAGAGGGGCTCAGAGTGACAGAGTGAGGCTCAGAGTGACAGAGAGAGGCTCAGAGTGACAGAGAGAGGCTCCTCCTTCAAGGAGCGATGAAACTGTTTTCCCAGATCACTTTGTTCTGTAATCCCTCCAACTGTTTCGCATTATCTGAGTAGCTCCTACCCTGATTTGATCTACCCAAATGCATCACCTCAAATTTATCCAAATTATACTCCATCTGCCATTCATCGGCCCAATTGGTCAAGATTCTGTTGCAATCTTATATAACCTTCTTCACTGTCCACTCTGCCACCAATCTTGGTGTCATCTGCAAATTTACTAACCATGCCTCATACATTCTCATCCAAATCATTAATATATACAACAAATAACAGTGAACCCAGCACCGATCCCTGAGGCACACCGCTGGTCACAGGCCTCCAGTTTGAAAAACAACCCTCCACAACCACCCTTTGGCTTCGGTCGCCAAGCCAATTGGCTACCTCAGCTTGGATTCTGTGAGATCTAACCTTCTGCAACAACCTACCATGCGGTACCTTGTCAAAGGCCTTGCTAAAGTCCATGGAGACAACGTTAACCTCACCTACTTTCCCTCATCTACTTTCTTGGTTATCCCTTTAAAAAACACAGATTTGTGAGACATGACTTTCCCCTTACAAAGCTATGCTGACTTTCCCAAATTAACCCTTGCCTGTCTAAATGCCTGGCGACCCTGTCTCTCAGAATACATGCTTACAACTTCCCCACTGTAGAAGTAAGGCTTACCGTGTAGTTCGCAGGCTTATCCCTACAGCCCTTCTAATACAAGGGCACAACATTTTCTACCCTCCAACCTTCAGGCACCTTTCCTGTGGCTGTCGTTGATTCAAATATCTCAGCTAGGGACCGGCAATTTCCTTCCTTTCCACAATGTCCTGGGATACATTTTATCCGGTCCCGGAGAGTTATGTATCTTGATGCGCTTTAATACCTCCAGCACTTCCTTCTCTGTAATATGCACACTCCTCAATACATCACTTTTTATTTCCCCAATTTCCGGAACATTCGTGCCTTTCTCAACAGTAAATACTGACGAGAAATATTCATTCAGAGTCTCTTTCATCTCTCGTGGATCTGCACATAGATTACCTTGTTTATCCTTAAGAGACCCGGCCCTCTTCCGAGTCAGTCTTTTGCCCTTTGTGTACCTTTAAAAGCTCTTTGGATTTTCCATTGCCTTATCTGCCAAGACAATCTCATGTCACCTTTTTGCACTCCTGATTTCTCTCTTAACTCTACTCCGACAACCCCTGTACTCTTCAAGGGATCCATTTGATCCCCACTGCCTATGCATGTCATATGCCCCCTTCTTCCTTTTGACCATGGCCTCAATATCCCAAGTCATCCAGAGTTCCCTACTCCTACTAGCCTTACCTTTCACTCGAAGAGGGATGTGCTCACCCTGAACCCTTGATAACACCCTTTTGAAAGAGTCCCTTGCCTGTCACCAGGCACCTGCACATATTGAACTTGGCCCAATTGGTGGAGGGTGGATTTTAAGAGGTGGGATGTGTTGCCGCTATCGGTGGCTGGGCATGTGCAGAGAATGAAAATGACGGTGCTGTTTAGGTTTCTGTTTGTGTTCCAGAACCTTCCTATCATTTTCCCCAAGTCCTTTTTTCGGAAGGATAATGTTATAACCTGCCTGCTTACCACAGGCTGGGGACTAATGGCAATCCCACAATCCTTAGGGAGTATGAGCTTCCCCAATGAGGGTGGGCGGAGAAATCATTAGCAGGTCCCTGCATAAATAAAGCTGGCCAGTTTGGAACCGGCTAGAGAGGAGTGAGTAGCAAGGGAGTTATTGCTGCTGTTGTATATATATATGTTATTGTAAATAATGTTTTTTCTGTTCTACAAACTCGTGCTGGATTCTTCATGGCCCTCACAAAACTGGCGACGAAGGTTAAAGTGGACAGCTGTCTACGCTGCTGAAGCCACCTCCCTGAATTTTTGTTGGATACAGGTTGGAAGTTTTTTTTCTGTTACACCAAGCCTCTGTATGGCCGTTTGGATGTCTTTGATGCTGTGCTGGACAGTTGGAACGAGTACGCACATCGGATGCATTACTATTTCCGGGCAAACAACATCATCGAAAACCAGCGGCAGATGGTCATTTTGTTCACCGCCTGCGGCGCGCATACGTTTGAAGTGATTAGGAGCCTCATGTACCCAGCTGCACCGGATACCAAGACATTTGATGAGCTTGTGACCTTAGTGGGGCAACATTCTAACCCAACCCAGTCCACGATACTACAGCTTCACCGGTTTAATACCGTTGAAATTACCCCAAGAGAATCCCTTGCAGAGTTGCTATCCAGGCTACGTAGGATTGCGGAGTACTGTGACTATGGTGAGACATTGTCAGAAATGTTACGTGACCATTTGGTTTGCGGTATTAACAATGCGGCCACCCAGAGAAAGTTGTTAGCTGAGCCAACATTGACTTTTCAACAGGCCATTCAAATAGTATTGTCCCCAGTGAGCGCAGAACGGGGAGTGCAGGAGCTACAGGGAATGGAGGTGCACGTCTTGGGGCACAACCGCTTCCGTCCAAAAGCGTCTCCCCACACCCCTGTCATACTTTGGGCGGGGCGGCGTCCGGATTGACGGCAGTGGCCGCCGGACGTTCCTCCCCAATGGTAGCCTTCTCCAGAATCGATGGATGAGGAGCCATGTCAGTGTCGAACTTGTGGGCGCCGACCCCGTCACGGACACCAGTCCTGGGGGTGCCAGAGGTGCCGTCATTCCCACGGAAACTGTGGCCAGCCCAGGGGCCGTACCTTCCATTCGGATGAACTTGCAGCGACTACTCCCGAGGACGTGGAGATGGAAGATGACTGCCTGCAGCTGCATTGTGTGGCAGCTCCCCGTGTGGCCTCCATTAAGGTGACAGTACGGGTCAATGGTCACCCGCTTGAGATGGAGTTGGACACTGGCGCAGCGGTCTCCGTGATCGCCCAGAGGACCTTCGACCACATCAAGCAGGGTATACAGACCCTTACATTAACCAATACACAGGCCAGGTTGGCCACCTACAGGGGGGAACCATTGGACATCGCTGGAACTACGATGACTCCTGTTGTTTATGGACGCCAGGAAGGGCGTTTCCCACTTATCGTGGTGCGCGGCCATGGGCACAGCCTGTTGGGTTGGGACTGGTTGCGCCATTTGCGGCTGCAGTGGCAACACATCCTCCAAACAGGTTCTGGAGGGTTGACTGAGGTACTAGGACGGTATCCAGATGTATTCCAGCCCAGTTTGGGGAAGATAAAAGGGGCCCTAGCCTTATCCAGGTCAAACCAGGAGCCACTCCACGCTATTTCCGGGCACGCCCAATGCCTTACACCTTGCTCGAGAAGGTAGAAGGGGAGCTCACTCGTTTGGAGTCCTTGGGTATTATCAGGCCCGTCCGTTTTGCTGACTGGGCAGCGCCAGTTGTACCTGTAATGAAGCCAGATGTCACAGTTCGCTTGTGCAGCGACTATAAACTTACAGTGAATATGGCTTCCCAGCTCGACCGATATCCAATGCCTCGCATAGAAGATCTCTACGCGAAGCTTGTAGACGGACATTCGTTCACAAAATTAGATATGAGTCACGCCTACCTACAGTTGGAGCTGGACCCTGTCTCCCGGCCATATGTAAATATTAATACACACAGGGGCTTGTATGAATATACACGGTTGCCCTTTGGGGTATCCTCTGCCTGCGCTATCTTTCAGCACGTCATGGAGGGCATCTTGAGAGGTTTACCGCGTGTCGCTGTCTACTTAGAGGACGTTTTGATTACAGGGACGTCGGAGCAGGAACATTTGGAAAATTTTGAGGTTGTCCTTAGACGCTTCTCAGAGGCTGGAGTCCGTTTACATCGTACAAAGTGCGACTTTCAGGCGAAGGAAGTGGTCTATCTGGGTTATCAGGTGGACCGCGAAGGTTTGCACCCCGTCGCAGAAAGGTGTGCGCAATTCAACAGGCCCCCACCCCGACTGACGCATCTTCGTTCTTTTCTTGGCCTCGTAAAGTATTACGTGAAGTTCCTCCCCAATCTGGCAACTACGCTGGCCCCGTTGCACCTTCTGCGAAAGAAGAATCACACCTGGGTTTGGGGTCAGCAGCAAGAAACCGCCTTCCGGTGTGTAAAACAACAATTGTCGTCGTCTGGGTTAATAACCCACTATGATCCTGGAAAGCCTTTGCTCATCACGTGTGATGCATCCCCGGATGGTATTGGGGCCATCCTGTCCCACAAGATGGAGAACGGGGCCGAGCGGGCGATAGCTTTCGCCTCCCGCACATTGACTGCAGCGGAAAAGAAGTACGCGCAGATCCAGAAGGAGGGCTGGCGGTGGTCTTTGCGGTGAAACACTTCCACCAGTATGTGTATGGCCATCACTTCACTATCGTGACTGATCATAAGCCTCTGCTGGGACTTTTCTGAGAGGATAAGCCAATACCGCCCATTGAACAAAGAACAAAGAAAAGTACAGCGCAGGAACAGGCCCTTTGGCCCTCCAAGCCCGTGCCGACCATGTTGCCCGACTAAACTACAATCTTCTGCATTTCCTGGGTCCGTATTCCTCTATTCCCATCCTATTCATGTATTTGTCAAGATGCCCCTTAAATGTCACTATCGTCCCTGCTTCCACCACCTCCTCCGGTAGCGAGTTCCAGGCACCCACTACCCTCTGTGTAAAAAACGTGCCTCGTACATCTACTCTAAACCTTGCCCCTCGCACCTTAATTATCAGGACATTATTAAGTCAATTTTGGAGATTTATGGTGATAATGAGGGAAATTATTCAGTGATGTTTTATGATTATTTATTATTTAGTGATTTAAGGGATGTTGGTGTTTTTGATTATTGGGATATTTGCACGTGATTGAAATGGATATTGTAAAATGATTTTAAGTTCATTAGTCAGTTTATATCATTGATCTCTTTTGGTACTGTCAAAGTGAGTTTCTACAGTGCATCTTGTAGATGGTACACACTGCTGCTTCTGAACATCAGTGGAGGAGGGAGCGAATCTTTGTGAATAGGGTTTGAATCAAGCGGGCTGCTTTGCCCTGGATGGTGTTGAGCTTCTTGAATGTTTTTGGAGATGCACTCATCCAGGCAAGTGGAGAGTATTCCATCACACGCCTGACGTGTGCCTTGTAGAGGGTGGACAGGCTTTGGGGGGTCTAGAGGTGAATCTAAGAAACATTTTGTCAACATTGCGTATTTCTTACTCGTGGATAATGTAGCTCTGACTTCATCTCAAGTTCAGAGATACACAAGAACTAATCGCCATAGGATTCCTAGCCTTTGACCTGCCCAGGTATTAATATGGTTCGTCCAGTTCAGTTTCTGGTCAACCCCCATGGTGTTGATTGTAGGGATCCAATTGGACATGGACTGTTTAAGTAAATGAGGAGTTGCGAATGGTACTGAACATTGTCTAATGATCTGCAAACATCCCCACTTCTGACCTTATGTTGAAAGCAAAATCATTGATGAAGATGGTTGGGCCTAGGACACTACCCTGAGGAACTCCTGCAGTGATGTCCTAGAACCAAGATGGTTGACCTCCAACCACCTTCCTTTGTGCCAGATATGACTCCAACCAGTGAAGGGTTTTCGCCCTGATTCCCATTGACTCCAGTTTTCCTCCTTGATGCCATACTCGGTCAAATGCTGCCTCGATGTCAAGGGCATTCACTCTAACTCAAAAGCGATAGACAGCATGTTTGTCTGAAGGGGAGGTTGTGCCTCACGAACTTGATCGTGTTTTTTAAGCAGCTGACAATGATGATTGATGAGGGGAGAGCGGTTGTTTACATAGACTTCAGTAAAGCCTTTGACAAAGTACCTTATGGCAGACTGGTACAAAAGGTGAAGTCACATGGGATCAGGGCAGTAGAATCAAAGATCCCTCCCACCCGGCTTTCTCACTCTTCCAACTTCTTCCATCGGTCAGGAGATACAGAAGTCTGAGAACACGCACGAACAGACTCAAAAACAGCTTCTTCCCCACTGTCACCAGACTCCTAAATGACCCTCTTATGGACTGATTTCATTAACACTACACCCTGTATGCTTCATCCGATGCCAGTGCTTATGTAGTTACATTGTATATGTTGTGTTGCCCTTTTCTGTATTTTCCTTTATTCCCTTTTCTTCTCATGTACTTAATGATCTGTTGAGCTGCTCACAGAAAAATACTTTTCACTGTACCTTGGTACACGTGACAATAAACAAATCCAATCCAATCCAATCCAATCCATCAGGTTAGTGAGATAAGACCTCCCCTTCACAAAACTGTGCTGCCTCTCGCTAATACGTCCACTTGCTTCCAAATGGGAGTAGATCCTGTTTCGAAGAATCCTTTCCAATGATTTCCCGACCACTGCATATGGCTCACCAGTCTGTAATTTCTCGATTATCCTTGCTACCCTTCTTAAACAAAGCAACAACAATAGCTATTGTCCAGTCCTCTGGGACCTCACCTGTAGCCAGTGAGGATACAATGATTTTTGTCAAGGCCTCAGTAATTTCCTCCCTTGCCTCCCTCAGTATTCAGGGGTAGATTCGATCAGGCCCTGGAGAATTATCTATCTTAATGTTTTCAAGACACCCAACACCACCTCCTTTTTGGATCTCAATGTGACCCAGGCTATCTGCACACCCTTCTCCAGACTCAACATCCACTAATTCCTTCTCTTCAGTGAATGCTTATGCAAAGTACTCATTTAGTACCTTGCCAATTTCCTTTGGCTCCACACAAAGATTCCGTCCTCTGTTTTGAATGGGCCAACCCGTTCCTTTGCTACCCTCTTCCTCCACTCTTTATATATGGATAAAAAACCTTGGGATTTTCCTTAATCCTGTTTGCCAATGGCTTTTCATGACCACTTTTAGCCGTCCTGACTGCTTGCTTCATACTTTCTTCATGCTCCTCATGGGGTTCGTCTGTTCCCAGCCTTCTAACCTCACAAATGCTTCCTTTTTCTTCTGGACTAGGCTCACAATATCCGTCGTTATCCAAGGTTCCCAAAACTTGCCATCGTTATCCTCCTTGCAGAGGGCAGTAGAGCGGAGCTGCTGATTGGCTGTTGCGGGGAAAATTTGCATCAGTGCATTGCAGTCATTGCATCCAGAATGTGTACCTGAGCAAGACACCCGCCGTGTTCAAGTGAAGGCAAGCATCCAGCAGAGGGCAGTAGAGCGGAGATGCTGATTGGCTGTTGTGGGGAAAATTTGCATCAGTGCATTGCGGTCACTGCATCTTGAAGGTGGTTTGTGGAGGAGCTGTTGTCAAGTGACAGTTAAGATCAAGTGCCGAATAAAGATAAAGAGGGAGACTCGAGGGCAGGTAGAAGTAGAAAGAAGTTGAACCGTGACGTCACAGCCTGCAGGTTAGTGATTGCCTGGTGACTGGTAAATAGTTTTGCTTTTCCCTCAGGTGTTCTCGTGCGGGGCACAGTGGTTGCTGAGTGAGTGCTTGCTGAGAAGGGCAATAAATTTTTAAAAAACTTACTGTTGGGAGTTTCCAGCTGAATCCGGTTGGAGTGAGGACAGAGTGACTGCTGGGTAAGTAGTTTTAAATTGTTTGCGCAGGCCCATAACAGCTGATTGCTGTTCTCGTGTGGGGCGCAGTAGTTGCTGGTGAAGTGTTTTATTTTTACCTGTATTTAAGTTGGGCAGTTTCTAAACCCTAGACACTACACTTGTAGTGTCCTCCACCCTTCCACCTCCTTTAACCTAAGGGGTAGAGTGAATAACAGGTAAGCTCTTTCTTTTTCTTTTTTTTAATCTAGAGGGGATGGCAGGGAAGGCAGTGCAATGTTCCTCCTGCAGAATGTTTGAGGTGAGGGACGCCATCAGTGACCCTGCTGATTTCATCTGTGGGAAGTGCACCCATCTCCAGCTCCTCAGAAACCGTTTTAGGGAGCTTGTGCTGGATGAACTTCGTATCATTTGGGAGGCAGAGGTGTTTATAGATAGTTGCTTCAGGGATGTAGTTACTCTGAAGAATCAAGATAGATGGGTGACGGTGAGAGGGGCTGGGAGGAAGCAGTCAGTGCAGGGATCCTATGTGGTCGTTCCCCTCAGTAACAAGTATACCGTTTTGGATACTGTTGAGGGGGACGACCTACCAGGGGTAAGCCACTGTGAACGGATCTCCAGCACTGAGTCCGCCCCTGTGGCTCAGAAGGGAAGGGGGAGAGCAGGAGAGCAATAGTTATTGGGGACTCAATAGTTAGAGGGACAGATAGACGGTTCTGTGGCAGCGAAAGAGACTCACGGATGGTATGTTGCCTCCCGGGTGCCAGGGTCTGTGACGTCTTGGACCGTGTTTTCAGAATCCTTAAGGGGAAGGGTGAACAGTCACAAGTCGTGGTACACATCAGTACCAACGACAGAGGTAAGAGAAGGGACGGGGATTTAAAACAGGAATTTAGGGAGCTAGGGTGGAAGCTGAGAGCCAGGACAAACCATGTTGTCATCTCTGGTTTGTTGCCGGTGCCACGTGCTAGTGAGGTGATGAACAGGGAGAGAGTGCAGATAAACACGTGGTTGCAGGGATGGTGTAGGAGGGAGGGTTTCAGGTACGTGGGTAATTGGAGCACATTCTGGGGAAGGTTGGACCTGTACAGACAGGACGGTTTGCACCTGAACCAGAATCCTGGAGGGAAATTTGCCACGGCTCTTCGGGGGGGTTTTAACTAATTTTTCAGGGGACTGGGAAAACGAGCTGTAGTCCAGAAGCCAGTGTTGAGAGTAGTGAGGTACTGAGGAGGGTATCAAGGTCGCAGGAGTGTACCGGCAGACAGGAAGGTGGGTTGAAGTGTGTCTACTTCAATGCAAGGAGCATCCGGAATAAGGTAAGTGAACTTGGAGCGTGGATTCGTACTTGGGACTACAATGTTGTGGCCATTACGGAGACAGGGTTAGAACAGGGACAGGAATGGTTGTTGGAAGTTCCGGGGTATAAATGTTTCAGTAAATGTAGGGAAGGTGGTAAAAGAGGTGGAGGAGTTGCATTGTTAATCAAGGATAGTTTAACGGCTGCAGAAAGGCAGTTCAAAGGGGATCTGCCTACTGAGGTAATATGGGCTGAAGTTAGGAATAGCAAAGGAGGGGTCACATTGTTAGGAGTTTTCTATCGGCCCCCAAATAGTAATAGAGATGTGGAGGCAGAAATTGCAAAACAGATTATGGCTAGATGTGGAGGTTTCAGGATAGTTGTCATGGGTGACTTTAACTTTCCAAATATTGATTGGAACCTCTCTAGGTCGAACAGTTCGGATGGGGCAGTTTTTGTACAGTGTGTGCAGGAGGGTTTCGTAACACAATATGTGGATAGGCCGACAAGAGGGGGGGCCACATTGAATTTGGTACTGGGTAATGAACCGGGCCAAGTGTTAGGTTTGTTTGTGGGAGAGCACTTTGGAGATAGTGACCACAATTTGCTGTCTTTCACTTTTGCAATGGAGAGGGATAGGGCCATACGGCAGGGCAAGGTTTATAATTGGGGGAGGGGTAATTATGATGCGATCAGGCAAGAATTAGGGAGCATAAGATGGGAACAGAAACTGTCAGGGAAAGGCACAAATGAAAAGTGGAGCTTTTTCAAGGAACAAATACTGCGTGTCCTTGATAGGTATGTCCCTGTCAGGCAGGGAGGAAATGGCCGTGAGGGAACCATGGTTCACAAAAGAGGTTGAATGTCTTGTCAAGAGGAAAAAGGAAGAGTATGTAAGGATGAGAAAACAAGGTTCAGTTGGGTCGCTTGAGGGTAGCAAGGAATGAGCTAAAAAAAAGGGTTTAGGAGAGCTAGGAGGGGGCATGAGAAGTCCTTGGCAGGTCGGATCAAGGAAAATCCCAAGGCTTTTTACTCTTATGTGAGAAATAAAATAATGACCAGGGTGAGGCTAGGGCCGGTCAAGGACAGTAGTGGGGACTTGTGCGTGGAGTCAGAAGAAATAGGAGAGGCGTTGAATGAATACTTTTCTTCAGTGTTCACCAAGGAGAGGGGCCATGTTTTTGAGGATGAGAGTGTGATTCAGGTGGGTAGGCTGGAGTAAGTAGATGTTCTGAGGAAGGATGTATTAGCAATGTTGAAAAACCTGAGGGTCGACAAGTCCCCTGGGCCAGATGGGATATACCCAAGGATTCTTTGGGAGGCAAGGGGTGAGATTGCAGAGCCTTTGGCTTTGATCTTTGGGTTCTCGCTGTCCACGGGGATAGTGCCAGAGGACTGGAGAGTGGTGAATGTTGTTCCTCTGTTCAAGAAAGGGAATAGGAATGACCCTGGTAATTATAGGCCACTTAGTCTTACTTCGGTGGTCGGGAAGATAATGGAAAAGGTCCTGAAGGATAGGATTTATGACCATTTGGAAAGATGCAGCTTAATCCGGGATAGTCAACACGGATTCGTGAAGGGTAGGTCTTGCCTCACAAATTTGATTGAATTGTTTCAGGAGGTAACTAAGTGTGTAGATGAAGGTAGAGCAGTTGATGTCGTATACATGTATTTTAGTAAGGTGTTTGATAAGGTTCCCCATGGTCGGCTCATGAAGAAAGTAAGGAGGTGTGGGATAGAGGGAAATTTGGCCAATTGGATAAGTAACTGGCTATCACATGGAAGACAGAGGATGGTGGTGGATGGAAAATTTTCAGATTGAAGACCAGTTACCAGCGGTGTACCACAGGGATCAGTGCTGGGTCCTCTGTTATTTGTGATTTTTATCAATGACTTGGAGGAGGGCGCTGAAGGGTGGGTCAGTAAATTTGCTGATGACACCAAGATTGGTGCAGTAGTGGATGAGGTGGAGGGCTGTTGTAGACTGCAAAGAGACATTGATAGGATGCAGAGCTGGGCCGAAAAATGGCAGATGGAGTTTAACCCTGATAAGTGCGAGATGATTCATTTTGGGTGAAAACATTTGAATGCGGATTACAGGGTCAACGGCAGGGTTCTGAGGGATGTCGAGGAACAGAGAGATCTTGGGGTTCATGTCCACAGATCTCTGAAGGTTGCCACTCAAGTGGATAGAGCCATGAAGAAGGCTTATAGTGTGTGAGCGTTTATTAACAGGGGGCTTGAGTTTAAGAGCCGTGGGGTTATGCTGCAACTATACATGACCCTGGTGAGACCACATTTGGAGTATTGTGTGCAGTTCTGGTCACCTCATTATAGGAAGGATGTGGAAGCATTGGAAAGGGTGGAAAGGAGATTTACCAGGATGCTGCCTAGTTTGCAGGATAGGTCTTATGAGGAAAAGTTGAGGGAGCTAGGGCTTTTCTCTTTGGAGCGGAGGAGGATGAGAGGCAACTTAATAGAGGTTTATAAGATAATGAGGGGGACAGATAGAGTGGACGTTCAGAGACTATTTCCTCGGGTGGATATAGCTGTAACAAGGGGGCATAGCTATAAGATTCAGGGTGGGAGATATTGGAGGGATGTCCGAGGTAGGTTCTTTACTCAGAGTGGTTAGGTGTGGAATGAACTGCCTGCTGTGATTGTGGATGCAGTGCTCTGACTGTGAGATGTGGCAGGTCCGGGAGGCTTCCAGCGTCCCGGATGGCTTCATCTGCAGAAAGTGCACCCAACTGGAGCTCCACACAGACCGCATGGTTCGGTTGGAGCAGCAATTGGATGCACTTAGGAGCATGCAGGTGGCGGAAAGCGTCATAGATCGCAGTTATGTAAATGTGGTCACACCCAAGGTGCAGGCAGAGAAATGGGTGACCACCAGAAAGGGCAGGCAGTCAGTGCAGGAATCCCCTGTGGTTGTCCCCCTCTCGAACAGGTATACCCCTTTGGATACTGTCAGGGGGGATAGCCTATCAGGGGAAAACAGCAGCAGCCAGAGCAGTGGCACCACGGCTGGCTCTGATGTTCAGAAGGGAGGGTCAAAGCGCAGAAGAGCAATAGTAATAGGGGACTCTATAGTCAGGGGCACAGATAGGCGCTTCTGTGGACGTGAAAGAGACGCCAGGATGGTATGTTGCCTCCCTGGTGCCAGGGTCCAGGATGTCTCCGAACGGGTAGAGGGCATCCTGAAGGGGGAGGGAAAATAGGCAGAGGTTGTTGTACATATTGGTACTAACGACATAGGCTGGAAGGGGCATGAGGTCCTGCAGCAGGAGTTCAGGGAGCTAGGCAGAAAGTTAAAAGACAGGACCTCTAGGGTTGTAATCTCGGGATTACTCCCTGTGCCACGTGCCAGTGAGGCTAAAAATAGGAAGATAGAGCAGCTAAACACGTGGCTAAACAGCTGGTGTTATCTGGACCACTGGGAGCTCTTCCGGGGCAGGTGTGACCTATACAAGAAGGACGGGTTGCATCTAAACCGGAGAGGCATAAATATCCTGGCCGCGAGGTTTACTAGTGTCACACGGGAGGGTTTAAACTAGTATGGCAGGGGGGTGGGCACGGGAGCAATAGGTCAGAAGGTGAGAGCATTGTGGGAGAACTAGGGAATAGGAACAGTGGGGCTCTGAGGCAGAGCAGGTAGGGAGAAGTTGCTGAACACAGCGGGTCTGGTGGCCTGAATGCATATGTTTTAATGCAAAAAGTATTACGGGTAAGGCAGATGAACCTAGAGCTTGGATTAGTACTTTGAACTATGATGTTGTTGCCATTACAGAGACCTGGTTGAGGGAAGGGCAGGATTGGCAGCTAAACGTTCCAGGATTTAGATGTTTCAGGCGGGATGAAGGGGGATGTAAAAGGGGAGGCGGAGTTGCGCTACTGGTTAGGGAGAATAGAACATAGAACGATACAGCGCAGTACAGGCCCTTCGGCCCACGATGTTGCACCGAAACAAAAGCCATCTAACCTACACTATGCCATTATCATCCATATGTTTATCCAATAAACTTTTAAATGCCCTCAATGTTGGCGAGTTCACTACTGTAGCAGGTAGGGCATTCCACAGCCTCACTACTCTTTGCGTAAAGAACCTACCTCTGACCTCTGTCCTATATCTATTACCCCTCAGTTTAAAGCTATGTCCCCTCGTGCCAGCCATTTCCATCTGCGGGAGAAGGCTCTCACTGTCCACCCTATCTAACCCCCTGATCATTTTGTATGCCTCTATTAAGTCTCCTCTTAACGTTCTTCTCTCCAACGAAAACAACCTCAAGTCCATCAGCCTTTCCTCATAAGATTTTCCCTCCATACCAGGCAACATCCTGGTAAATCTCCTCTGCATCCGCTCCAAAGCCTCCACGTCCTTCCTATAATGCGGTGACCAGAACTGTACGCAATACTCCAAATGCGGCCGTACCAGAGTTCTGTACAGCTGCAACATGACCTCCTGACTCCGGAACTCAATCCCTCTACCAATAAAGGCCACCACTCCATAGGCCTTCTTCACAACCCTATCAACCTGGGTGGCAACTTTCAGGGATCTATGTACATGGACACCTAGATCCCTCTGCTCATCCACACTTCCAAGAACTTTACCATTAGCCAAATATTCCGCATTCCTGTTATTCCTTCCAAAGTGAATCACCTCACACTTCTCTACATTAAACTCCATTTGCCACCTCTCAGCCCAGCTCTGCAGCTTATCTATATCCCTCTGTAACCTGCTACATCCTTCCACACTATCGACAACACCACCGACTTTAGTATCGTCTGCAAATTTACTCGCCCACAATTCTGCGCCTTCCTCTAGGTCATTGATAAAAATGACAAACAGCAACGGCCCCAGAACAGATCCTTGTGGTACTCCACTTGTAACTGAACTCCATTCTGAACATTTCCCATCAACCACCACCCTCTGTCTTCTTTCAGCAAGCCAATTTCAGATCCACATCTCTAAATCATCCTCAATCCCCAGCCTCCTTATTTTCTGCAATAGCCTACCGTGGGGAACCTTATCAAACGCTTTGCTGAAATCCATATACACCACATCAACTGCTCTACCCTCGTCTACCTGTTCAGTCACCTTCTCAAAGAACTCGATAAGGTTTGTGAGGCATGACCTACCGTTCACAAAGCCATGCTGACTATCCCTGATCATATTATTCCTATCTAGATGATTACAAATCTTGTCTCTTATAATCCCCTCCAAGACTTTACCCACTACAGACGTGAGGCTCACCGGTCTATAGTTGCCGGGGTTGTCTCTGCTCCCCTTTTTGAACAAAGGGACCACATTTGCTATCCTCCAGTCCTCTGGCACTATTCCTGTAGCCAATGATGACATGAAAATCAAAGCCAAAGGTCCAGCAATCTCTTCCCTGGCCTCCCAGAGAATCCTAGGATAAATCCCATCACGACCCGGGGACTTATCTATTTTCAGCCTGTCCAGAATTGCCAACACCTCTTCCCTACGTACCTCAATGCCATCTATTCTATTAGCCTGGGTCTCAGCATTCTCCTCCACAACATTATCTTTTTCCTGAGTGAATACTGACGAAAAATATTAGAACATAGAACATAGAACAATACAGCGCAGTACAGGCCCTTCGGCCCACGATGTTGCACCGAAACAAAAGCCATCCAACCTACACTATGCCATTATCATCCATATGTTTATCCAATAAACTTTTAAATGCCCTCAATGTTGGCGAGTTCACCACTGTAGCAGGTAGGGCATTCCACGGCCTCACTACTCTTTGCGTAAAGAACCTACCTCTGACCTCTGTCCTATATCTATTACCCCTCAGTTTAAAGCTATGTCCCCTCGTGCCAGCCATATCCATCCGCGGGAGAAGGCTCTCACTGTCCACCCTATCCAACCCCCTGATCATTTTGTATGCCTCTATTAAGTCTCCTCTTAACCTTCTTCTCTCCAACGAAAACAACCTCAAGTCCATCAGCCTTTCCTCATAAGATTTTCCCTCCATACCAGGCAACATCCTGGTAAATCTCCTCTGCACCCGCTCCAAAGCCTCCACGTCCTTCCTATAATGCGGTGACCAGAACTGTACGCAATACTCCAAATGCGGCCGTACCAGAGTTCTGTACAGCTGCAACATGACCTCCCGACTCCGGAACTCAATCCCTCTACCAATAAATGCCAACACTCCATAGGCCTTCTTCACAACCCTATCAACCTGGATGGCAACTTTCAGGGATCGATGTACATGGACACCTAGATCCCTCTGCTCATCCACACTTTCAAGAACTTTACCATTAGCCAAATATTCCGCATTCCTGTTATTCCTTCCAAAGTGAATCACCTCACACTTCACTACATTAAACTCCATTTGCCACCTCTCGGCCCAGCTCTGCAGCTTATCTATATCCCTCTGTAATCTCCTACATCCTTCCACACTATCGACAACACCACCGACTTTAGTATCATCTGCAAATTTACTCATCCACCCTTCTGCGCCTTCCTTGAGGTCATTGATAAAAATGACAAACAGCAACGGCCCCAGAACAGATCCTTGTGGTACTCCACTTGTGACTGTACTCCATTCTGAACATTTCCCATCAACCACCACCCTCTGTCTTCTTTCAGCTAGCCAATTTCTGATCCACATCTCTAAATCACCCTCAATCCCCAGCCTCCGTATTTTCTGCAATAGCCTACCGTGGGGAACCTTATCAAACGCTTTGCTGAAATCCATATACACCACATCAACTGCTCTACCCTCGTCTACCTGTTCAGTCACCTTCTCAAAGAACTCAATAAGGTTTGTGAGGCATGACCTACCCTTCACAAAGCCATGCTGACTATCCCTGATCATATTATTCCTATCTAGATGATTATAAATCTTGTCTCTTATAATCCCCTCCAAGACTTTACCCACTACAGACGTGAGGCTCACCGGCCTATAGTTGCCGGGGTTGTCTCTGCTCCCCTTTTTGAACAAAGGGACCACATTTGCTGTCCTCCAGTCCTCTGGCACTATTCCTGTAGACAATGATGACATAAAAATCAAAGCCAAAGGTCCAGCAATTTCTTCCCTGGCCTCCCATAGAATTCTAGGATAAATCCCATCAGGTCCCGGGGACTTATCTATTTTCAGCCTGTCCAGAATTGCCAACACCTCTTCCCTACGTACCTCAATGCCATCTATTCTATTAGCCTGGGGCTCAGCATTCTCCTCCACAACATTATCTTTTTCCTGAGTGAATACTGACGAAAAATATTCATTTAGTATCTCGCCTATCTCTTCAGACTCCACACACAATTTCCCATCCCTGTCCTTGACTGGTCCTCCTCTTTCCCTAGTCATTCGCTTATTCCTGACATACCTATAGAAAGCTTTTGGGTTTTCCTTGATCCTTCCTGCCAAATACTTCTCATGTCCCCTCCTTGCTCGTCTTAGCTCTCTCTTTAGATCCTTCCTCGCTACCTTGTAACTCTCCATCGCCCCAACCGAAACTTCACACCTCATCTTCACATAGGCCTCCTTCTTCCTCTTAACAAGAGATTCCACTTCCTTGGTAAACCACAGTTCCCTCGCTCGACGCCTTCCTCCCTGCCTGACCGGTACATACTTATCAAGAACACACAGTAGCTGATCCTTGAACAAGCCCCACTTGTCCAGTGTGCCCAACACTTGCAGCCTACTTCTCCACCTTATCCCCCCCAAGTCACGTCTAATGGCATCATAATTGCCCTTCCCCCAGCTATAACTCTTGCCCTGTGGTGTATACTTATCCCTTTCCATCATTAACGTAAACGTCACCGAATTGTGGTCACTGTCCCCAAAGTGCTCTCCTACCTCCAAATCCAACACCTGGCCTGGTTCATTACCCAAAACCAAATCCAACGTGGCCTCGCCTCTTGTTGGCCTGTCAACATATTGTTTCAGGAAACCCTCCTGCACACACTGTACAAAAAACGACCCATCTATTGTACTCGAACTATATCTTTTCCAGTCAATATTTGGAAAGTTAAAATCTCCCATAATAACTACCCTGTTACTTTCGCTCATATCCAGAATCATCTTGGCCATCCTTTCCTCTACATCCCTAGAACTATTAGGAGGCCTATAAAAAACTCCCAACAGGGTGACCTCTCCTTTCCTGTTTCTAACTTCAGCCCATACTACCTCGGCAGAAGAGTCCCCATCTAGCATCCTCTCCGCCACCGTAATACTGCTCTTGACTAGCAGCGCCACACCTCCCCCTCTTTTGCCTCCTTCTCTGAGCTTACTAAAACACCTAAACCCCGGAACCTGCAACATCCATTCCTGTCCCTGCTCTATCCATGTCTCCGAAATGGCCACAACATCGAAGTCCCAGGTACCAACCCACGCTGCCAGTTCCCCTACCTTGTTTCGTATACTCCTGGCATTGAAGTAGACACACTTCAAACCACCTACCTGAACACTGGCCCCCTCCTGCGACGTCAAATCTGTGCTCCTGACCTCTATACTCTCATTCTCCCTTACCCTAAAACTACAATCCAGGTTCCCATGCCCCTGCTGCATTAGTTTAAACCCCCCCAAAGAGCACTAACAAATCTCCCCCCCAGGATATTTGTGCCCCTCAGGTTCAGATGTAGACCATCCTGTCTGTAGAGGTCCCACCTTCCCCAGAAAGAGCCCCAGTTATCCAAAAATATGAATCCCTCCCGCCTGCACCATCCCTGTAGCCACGTGTTTAAATGCTCTCTCTCCTTATTCCTCATCTCACTATCACGTGGCACGGGCAACAACCCAGAGATAACAACTCTGTTTGTTCTAGTTCTGAGCTTCCATCCTAGCTCCCTGAAAGCCTGCCTGACACCCTTGTCCCCTTTCCTACCTATGTCGTTGGTGCCAATGTGGACCACGACTTGGGGCTGCTCCCCCTCCCCCCTAAGGACCCGGAAAACACGATCCGAGACATCACGTACCCTTGCACCTGGGAGGCAACATACCAAACGTGAGTCTCTCACGCTCCCACAAAATCTCCTATCTGTGCCCCTGACTATAGAGTCCCCAATTACTAATGCTCTGCTCCTCTCCCCCCTTCCCTTCTGAGCAACAGGGACAGACTCCGTGCCAGAGGCCCGTACCCCATGGCTTACCCCTGGTAAGTCGTCCCCCCCACAAGTATCCAAAGCGGTATACTTGTTTCTCAGGGGTACGACCGCAGGGGAACCCTGCACTGACTGTTTTTTCCCAGTCCCTCTTACAGTTACCCACCTATCTCCAATCTTTGGTGTAACTAATTCCCTGAAGCTGCTATCTATGACCCCTTCTGCCTCCGGAATGATCCAAAGTTCTTCCAACTCCAGCTCCAGTTCCCTAACTCGGTCTTGGAGGAGCTGGAGATGGCAGCACTTCCTGCAGGTAAAATCAGCAGGGACACTAACTGCATCCCTCACCTCAAACATCCTGCAGGAGGAACATTGCACTCCCTTCCCTGCCATTCCTCTAACTTTCTACCAAGATCTGGCTAAAAAATAATAATAATATAATAAAATATGGTACTTACCTCAGACCAATGGGTTTTATTATTAGGTTAGAGGAGGAGGGCGGGTGGGAGACACTACACGTGTAGTGTCTCGGGTTTTCCTCTCCACCAGAATTTATTGGGGAGGGTCTTCCCAGACGTCCGCGGGTCGACTTCCTGTTCCCGCCTGAAAAACTAATTTAAAATAAAAAAAAAGAAAAATTCTCAGCTCCTGCTGAAATTGACTAACCAGCCAGCTGTTCTCACGCCGCCGAAATCGACTGGCCTGCCCCTGCAAAGACAAGTGCTTTTAAAGGTTGACTTACCTCCCAGCAACCTCCTTCCGCAATGCTCCCGCTGAAACTGACTCACCACTCACCAGCTGTTCTCACGCCGCCGAAATCGACTGGCCTGCCCCTGCAAAGACAAGTGCTTTTAAAGGTTGACTTACCTCCCAGCAACCTCCTTCCGCAATGCTCCCGCTGAAACTGACTCACCACTCACCAGCTGTTCTCACGCCGCCGAAATCGACTGGCCTGCCCCTGCAAAGACAAGTGCTTTTAAAGGTTGACTTACCTCCCAGCAACCTCCTTCCGCAATGCTCCCGCTGAAACTGACTCACCACTCACCAGCTGTTCTCACGCCGCCGAAATCGACTGGCCTGCCCCTGCAAAGACAAGTGCTTTTAAAGGTTGACTTACCTCCCAGCAACCTCCTTCCGCAATGCTCCCGCTGAAACTGACTCACCACTCACCAGCTGTTCTCACGCCGCCGAAATCGACTGGCCTGCCCCTGCAAAGACAAGTGCTTTTAAAGGTTGACTTTTAAAGGTTGACTTACCTCCCAGCAACCTCCTTCCGCAATGCTCCCGCTGAAACTGACTCACCACTCACCAGCTGTTCTCACGCCGCCGAAATCGACTGGCCTGCCCCTGCAAAGACAAGTGCTTTTAAAGGTTGACTTACCTCCCAGCAACCTCCTTCCGCAATGCTCCCGCTGAAACTGACTCACCACTCACCAGCTGTTCTCACGCCGCCGCCAAAATCGACTCAATATTCATTTAGTATCTCGCCTATCTCTTCAGACTCCACACACAACTTCCCATCCCTGTCCTTGACTGGTCCTACTCTTTCCCTAGTCATTCGCTTATTCCTGACATACCTATAGAAAGCTTTTGGGTTTTCCTTGATCCTACCTGCCAAATACTTCTCATGTCCCCTCCTTGCTCGTCTTAGCTCTCTCTTTAGATCCTTCCTCGCTACCTTGTAACTATCCATCGCCCCAACTGAAACTTCACACCTCATCTTCACATAGGCCTCCTTCTTCCTCTTAACAAGAGATTCCACTTCTTTGGTAAACCACGGTTCCCTCGCTCGACGCCTTCCTCCTTGCCTGACCGGTACATACTTATCAAGAACACGCAGTAGCTGATCCTTGAACCAGCTCCACTTATCCAGTGTGCCCAACACTTGCAGCCTACCTCTCCACCTTATCCCCCCCAAGTCACGTCTAATGGCATCATAATTGCCCTTCCCCCAGCTATAACTCTTGCCCTGCGGTGTATATTTATCCCTTTCCATCATTAACGTAAACGTCACCGAATTGTGGTCACTGTCCCCAAAGTGCTCTCCTACCTCCAAATCCAACACCTAGCCTGGTTCATTACCCAAAACCAAATCCAACGTGGCCTCGCCTCTTGTTGGCCTGTCAACATATTGTGTCAAGAAACCCTCCTGCACACACTGTACAAAAAACGACCCATCTAATGTACTCGAACTATATCTTTTCCAGTCAATATTTGGAAAGGTAAAGTCTCCCATAATAACTACCCTGTTACTTTCGCTCTTTTCCAGGATCAATCTCGCCATCCTTTCCTCTACATCCCTAGAACTATTTGGAGGCCTATAGAAGACTCCCAACAGGGTGACCTCTCCTTTCCTGTTTCTAACCTCAGCCCATACTACTTTGGGAGATGAGTCCCCATCTAGCATCCTCTCCGCCACCGTAATACTGCTCTTGACTAGCAGCGCCACACCTCCCCCTCTTTTGCCTCCTTCTCTGAGCTTACTAAAACACCTAAACCACGGAACCTGCAACATCCATTCCTGTCCCTGCTCTATCCATGTCTCCGAAATGGCCACAACATCGAAGTCCCAGGTACCAACCCATGCTGCCAGTTCCACTACCTTATTTCGTATACTCCTGGCATTGAAGTAGACACACTTCAAACCACCTACCTGAACACTGGCCCCCTCCTGCGACGTCAAATCTGTGCTCCTGACCTCTATACTCTCATTCTCCCTTACCCTAAAACTACAATCCAGGTTCCCATGCCCCTGCTGCATTAGTTTAAACCCCCCCAAAGAGCACTAACAAATCTCCCCCCCAGGATATTTGTGCCCCTCAGGTTCAGATGTAGACCATCCTGTCTGTAGAGGTCCCACCTTCCCCAGAAAGAGCCCCAGTTATCCAGAAATCTGAATCCCTCCCGCCTGCACCATCCCTGTAGCCACGTGTTTAATTGCTCTCTCTCCCTATTCCTCATCTCACTATCACGTGGCACGGCAACAACCCAGAGATAACAATTCTGTTTGTTCTAGTTCTGAGCTTCCATCCTAGCTCCCTGAAAGCCTGCCTGACATCTTTGTCCCCTTTCCTACCTATGTCGTTAGTGCCAATGTGGACCACAACTTGGGCTGCTCCCCCTCCCCCCTAAGGACCCGGAAAACACGATCCGAGACATCACGTACCCTTGCACCTGGTAGGCAACATACCAAACGTGAGTCTCTCACGCTCCCACAAAATCTCCTATCTGTGCCCCTGACTATTGAGTCCCCAATTACTAATGCTCTGCTCCTCTTCCCCCCTTCCCTTCTGAGCAACAGGGACAGACTCCGTGCCAGAGGCCCGTACCCCATGGCTTACCCCTGATAAGTCCCCCCCCCCCACAAGTATCCAAAGCGGTATACTTGTTTCTCAGGGGAATGACCGCAGGGGATCCCTGCACTGACTGCTTCTTCCCAGTCCCTCTTACAGTTACCCATCTATCTCCAATCTTTGGTGTAACTAATTCCCTTGTCTCGGGTTTCCTCTCCACCAGAATTTATTGGTGAGGATCTTCCCAGAAGTCCGCGGGTCGAACTTCCTGTTCCTGCCTTAAACACTAAAATTAACTTAAAAAAAACAGCAAAGAGGGACCGAAAACGGGACCAGGTACGTGTTTACCGCTGAAATTGACTAGCCTGCTCCTGTGAAGGTCTCCCAGAAATCACTAACGCACCGCTCCCGCTGAAATCGACTGGCCTGCTCCTGCAAAGACAAGTGTTTTTAAAGGAGAAACTTACCTCCCAGAAATCACTTGCGCACTGCTCCCGCTGAAATTGACTAACCTGCTCCGCTCCCGCTGAAATCGACTGGCCTGCTCCTGCAAAGACAAGTGTTTTTGAAGGAGAAACTTACCTCCCAGAAATCACTTGCGCATTGCTCCCGCTGAAATTGACTAACCTGCTCCGCTCCCGCTGAAATCGACTGGCCTGCTCCTGCAAAGACAAGTGTTTTTAAAGGAGAAACTTACCTCCCAGAAATCACTTGCGCACTGCTCCCGCTGAAATTGACTAACCTGCTCCGCTCCCGCTGAAATCGACTGGCCTGCTCCTGCAAAGACAAGTGTTTTTAAAGGAGAAACTTACCTCCCAGAAATCACTTGCGCACTGCTCCCGCTGAAATTGACTAACCTGCTCCGCTCCCACTGAAATCGACTGGCCTGCTCCTGCAAAGACAAGTGTTTTTAAAGGAGAAACTTACCTCCCAGAAATCATTTGCGCACTGCTCCCGCTAAAATTGACTAACCTGCTCCACTCCCGCTGAAATCGACTGGCCTGCTCCTGCAAAGACAAGTGTTTTTAAAGGAGAAACTTACCTCCCAGAAATCACTTGCGCACTGCTCCCGCTGAAATTGACTAACCTGCTCCGCTCCCGCTGAAATCGACTGGCCTGCTCCTGCAAAGACAAGTGTTTTTTAAAGGAGAAACTTACCTCCCAGAAATCACTTGCGCACTGATCCCGCTGAAATTGACTAACCTGCTCCGCTCCCGCTGAAATCGACTGGCCTGCTCCTGCAAAGACAAGTGTTTTTAAAGGAGAAACTTACCTCCCAGAAATCACTTGCGCACTGCTCCCGCTGAAATTGACTAACCTGCTCCGCTCCCGCTGAAATCGACTGGCCTGCTCCTGCAAAGACAAGTGTTTTTAAAGGAGAAACTTACCTCCCAGAAATCACTTGCGCACTGCTCCCGCTGAAATTGACTAACCTGCTCCGCTCCCGCTGAAATCGATGGGCCGAATGGCCTCCTTCTGCACTGTATGTTCTATGTTCTACAGAGCCGTTGGCAATTGCTCTGAGAGCCTCAAGGGGCTGGTCCGGGGAGGGGGGGAGGGGTGGGGGGGAGCACAGAGTCTCGCTCTTTGCAGACAACCTGCTCCTGTATGTTTCGGACCCATTCTAGGGGATGGAAGAAATCATGAGGATTCCAGAGAAATTTGGCCGGTTTTCGGGGTATAAGCTAAATATGGGGAAAAGTGAGATGTTTGCGGTCCAGGCGAGGGGACAGGAGAGGCAATTGGGGGAGCTGCCGTTTAGATTAGTGGGGGGAAGCTTTCAGTACCTAAGCATTCAAGTGACGCGGGAATGGGACCGGCTGCATAAATTAAGTCTGGCCCGGCTAGTAGACCAAATGAAGGACGATTTTTGGAGATGGGATACGCTTCCGTTGTCACTAGCTGGGAGGGTGCAGACGGTGAAGATGACGGTCCTCCCGAGATTCCTGTTCGTGTTTCAATGTCTCCCCATCTTTATTCCGCGGTCCTTTTTTAAACGGGTCAACAAAGTGATCATTGGCTTCGTTTGGGAGGGCAAGACCCCGCGAGTAAGGAAGGTAATGCTTGAGCGGAGTCGGGGAGAGGGCAGGCTGGCGCTGCCAAATTTTAGTAACTATTACTGGGCGGCGAATATAGCCATGATCAGGAAGTGGGTGGTGGGGGAGGGGTCGGCATGGGAACATATGGAAGCGGCTTCATACAAGGGCACCAGTTTGGGGGCGTTGGTATCTGCGCCTCTGCCGTTCCCGCCAGCAAGATACTCCACCAGCCCCGTGGTGGTGGCGGCTCTGAGAGTCTGGGGGCAATGGAGGAGACATGTGGGAGCAGAGGGAGCATCGGTCTGGTCCCCAATCTGTAATAATCACCGGTTTGCCCCGGGAAGTATGGATGGGGAGTTCCGGATATGGCGGAGATCAGGGATTGAGAGGATAGGGGATATGTTTGTAGAGGGGAGCTTTCCGAGTATGAGGGTGCTGGAGGAGAAGTTCGGGTTGGCGAGCGGAAACAAATTCAGGTGCGGGACAGGTGATTTTAGGTTAAACTTAGATTAGGATAAATGGTCGGCACAACATCATGAGCTGAAGGGCCTGTATTGTGCTGTACTGTTCTATGTTCTATATATCCTATTTCTAGCATGTGACACAAGGAGTCATTAAGTGGCACTTGATAGCACTGTTGATGACCCCTTCCATAACTTACTGATGATGGAGAGTAGACTGATGGGGTGATAATTGGCTGGGCTGGAGTTTTCCTGTTTCTTGTGTGCAGGACATACCTGGGCAATTTTCCACATTGCTGGGTAAATGTCAGTGTTGTTGCTGTACTGGAAGAACTTGACTACGGGTACGGCAAGTTCTGGAACACAAGTCTTCAGTACTATTGCTGAAATATTATCAGGGCCCATAGCCTTTGCAGTATCCAGTGCCTTCAGCCGTTTCTTTAATTGGATTGGCTGAAGACTGGCATCTATGTTGAAGGGGACGTCTGGCATGACTGAATGAGGCTGCCCATGAATAATATTCCTTTCTAGGATATCAGATTTCCTTCCCTAAAGCACATTAGTGAACCAGATGGGTTTTTATGACCATCGACAATTGGGATTCATTGACCTTTGAATTTCACTGTTTGCCCTGGTGGAATTCGAACACAGATCTCCAGAGCATGACTCTGGGTCTCTGGATTACTAGTATAGAGACAGGGCCACTGCATCACAGTTCCCCTTTAATTGGTTGTGGGGGTCACTTTGCTCTGTCTATCACTTGCTGCTTCCGCTGTTTGGCACGCAAGTAGCGCTGTGTTGTAGCTTCACTAGTGACCAGCTGGAACTCAGTCCTAAACCAACAGGGCCAAGGTATGAGTCTGTGGTGAACTAGCTGGTGACATACCTGCCTTTTGTCTGTTAAGATAGTTATTTTGTGAGATGTGCACATATTGTCTCTTCACTACAATGTGATGGACTGAAGAGCTTCTGTGCTATAGACCTCCGTGTTTCTATGACCATGGAGCACTCGTCATTGTTTATGCAAAATCTGTAACATCACTTTTAAATTCATTTTGATTTACAGATGATGGCACGGCAGGGGTTTTGGTGGGTTCCTGCTGGATATCCATGGTGACTAAATGTAAAATTGGATTTGAAAAACCTATCTTGCAATGCAACCTACAGTTTCAGTAGCAATTTTGTGTTGACTGGTATTCTGTGGTTTAATGAGAGTGAGGTTAGCTCACTTCCTTCATATCTCATGTCACTTCTGCTCACCGCCTACACATCCTTCCACAGTAATACGTAGCAACCACTTTTCAGAAATGATATTTGCTGCTAAGATTTGGAAACTCCTACCAGAAGCTCTGGCAGTCTCTCATTCCCCTCTTGTCACTGTATTTGTGTTTCAGTGAGGGTACTGGACGAAGACCAGTTTTGATGCTACAATAGCCAGTGTTACTGTGGGGCACTCACCATTACGGATGTATGAGCAAAGGTTTCTCATTGTCGTGGGCTGCAGTCATGCTGATGGTTAAACACACTTCCACTTTGACCTGATCTGCGCTGCAGAAGGGATATGAACTCAATGTGTCTGCAACATAAGCTTTCAATAAAAGGTAGGTAATTATTAAATATAATGAGAAAGTCTGGGGAAGACCTGTCACACAATCCACTTTGACCCGAAGATGACCCTGAGGAACAATTTGTGAGAGCTTGTGTTATGTGTCAATAATGGAAATTCTTTGTGATCAATCTGGACGTGAGGAATGTAACATTCCTGTTATTCTATCCCTTTTCCTATCTCTTCACCGTATGTCTGTTTTGTGCGTATCTGGGTGGAGGGTGGGACGGGGTTTTGGGAATAGGCAGACTAGTGTACCGTAGTTCAATTATTTCCTTTCTATGTTCACCTTTTACTCTTGTTATAAATAAACAGTTTATTAATGTTTTACTTACAAATCTGGTATCTGTAACTCATTGGGGCAGCCAGTTAATAAGTTTCAGATCACTTGATGTCAGTCCGATGGGAACAAGAGCATAAATTACCAGAAGTGATGGTTTTTGGAGCTCAGATGAGCTGGTGTTTGAAAACGTCGATGCACAAAGTGTCGAACCAACATATGATAGCAACTGTGAGTTGTGAAACCATTTCAAACCTACACAATCCAGAGATCACCATTATACACAATCCATCGATCCCAATTATACACAATCCATTGATCCCGGTTATATACAATCCATTGATCCCCATGACACACAATCCATTGATCCCCTTTATACACAATCCATCGATCCCCATTAAACACAATCCATCGATCCCCATTATACACAATCCATTAATCCCCGTTACACACAATCCATCGATTCCCCATTATACACAATACATTATTCCCCATTATAAACAATCCATTGATCCCCGTTATATACAATCCATAGATCGCCATTATACACAATCCAATGATTCCCATTGTACACAATCCTGAGATCACTATTATACACAATCCAGAAATCCTCATTTTGCACAATCCAGTGGCCTCCATTATACACAATGCAGTGATCCCCATTATATACAATCCAGAAATAACCATTATACACAATCCAATGATTCCCATTATACACAATCCAGAGATCACCATTTGTTAGAATATTGTTGTAAAATGTTTGTCTGGTCTGTGTTTCCCTTTTAATTTCTGCCCTGCTGGCTGCCTTTAACCTACAGTTCTTACTGGCTGCTGCGACACTGGCCTTTTGCTTAAGCTACAGACTTTAAGCAAACCAAGGCACCCCTGGCCTAATGGACTAGCCCCTGATTTTCCCTCTGAGTTCTGTGGCAGAGCCCATGATGTCAGTTTTATAGACTTGGCAAGCAGCCATACGGTGAATCTGAAGCCATTGCCTGTTGTTGCTTGCGATTGGTGGAGCCATTCAGAATCTTCCGGAAGAAGATGAGTCATGTGAAGAGCTCCTTTATGTCCTGAGCTTTGGGAAGAGATTCAGCCAAGAAGCAGCTGGGAGACACTTTCCTCCCTGCTACTGGTCAGACCTGGGAAGGAACTCCTGTTTAAAGACAGAGCAGACAGAATTGTGAAGGGAACTTCTGGGGTGAAAGGTTGCAAGCCGTTCCTTACCAGGTCTGTAATGCTATAATCCTCTGTCTGAATGGCTGGAAAGAACTCAAATTGGTAACTCTCTTCATAATTCAGCCAAAGTTTCTACACAGAGATCAGGCAAATGGAAAAGCCTGTAAAATGCTCAGGTATAAAGCTCCAGTAATATCTCCGGGAGACAGAGACTCCATCTGGTGGTCGGAGGCCATAAGTGCACCGACCTGAATCTGTATGAACCAATTGCCCAGAGGGTCGCATTGGGAGAAGACCAGCGCCCACAGACGCCACAACTGTAGCAGCGAAGATTCATCGCAAACCTTTTCCTTCCATTCCTGTTATTCTATCCCTTTTCCTATCTCTTCACCATATGTCTGTTTTGTGCGTATCTGGGTGGAGGGTGGGACGGGGTTTTGGGAATAGGCGACCAGTGTACCGTAGTTCAATTATTTCCTTTCTATGTTCACCTTTTACTCTTGTTATAAATAAACAGTTTATTAATGTTTTACTTACAAATCTGGTATCTGTAACTCATTGGGGCAGTCAGCGGTTAAAGGTCTCAGGAAAACATGAATTATGGGTTCATTAATTTTTTTATTTTGAAAAATATATTTTAATTCGAGATATTTGCAATTTTATAATTTTTTAAAAATATATATATATTTATTAAGAATTTTAACAGTTTTTCACCCTTACAAACAAACCCCCGCCCCCCCCCGTAACAAAAAGAAAGAAAGCGCACATAGCAAGACATGAACATAGTAAATCGATATGATACAGAGCTTTGTACAATGGATTCCTCCCATACATGTCAGTTTTCCAGATCCTTCATGTATTTTCTTGCTCGAATACCCCCCAAACAAGCCCCCCGCCCTCCCTCCCTCCCCCCCCCCCCCCCCCCCCCCCGGGTTGCTGCTGCTGCTGACCGACCTTCATCTAACGCTCCGCAAGATAGTCTAGGAACGGTTGCCACCGCCTGTAGAACCCCTGCGCAGACCCTCTCAAGGCAAACTTTATTCGCTCCAATTTGATAAACCCTGCCATATCATTTATCCAGGCCTCCACGCTGGGGGGCTGTGCCTCTTTCCACATTAACAAGATCCTTCGCCGGGCTACTAGGGACGCAAAGGCCAGTATGCCGGCCTCTTTCGCCTCCTGCACTCCCGGCTCGTCCACTACTCCAAATAGTGCTAGCCCCCAGCTTGGCTTGACCCAGACTTTCACCACCTTCGATATTGTTCCCGCCACTCCCCTCCAGAACCCCTCCAGTGCCGGGCATGACCAAAACATATGGTCATGGTTTGCCAGACTTCCTGAGCACCTCCCACATCTGTCCTCTACCCCAAAAAGACTACTCAGCCTCGCCCCCGTCATGTGCGCTCTATGAACCACCTTAAATTGTATCAGGCTAAGCCTGGCACACGAAGAAGAGGAATTAACTCTACTTGGGGCATCAGCCCATAGCCTCTCCTCAATCTCCTCCCCCAGCTCCTCCTCACATTTACCCTTCAGCTCCTCTACCAGCGCTACCCCTCTTCTTTCATCTCCTGGTATATCGCCGACACCTTGTCCTCTCCGACCCATACACCCGAGATCACCCTGTCTTGAATCTCCTGTGCCGGGAGCAACGGGAATTCCCTCACCTGTCGCCTCACAAACGCCCTCACCTGCATGTATCTGAAAGCATTTTCCGGGGGTAGCCCAAACTTCTCCTCCAGTGCCCCTAGGCTCGCAAACGTCCCTTCAATGAACAGGTCCCCCATTTTTCTAATCCCTGCTCGATGCCAGCTCTGAAACCCCCCGTCCATCCTCCCTGGGACAAACCGGTGGTTACCCCTCAATTTTATAATATCAACAATAACAGCAACATAAACATGGAAAATAAACATTTCAACCCCATCACAATCTTCAATCACCCCAACAATAAAATAACAGTATTGCCCTCCCAACCCCCTTGGAATTCTGCTTCTGCTGACGTTTTAATTTTCCCCGAGAAAGTCGATGAACAGCTGCCACCTCCGGGTGAACCCTAACATTGACCCTCTTAAGGCGAACTTTATTTTCTCGAGACTGAGAAACCCAGCCATGTCACTAACCCAGGTCTCTACACTCGGTGGGGGGGGGGGGGGGGGGGGGGGGCTTCGAGTCCCTCCACATTAATAAGATCCGTCTCCAGGCTACTAGTGAGGCAAAGGCCAAGACATCGGCCTCTTTCGCCCCCTGGACTCCTGGATCTTCCGACACTCCAAAGATCACCACCACTGGACTCGGCACCACACATGTATTGAGTACCATGGACACCACCTTAGCGAAACCCTCTAAGCTTCGGACATGCCCAAAACATGTGGACATGATTTGCTGGGCTTCTCGCGCACCTCGCACACCTGTCCTCTACCCCAAAAAACTTGCTCATCTGGGCCACCGTCATGTGTGCCTGGTGGACTACCTTGAACTGTATTAGGCTAAGCCTGGCACATGATGAGGATGTATTAACCCTGCTTAGGGCATCCGCCCACAGACCCGTCTCTATCTCTCCTCCTTCCCACTTGCCGTTAAGCTCCTCTACCGGAGTTTTCACTGATTCCAAAAGTTCCTGGAAGATATCTGATACCTTCCCCTCTCCCACCCATTTCCTGGAGACTACTCTGACCTGTATCCCCCGTAGCGGCAGCAGCGGGAAGCCCGGAACCTGCCTTCTCAAGAAGTCTCATACCTGCAGATACCTAAACCCATTCTCTGCTGGCAATTCAAATTTATCCTCCAAAGCTTTCAAGCTGGGGAAGCTCTTGTCTATAAATAGATCCCCCATCCTCCTAATTCCTGCCCTTTGCCATCTCCAGAACCCACCATCCAGCCTACCCGGTACAAACCGATGGTTATTCTAAATCGGGGTCCAAACCGATGCACCCTCCACTCTCTTGTATCTCCTCCACTGCCCCCAGATTCTCAGAGCCGCCACCATCACCGGACTTGTGGAGTATCAGGCCGGCGAGAACGGAAGAGGTGCTGTTATCAGTTCACCCAAACTGGTGTCTTTACATGATGCCGCCTCCATCCACTCCCACACTGACCCCTCCCCCACTACCCACTTCCTAATCATGGCTACATTAGCCGCCCAGTAGTAATTACAAAAGTTCGGCAGCGCCAACCCACCCTCCCCCCGACTGCGCTCCAGCAACACTTTCTTCACTCGCGGGGTTTTACCTGCCCACACAAAGCCCAAAATAACCTTATTTACCCATTTAAAAAAGGCCCTTGGGATGAAGATGGGGAGGCACTGAAAGACAAACTGAAATCTGTGGAAGACCGTCATTTTCACAGTCTGTCGCCTCCCCACCAGTGATAGCGGGAGCATGTCCCATCTCTTAAACTCCTTTCATTTGTTCTACGAGCTGGGATAGGTTTAACTTGTGCAGTGCCTCCCATTCGCGAGCCACCCGGATTTCCAGATATCGAAAGCGCCTTCTCCCGCCCTCTCGTCTGTATCGCGAACATCTCGCTTTTCCCCATGTTCAATTTATACCCCGAAAAATGTCCAAATTCCCCTAAGGATCCGCATAACTTCCCCCATCCCCTCCAATGGGTCTGAAATATAAAAAGAGCAGGTCATCTGCGTAAGCGAGACCTGGTGCCCCCCCCCTCCCCCCCGAACCAGCCCTTTCCTGTTCCTAGAGGTTTAACAGCATGGCCAGTGGCTCTATGGCCAGAGCAAACAATAGCGGGGAGTGGGGACACCCTTGTTTCGTCCCTTGGTGTAGTCCCGACCTCAACCGGTTCGTATGCACATTCGCTACTGGTGCCTTATAGAGCAATCGCACTCAGTCAATTAAGCCCTCACTAAACCCAAACCTTCCCAGCACCTCTCACAGGTAATCCCACTCCACCCGATCAGAAGCCTTCTCCGCATCCATCGCACCCACCGCCTCCATCTCTTCTCCTTCTGAGAGCATCATGATAACATTTAAAAGCCTTTGAACGTTGGCCGTGAGTTGCCTGCCCTTTACAAATCCCGTCTGGTCTTCCCCTATCATCCCCGGGACACAATCCTCTATCCTTGTGGCTAATATCTTAGCCAGCAGTTTGGCATCCACATTCAGTAGAGAAATTGGCCTGTGACCTGCATTGCTCCGGATCCTTCTCCCGTTTCAGGATCAATGAAATCGAGGCCTGCGACAATATTGGGGGGAGGACTCCCTTCCCTCTTGCTTCATTAAATGTCCTCACCAGCAGTGGGCTCAATAGAATTCCACCGGGTAACTGTCCGGCCCCGGGGCCTTGCCTGACTGCATGCCCTCCAGCACCTCCATTATCTCCTCAAATTCAATTGGGGCTCCCAGACCTTCCACCAGATCCTCATCCACCCTCAGGAACCTCAACTGACCCAAAAACTGCGTCATCCCCTCCATCCCAGCCGGGGGTTCCGACTCCTATAATTTGCTGTAAAAGTCCTTAAACACCTCATTCACCCCACTGGGTCCAGGACCGTGATCCCACCTCTACCCTTTATCCCTGGCTGCCTCCCTTTTTCTGAGCTGGTGCGCTAACATTCTGCTTGCCTTTTCCCCATACTCATAGATCGCCCCCCTTGCCTTCCTCAGCTGTTCCACCGCCTTCCCTGTAGTCAACAGCCCAAACTGTAACCTCCGCCGCTCCCTCATTGGCCCCCCCGTCCGGGGCCTCTGAGTATCTCTTGTCCACCTGGAGTATCTCCTCAACTAACCTATCCCTCGCAGCCCATTCCACCTTTTCTCTGTGAGCCCCTATTGAGATTAATTCCCCTCTGACCACTGCCTTCAAAGCTTCCCAGACCGCTGCTACAGAGACCTCCCCCGTATCCAGGTAGTTCGGGATCGACTTGTTCATCTGCCCACAGACCGCTTCATCTGTTAACAACCCCATATCCAGCCTCCAGGTCCACCCAATGTGGGGCATGATCCGACAATGCGAATGCCGAGTACTCAGTATCCACCAACCTAGGTATTAGAGTCCTGCTCAGAACAAAAACGTTGATCCGAGAGTATACCTTGTGGACATGGGTGATAAAAAAAAACTCCTTCGCCCTTGGCCGTGCAAACCTCCATGGATCTACTCCCATCATCTGTTCCATAAACCCCTTCAATTCCTTTGCTGCGGCTGGCACCTTCCCTGTCCTGGATTTTGACCGGTCCAATTCTGGATCAATGACTGTGTTAAAATCTCTCCTCCTCCTCCTCCCCCCCCCCCCCCCCATGATCAGGTTATGTGACTCGAAGTCTGGGATCTTACCTAACGCCCGCCTCATAAATTCCACATCGTCCCAATTCGGAGCATATACGTTCACGAGTACCACCGGCACACCCTCCAGCTTCCCATTCACCATTATGTACCTGCACTCCATGTTTGACACAATTCTCCCTGCCTCGAATGCCACCCGTTTATTAATCAAAATCGCTACCCCCTGGTCTTTGAGTCCAGCCCTGAGTGGAATACATGGCCAACCCACCCCTTTCTCAATCTAGTCTGGTCTGTAACCTTTCGGTGTGTCTCTTGTAACATTGCCACATCCGCCTTCAGTTCCCTCAAATGTGCGAACACACAAGGCCTTTTGACCGGCCTATTCAGCCCTCTAACCCTTTATAGGCCAGCTTCCAGCTCACGCCCCCGGTCTCCTCGAGCCCCCCCCTCGGGCATCCGCCATCCTCGACCTCCCATTTGCCCCCTAGTAACAGTTCCTCCCCTGTAAGCAAAACAGCTCCCGCCCCCTCCCTCCCCCCTGGTAACAGCACCAGAAACCCAACCCCCATATCAAGCTCAAGTTTATCATCTGCTCGCCCCCCACTGTGCTTCCGTGAGTCAGCCAGGTAGCTGATAGCTCCCACCCATGGCACGAAACAGACTGTCTCCCCATTGTTCTCTCCCCTCTCCCCCCACTTGCACATATATATTCAAAGCATCACATTCCCCAGTAAATAAACAGCAGAAAAAAACAGTGGCAAAGCAACCACAGAAAAAACAACCACAGAAACCATCCCCCCCACTCCACCCAGCTCCCAGTAAGACAAAGTTAACTTTAGCTTATTGCACATATCACTACTTATTCAAACTAGCACAAAAGTGATTGTCAACAAATCACCATTACTCTCCCCAAGGATTCAGTGTCTTTAGTTCACATCCAGTCTTTTTTCCCTGATGAAAGTCAATGCATCGTCTAGTGTTTCAAAGTAAAATTCTCGGTCCTCAAATGTGACCCACAGGCGCGCTGAGTACAACATCCTGAACTTCACCCCCTTCCTGAAGGGGGCCGTTTTTGCCCGATTAAACCCGGCTGGCCTCTTGGCCAAATCCACGCCCAGGTCTTGATAAATGCGCAGCTCACAATTCTCCCACCTGCTGCTCCGCACTTTCTTGGCCCACTGCAGAACGTGTTCCTTGTCCAGGAACCGATGCATATGTACCACCATCGCCCTCGGCGGCTCGTTCGCTCGGGGCTTCTTCGTGAGGGCTCTGTGTGCTCTCTATCCACTTCCAGGGGCCAAGGGACCACCTCAGCCCCAATCAACTTCTCCAGCATGTTCGTCACATAGGCCCTCGCATCCGCTCCCTCACTGCCTTCAGGGAGGCTGCCGATTCTCAGGTTCTGCCTCCTGGTCCTGTTCTCCAAGTCCTCCATCTTCTGCATTCTCTTCTGGCGGTCATTCATCATCTCCACCTTGGTCTCCAGCACGGTTAGGTATTCCTCGTGCTCGGTAACCTTTTTCTCCTCCTCCTGGATCGCACGTCCGTGGATTTCTTGATTCTGCACGTCCTGATCAATCGAAGCCTTGATCGGGTCCAGTGTGTCCTCTTAAGCTTGACGGAGCAATCTTCAAAAAACTTCATCAGCTGCTCCGTTGACCACTGTACCATCTCCCCACGGCCCTGCTTCTCTGCGATGCTTTCCTGCGTTGCCAGCTCTGTTCGCGTCTTTCCTGTCTCTTACACGGCCACTTCTGGTCCAATTCTCTATACACTAGAGGGGGATTTCTCCTCACCAACTCACTCTCCACCGATTCATCCAATAAAATCCGGGAAAAAACGGGAGAAAAAGGTCCAAAAGTCCACCACAGGCAGGAGCGATCAAATGTGCACCCTACTTCTCCAAGGAGTAGACAGTCAGAGACTTTTTCCCCGGGTGGAACAAACCATTACAAGGGGACATAAATTTAAGGTGAATGGTGGAAGATATAGGGGGGGATGTCAGCGGTAGGTTCTTTACCCAGAGAGTAGTGGGGGCATGGAATGCACTGACTGTGGAAGAAGTTGAGTCGGAAACATTAGGGACCTTCAAGCGGCTATTGGATTACGGTAGAATGATGGGGTGTAGATTAACTTGTTCTTAATCTAGGACAAACGTTCGGCACAACATCGTGGGCCGAAGGGCCTGTTCTGTGCTGTATTTTTCTATGTTTTTTGTTCTATGGCCGCACGTGGAAGTCCGGTTAATTAATTTATGTTCAGACTCCAGGGTCCGTGGGCTGGAAAGGGCCGTGCACTCACCCAGGGTATCATAACACATTATACACATTCAAGTGATTCCCATTATACACAATCCAGAGATCACCATTATACACAATCTGAGACCACCATTTTACACAATCCAGGACAGTTGGTAGGATTTCACAAGCCCAGGCCAGATGGTCAGATGGTGGGGTGTGAATGTAATACAACATGAATCAAAGGTCCCGGTTGAGGTCACACAATGAGTACGGTGATTTCACCGAAGTTCATCATGTAAACTGAATCAGCTGGCACGAACTGTCTGGTCTGTTTACACCTGTCTGGGCAATGCCCTTGTTGCTCTTGATCATGGCATATTTTCCGCCAATATCTGGAAATGCAAGGCTGAGGTGGGTCCAAAGTCAGCGGCACATTAAAACCTCTGTCGGTGCACCCCGGTCGTGGCATGTGGGATGGTACAGTAACAGAATAAAAACCTGGCCAGGTGCATGTCGGGAGAGTCCGAGGTCTGCTTTTTCAATCCTTTCTTGAATATTTACACCGTTCTTTTGGCTCGGCCATTTAAAGTTGGGTGATACGAGTCCTTGCAGATGTGTCACACTCCTTTTGTCTTCCCAAACTCTTTGCAAGTAAATTGCATGCCGTTATTGGTGACTAACCGGACCTTCTTTCCCAATTTGCGCAAACTTGCACTCAGCCACGGTCAGTGTTCTTGAGGTGGATGTAACTGGCCGCTCCTACCGTCATCCATCTGATGTAACAAGACGTCGCTGATGCTGTATGGTGAGGTATCACACGTGACTAGGAGTGGTTTGGTGGGATCGTAGTGCGTCAGCAGGCCAGATGAAGTCAGCTGCCGTTTCACTTTAGCAAACGCCCCTTCCTGCGGTGCTCTCCAAGCACACTCCTGATTTTTTTTTTAGCAGGGTGCCGAGTATGGTTGCGAGGTCTGGGATAAATTTGCTGTAGTAATTTACTAGTCCCAGAAACGATCGCAGCTCGGTTATGTTTTCCGGTATGGGGGCTTGTTTGAGGGCACGTACCTTTTCCTCCATTGGGTGTAGGCAATCCCGGTCTACCCTATACCTCAGATAGATGACAATTTTGACATAATAAAGACACTTTTCTCTCTTGAGGTGCATGTCTGTCTCTGAAAATGGGCTGAGCACCTCATCCAAATTGCTGAAGTGCTCTCACTCCGTTGTGCCGCACAATGTAGGCCCGCAGAATAATTTCCATATTTCGCTGGAAAATGGCACAAGCCGATGTGTCTAGTGTACTCATACAATCCCCTGTGGGTATTGGAGGTATGCATGGCTCATATCAAAGAACAAAGAAAAGTACAGTTAGAGGTCTGACAACACCAGGTTAAAGTCCAACAGGTTTGTTTGGAATCACGAGCTTTCGGAGCGCAGCTCCTTCATCAGGTGCGCACTGAAAGCTAGTGATTCCAAACAGACTTGTTGGACTTTAACTTGGTGTTATAAGACTTCTTACTGTGCCCACCCCAGTCCAACACCGGCATCTCCACATCAAAGAAAAGTACAGCACAGTTACAGACCCTTCGGCCCTCGAAGCGTGTCATAGAATCATCGAATTTACAGTGCAGAAGGAGGTCATTTGGCCCATCAAGTCAGCACTGGTCCTGGGAAAGAACACCCTACTTAAGCCCATGCCTCCACCCTATCCCCGTAACCCAGTAATGCCACCTGATTTTTTTACGCCAGCGCAATAGAACATACAGTGCAGAAGGAGGCCATTCGGCCCATCGAGTCTGCACCACTTAAGCCCTCACATCCACCCTATCCCCATGACCTAATAACCCCTCCTTTCCCTTTTGGTCACGAAGGGCAATTTATCATGGCCAATTCACCTAACCTGCACATCTTTGGACTGTGGGAGGGACCGGAGTATCCGGAGGAAACCCATGCAGATACGGGGAGAACGTGCAGACTCTGCACAGACAGTGACCCAGCAGGGAATCGGACCTGGGACGCTGGCGCTGTGAAGCCACAGTGCTAGCCACTTGTGCTACCGTGCTGCCCGATGTGCCGATCATGACGTCCTAACTAAAAAAAAAATCTTCTGCCCTTACTCAATCCGTAACTCTCTATTTCCTCCCTATTCATGGACCCATCCAGATGCCTCTTAAATGTTGCTAATGTACCTGTTTCTATCACATCCTCTGACAGCATGTTTCAGGCACCCACCACTCTCTGCGTGAAAAACGTACCCTGCACACCTCCCTTAAACTTTCCTCCTCTCACCTTGAACTTGTACCCCATTGTAATTATTTTGTGGACCTCGATCAGGTCTCCCCTCAGCCTCCATCTTTCCAGTGAAAACAATCCTAGTTTATTCAACCTTTCCTCATAGCCAACACCCTCAAGACCAGGCAAGATCCTGGTGAACCTTCTTTGCACTCTCTCCAAAGTTTCCACGTCCTTCTGATAATATGGTGACCAGACCTGCACACAATACTCCAAATGCGGCCGAACCAAGGTTTTATATAGCTGCAACATGATTTCCTAACTCCTGTACTCGATGCCCTGGCTGATGAAGGCAAGCATGCCATATGCCTTCTTAATCACCTTGGCCACCTGTGTTGCCACTTTTTGGAAACTGTGGACCTGCACGCCCAGATCCCTCTGTTTGTTAATGTTCCTAAGGGTTCTGCCATTTACAGTGTAATTCATACCTTGATTTGATCCTCCAAAATGCAGCACCTCGCATTTGACCATTGTGAATGAGTGACTTCCAGTCATTTTTGCGAACAGGTCGGGTACTGATCCAATCTGGAGGCCCTATTCACAGTCAATTTAGAATCACCACAAAGACAAACAGTTCTATCAGTCTTTAGGAAGGTGACGACCGATGCTGCTCAGTCGCTGAATTTAACCGACCTGATGATCCTTAGGTCTTCTCGCCGTCTGAGCTCCATCTCAAGGGAATCGGGCGGGCTTGGAAATATGAAATGAAATGAAAATCGCTTATTGTCGCAAGTAGGCTTCAAATGAAGTTACTGTGAAAAGCCCCGAGTCGCCACATTCCGGCACCTGTTCGGAGAGGCTGGTACGGGAATTGAACCGTGCTGCTGGCCTGCTTAGTCTGCTTTAAAAGCCAGCAATTTAGCCCAGTGCGCTAAACCATATATAGGTTATGTGTCACGGTCTACATGAATTTTTGCTATGGCTCCTTTGATTTTCCTCAAGCCAGCCTAGAAAACCTCAGGATATTTCTCCAATATTTAATAGAGGCTTCCTGAGCCCACCTGGAAAATCCGCTGCCAATCAAGGCGGAGATGCTGCAGCCAATTGCGGCCTGGTAAACTGGGGCCATGTCCTTTCACTATTATCAGCAGTAACCCTATGGGTTCCATAGACTATTGGGGTCATTGTGGTCCCCGCTACAGCCAGCAGTTCTCCCACATACATGCCAATCGTCCCTCAATATCTCGCAATTGCAGGCATTGCACTCCTGACTTTGTGTCTGGGGGTGCGGGGTACGTTAGGATTTTGATTACACTAAAGGTCAGCACGAGTTTGTAGAGTCGAAAGAAATAACTTTCTTTACAAGTACATATATACAGCAGCAGCAGCACTTCACCACTGTTCTCTCCTCTCTCGCTGGGCCAGTTCTATTTATGCAGGTGTCTCTGCTGGTGATTTCTCCGCCCTCCTCATTGGGGGTGTGTGGTAAACCACTGTTACATCTGTATTAGGTGATGTACGGTAGGATCTGTACTACAGGTTCGCCGGTAGTCCCTGCCTGCTGGCTCCGCCCAGAAGGCGGGATATAAATATGCGTGTCCTCCAGCCAGCAGCCATTTCACCAGCTGCTGTGGGAGGCCACACATCTGATAGCAATAAAGCCTCAGTTGGATTCAACTATCGTCTTTTGTCCAATTGATCGTGCCTCAATTTATTGCTATCAGCTTCTAAGGATGGACCTCCGTATTAAACCGGATCGCCTGCAGCTGGATCCGCACTCAAGCGACGCCAGAAAGGACCACCAGCACTGGCTAGCTTGCTTCGAAGCGTATATCAATGCGGCACCAACCCCTGTTCCGGAGGCTCAGAAGATTCAGATTTTATATTCCAGGTTGAGCTCCAAAGTCTTTCTGTTAATCCAGGAGGCGCCGAACTACACCAAAGCCATGACTCTACTCAAGGACAACTATGCACAGAAAATGAACACGCTCTTCGCCAGGCACGCACGTGCCACTCGCTCTCAACTCCCTGGTGAATCCATAGAAGACTTCTGGCGGGCCCTAATCCCACTAGTCAGGGACTGTGACTGTCAGGCCGTTATGGCCACGGAACACTCAGACCTTATGCGGGATGCTTTTGTGACTGGAATTGGGTCAGATCTCATACGCCAGCGACTCCCAGAAGGGGCCACGTGCGACCTCGCAGAGACTAAAACGCTAGCGCTCTCCATGATGGACGCCCTGCGCAACATCCAGTCCTACTCCCCCAGCTGCGCAGCCCACCCCTCCTACGCTTTGTGGACCCTACAGACAGCCGCCCCAGCGGGGGCGCTGCCCACCCAATACGCCTGTGCTGCACGCCAGCCAGCGAACCCCAGGGGCCCCCGATGCTATTTTTGCGGCCAACAGAAGCACCCCCACCAACGCTGCCCGGCTCGCGCTGCCCTTTGTAAAGCCTGCGGGAAGAAGGGCCACTTCGCCGCGGTGTGCCAGGCCCGCTCAGTAGCCGCTATCACCCCCACCCCCCTCGGTCACGGACAATGGGCGCTGCCATCCCCCCCCCCTCAGGCCACGTGCGGCCAGTGGGTGCCGCCATCTTCCCCTCCGCGCAACACGTGCATTTCATGGGCGCCGCCATTTTGTAACCCTCAAGATCTTCGGGCGCTGCCATCTTGTCCACCCCTCAGCACATGGGCACCACCAGCGTTCCAGGACCCGGGCTCACCAGCAGCCCCATTACCCGATGACCAACCAAGACTCGCCTCCATGTCAATCGATCAGTCTCGTCCGCATAACCTGACCAACCAGCGTGAAAGTCGACGGACATGTAACCTCCTGCCTGCTGGACTCCAGGCGCACCAAAAGCTTCATACACCTGGATACGGTAAGGCGCTGCTCCCTCACGATACTCCCCGCCAACCAAAAAATCTCCCTAGCCTCCGGATCCCATTGCGTGGCGATCTGGCGGTACTGTACGGTCACGCTCATGGTGCAGGGTGTAGAATTCAGCGGCTTCCGCCTCTACGTCCTCCCTAACCTCTGCGCTGCACTAATCTTTGGTCTGGACTTCCAGTGCAACCTCCAGAGCCTAACTCTGAAATTCGGCGGGCCCTTACCACCCCTTACTGTGTGGGGCCTCGCGACCCTAAAGGTCGACCCACCTTCCCTCTTTGCCAATCTAACTCCAGATTGCAAACCCGTCGCCACCAGGAGCAGACGGTACAGCGCCCAGGACAAGACCTTCATCAGGTCCGAAGTCCAGCGGCTGCTTCGGGAAGGCATCATCGAGGCCAGCAACAGCCCCTGGAGAGCTCAAGTGGTAGTAGTTAAAACTGGGGAGAAACACCGAATGGTCGTGGACTACAGCCAGACCATCAACCCGTACATGCAGCTCGACGTGTACCCCCTCCCACGCATATCTGACATGGTTAACCAGATTGCGCAGTACCAGGTCTTCTCAACGGTAGACCTGAAATCCGCCTACCACCAGCTCCCCATCCATAAATCGGACCGTCCATACACCGCCTTCGAGGCAGACGGCCGCTTATACCACTTCCTTAGGGTCCCCTTCGGCGTCACCAACGGGGTCTCGGTCTTCCAAAGGGAGATGGACCGAATGGTCGACCGGTACGGGTTGCGGGCCACCTTTCCGTACCTAGACAACGTCACCATCTGCGGCCATGATCAGCAGGACCACAACGCCAACATTGCTAAATTTCTCCACACCGCTACTCTCCTAAACCTCACTTACAACAAGGAGAAGTGCGTGTTCAGCACAAACCGCTTAGCCATCCTCGGCTATGTGGTCCAGAACAGAGTTCTGGGGCCCGATCCTGACCGCATGTGCCTCCTCATGAAGCTCCCCCTCTCCCACTGCCCCAAGGCCCTCAAATGCTGCCTGGAGTTCTTTTCGTACTACGCTCAGTGTGTCGCAAACTATGAGGACAAGGCCCGCCCACTCATACAGTCCACCCAGTTTCCCCGCCTACATGCACAGTGACAGGGGATCCTCATTCATGCGTGATGAGCTGCGTCAGTTCATGCTTAGCAGGGGTATCACCTCCAGCAGAACGACAAGCTATAACCCCCGGGGAAACGGACAGGTAGAAGGGAGAATGGGACGGTATGGACGGCCGTCCAGCTGGCCCTATGGTCCAGAAACCTCCCAGCCTCCTGCTGGCAGGAGATCCTCCCTGATGCACTCCACTCCATTCGCTCATTACTCTGCACTGCCACTAACAGTACACACCATGAACGTCTTTTTGCCTTCCCCAGGAAGCCTACATCCGGGGTGTTGCTCATGACTTGGCTCGCAGCTCCGGAAACCGTGCTTCTCCATAAGCACGTCCGACTCCACAAGGGGGACCCATTGGTGGAGAAGGTGCACTTGCTCCACGCAAACCCCCAGTACGCCTATGTGGCTTTCCCCAACAGCCGCCAGGATACTGTCTCCCTCAGGGTCCTGGCACCAGCAGGTTCCACCCCCACCCCCACTCCGCCCCTGGAGCCACCCTCCCCTCCCCCGTCGCTCCCAACAGCACCCCCCCCCCCCTTCCAGGATCATTCGTCCCCGCCTCTGCCCACGCCCGACGATGAAGAGGATTTTGGCACGCTCCCAGAGTCACCATCGACCAGATCAGCACCAACATCGCCGACACCACTGCGTCACTGATTTACCATCTGATGCTGCTTTTGTTTGGACTGCTGACTGTTTATCGTTTCTATGTTTGGAAGCCATGTGTTGTTCCTACCACTCCTATTTTTGCGGCCTGGACCAGGGGCTGACTGGAGCAGGTGACTGGACATTGGGACTACAGGAGGAGAGCAGTGGTGGCTCACCTCAACTGGACACCTTGGAACGTCCGTGAAGGCTGTTGGCCGGCCACTTCTGCGTAATAATGACTGTTTCTAGTTCAAGTTTGGAAGGTCATGTTGATGGCTGGTGACTTTGTACTGTTGCATATTGTTGTTTAATGTTTGCTCATATGCTTGTTATTGAATTGGTGCTGTTTTTTGTCTACTGTCTGGGCTGGTGTCTTCGCTATGTGTCTGCCTGTTTTTTGTGTTTTCTTTCAGTGACGCTACTGCTGCTGGTGTGGGTGGGGATATTCCTTCTCCTTCTTCCGTTACCCCGTGTCAAAGAGACCTTTTCCGGTGAGTTGGGCTGCTCGGAGCTCCCTTCCACTGATGTGGGTTTCTGTGGCCGTGGGTCGGGGAAGCACTGTCTCGGCAGCTGGTGGCGTTGTTCCTTGTCTTTTGATATGCTCTGTACGGTTTGGTTATTATGTGCCGTGGTTATTCTGGGCTGAATTATGCCACTCTTGGGAGGGGTGGACTGTTCTTTCTCTCTCTCCTCTGCTCCGTGTTGGAGTGGCCTATTCTGGTGGATTGGGCTGTTCTACCTTTCTGCTGACGTAGGTCAGAGCGGGGCGTGGGGTGGGTGGGGGGGAGGGGTGGGGGGGGTGGGGGGGGGTGGGGGCGGTAGATGGTAAGTGTGTTCTGGGGTGCCATGTGTTTGGTGTCCTTGTTGTACTGTTTTCTGTATTTCGATACACTAAAATACTCGGCAATAGTCCCCAGCTAAAATACTAGGCCATATTCCCCAGCCAATAGTAACCAGGCAGGTTATAACACTCCCATTATACACAATCCAGTTACTGTCATTATACACAATCCAGTGATTCGCATTAAGTACAATGCAGTGATCCCGGTTATACACAATCCAGTGATCCCCATTATACACTGACAATGGTGCCCATTATACACAATCCAGTGATCCCCATTATACACAATCCAGTGATCCCCATTATACACAATCCAGTGATCCCCATGATAACCTTCTTCTCCTGGGTGCAAAGAACAATACAGCACAGGAACAGGCCCTTCGGCTCCCCAGCCTGTCCCAGTCATGATACCAACCTTTGCATAGAGAGATCAGTTCAGTCCATAAGAGGACCATTCAGGAGACTGGTAACAGCGGGGAAGAAACTGTTTTTGAATCTATTGGTGCGTGTTCTCAGACTTTTGTAACTTCTGCTCGATGGGAGAGAAAATAACCCAGGTGGGAGGGATCTTTGAGTATGCTGCCCGCTTTTCCAAGGCAGTGGGAGGTGTAGACAGAGTAAAAGAACGAAGAACAATACAGCACAGGAACAGACCCTTCGACTCTCCAAGCCTGTACCGGTTATGATACAACCATTGGTAAAAACCCACAGCACTTCCTCGTGCCGTATCGCTCTATACCCATCCTATCCATGTATTTGTCGAGATGCCTTTTGAACGCCGTTAATGTATCTGCTTCCACAACCTCTCCTGGCAACCTGTTCCAAGCACTGTCCACCCTCTGTATAAAAAACCTGCCTCGCACATCTCCTCTAAACTTTGCCCCACGGACCTTAAACCTATGCCCCTGAGTGACTGACCCACCCTGGGAAAGAGTTGCCTGCCCATCCACTCTATCCATGCCCACCATAAGGATAGAAGGTAGGATTGCATGATGTGCAATTTCTGTGTTAATTTCTTCTCTCGGAGGGTAGCGTATCTGTGGAATTCTTTATCACAGAGAACAGTAAAGGCTGGGTCATTAAGTATGTTCAAAGCTGCGATAGGCAGATTTTTAATTAGTGAGGGAATCAAGGGTTATGGAGATATGGCGGGAAAGTGGAGTTGAGGATTATATCAGTTCAGTCCTGATCTCATTGAGTTGCAGAGCAGATTCGATGGGCCAAATGACCTACTTTTGCTCCTACATCTTATATATTAATGGCCATATCAGGAAGAGCAAGAGTCCCAAAACTGATCCTGGGGAACTCCACAACAAACCTTCCTCCAATCTGAAAAATAACTATTTATTTTTACTCTCTCTTTTATGTTATTAAGAGAATTTCTCAGCCAAGTGCCTTTTGAAAATCGATATATACCACATCAACAGCGTTGTCCTCATCAACCTTCTCTGTTACCTCCTCAAAAAACTCCAGCAAGTTAATTAAACACGATTTGCCCTTAATTAATCCATGCTGGCTTTCCTTAACTATCCTGTACTTGTCTGAGAGACTTTAATTGTCACTGAGGAGTCCAGTTCGTGAAAATAAATTGTTTTAAGCAACTAATATATACATAACATTCAGGGTGGTCAGTGGGATGTGCAGCACGGTAATGGCGGTCCATGCCTGGACACTGCTCCAGTCCTGTGGGGAGTCACCCCGGCCCCGGCAGGGCTCTGCCCACCAGCCAGTCTGGCCAGTGTCCGACCTGGCAGCCCACAGTCTCTCTCCTCATCAGCCATGACACCGATTTCACGATTTTTCAACGCACAAGTGAACTCAGCCCATCAGAGGAGGAGAATCATAGAACATAGAACATAGAACGATACAGCGCAGTACAGGCCCTTCGGCCAACGATGTTGCACCGAAACAAAAGCCATCTAACCTACACTATGCCATTATCATCCATATGTTTATCCAATAAACTTTTAAATGCCCTCAATGTTGGCGAGTTCACTACTGTAGCAGGTAGGGCATTCCACGGCCTCACTACACTTTGCGTAAAGAACCTACCTCTGACCTCTGTCCTATATCTATTACCCCTCAGTTTAAAGCTATGTCCCCTCGTGCCAGCCATTTCCATCTGCGGGAGAAGGCTCTCACTGTCCACCCTATCCAACCCCCTGATCATTTTGTATGCCTCTATTAAGTCTCCTCTTAACCTTCTTCTCTCCAACGAAAACAACCTCAAGTCCATCAGCCTTTCCTCATAAGATTTTCCCTCCATACCAGGCAACATCCTGGTAAATCTCCTCTGCACCCGCTCCAAAGCCTCCACGTCCTTCCTATAATGCGGTGACCAGAACTGTACGCAATACTCCAAATGCGGCCGTACCAGAGTTCTGTACAGCTGCAACATGACCTCCTGACTCCGGAACTCAATCCCTCTACCAATAAAGGCCAACACTCCATAGGCCTTCTTCACAACCCTATCAACCTGGGTGGCAACTTTCAGGGATCTATGTACATGGACACCTAGATCCCTCTGCTCATCCACACTTCCAAGAACTTTACCATTAGCCAAATATTCCGCATTCCTGTTATTCCTTCCAAAGTGAATCACCTCACACTTCTCTACATTAAACTCCATTTGCCACCTCTCAGCCCAGCTCTGCAGCTTATCTATATCCCTCTGTAACCTGCTACATCCTTCCACACTATCGACAACACCACCGACTTTAGTATCGTCTGCAAATTTACTCACCCACCCTTCTGCGCCTTCCTCTAGGTCATTGATAAAAATGACAAACAGCAATGGCCCCAGAACAGATCCTTGTGGTACTCCACTTGTAACTGAACTCCATTCTGAACATTTCCCATCAACCACCACCCTCTGTCTTCTTTCAGCTAGCCAATTTCTGATCCACATCTCTAAATCACCCTCAATCCCCAGCCTCCGTATTTTCTGCAATAGCCTACCATGGGGAACCTTATCAAACGCTTTGCTGAAATCCATATACACCACATCAACTGCTCTACCCTCGTCTACCTGTTCAGTCACCTTCTCAAAGAACTCGATAAGGCTTGTGAGGCATGACCTACCCTTCACAAAGCCATGCTGACTATCCCTGATCATATTATTCCTATCTAGATGATTATAAATCTTGTCTCTTATAATCCCCTCCAAGACTTTACCCACTACAGACGTGAGGCTCACCGGTCTATAGTTGCCGGGGTTGTCTCTGCTCCCCTTTTTGAACAAAGGGACCACATTTGCTATCCTCCAGTCCTCTGGCACTATTCCTGTAGCCAATGACGACATAAAAATCAAAGCCAAAGGTCCAGCAATCTCTTCCCTGGCCTCCCAGAGAATCCTCGGATAAATCCCATCCGGCCCAGGGGACTTACCTATTTTCACACTTTCCTGAATTGCTCACACCTCCTCCTTCTGAACCTCAAGCCCATCTAGTCTAGTAGCCTGTATCTCAGTATTCTCCTCGGTAACATTGTCTTTTTCCTGTGTGAAGACTGACGAAAAATATTCATTTAGTATCTCGCCTATCTCTTCAGACTCCACACACAACTTCCCATCCCTGTCCTTGACTGGTCCTACTCTTTCCCTAGTCATTCGCTTATTCCTGACATACCTATAGAAAGCTTTTGGGTTTTCCTTGATCCTACCTGCCAAATACTTCTCATGTCCCCTCCTTGCTCGTCTTAGCTCTCTCTTTAGACCCTTCCTCGCTACCTTGTAACTATCCATCGCCCCAACTGAAACTTCACTCCTCATCTTCACATAGGCCTCCTTCTTCCTCTTAACAAGAGATTCCACTTCTTTGGTAAATCACGGTTCCCTCGCTCAACGCCTTCCTCCTTGCCTGACCGGTACATACTTATCAAGAACACGCAGTAGCTGATCCTTGAACCAGCTCCACTTATCCAGTGTGCCCAACACTTGCAGCCTACTTCTCCACCTTATCCCCCCAAGTCACGTCTAATGGCATCATAATTGCCCTTCCCCCAGCTATAACTCTTGCCCTGCGGTGTATACTTATCCTTTTCCATCATTAACGTAAACGTCACCAAATTGTGGTCACTGTCCCCAAAGTGCTCTCCTACCTCCAAATCCAACACCTGGCCTGGTTCATTACCCAAAACCAAATCCAACGCGGCCTCGCCTCTTGTTGGCCTGTCAACATATTGTGTCAGGAAACCCTCCTGCACACACTGTACAAAAAACGACCCATCTAATGTACTCGAACTATATCTTTTCCAGTCAATATTTGGAAAGTTAAAGTCTCCCATAATAACTACCCTGTTACTTTCGCTCTTATCCAGGATCATCCTCGCCATCCTTTCCTCTCCATCCCTAGAACTATTTGGGGGCCTATAAAAGACACCCAACAGTGTGACCTCTCCTTTCATGTTTCTAACCTCAGCCCATACTACTTTGGGAGATGAGTCCCCATCTAGCATCCTCTCCGCCACCGTAATACTGCTCTTGACTAGCAGCGCCACACCTCCCCCTCTTTTGCTTCCTTCTCTGAGCTTACTAAAACACCTAAACCCCGGAACCTGCAACATCCATTCCTGTCCCTGCTCTATCCATGTCTCCGAAATGGCCACAACATCGAAGTCCCAGGTACCAACCCATGCTGCCAGTTCCACTACCTTATTTCGTATACTCCTGGCATTGAAGTAGACACACTTCAAACCACCTACCTGAACACTGGCCCCCTCCTGCGACGTCAAATCTGTGCTCCTGACCTCTGTACTCTCATTCTCCCTTACCCTAAAACTACAATCCAGGTTCCCATGCCCCTGCTGCATTAGTTTAAACCCCCCCAAAGAGCACTAACAAATCTCCCCCCCAGGATATTTGTGCCCCTCAGGTTCAGATGTAGACCATCCTGTCTGTAGAGGTCCCACCTTCCCCAGAAAGAGCCCCAGTTATCCAGAAATCTGAATCCCTCCCGCCTGCACCATCCCTGTAGCCACGTGTTTAATTGCTCTCTCTCCCTATTCCTCATCTCACTATCACGTGGCACGGGCAACAACCCAGAGATAACAACTCTGTTTGTTCTAGTTCTGAGCTTCCATCCTAGCTCCTTGAAAGCCTGCCTGACATCCTTGTCCCCTTTCCTACCTATGTCGTTAGTGCCAATGTGGACCACGACTTGGGGCTGCTCCCCCTCCCCCCAAGGACCCGGAAAACACGATCCGAGACATCACGTACCCTTGCACCTGGGAGGCAACATACCAAACGTGAGTCTCTCACGCTCCCACAAAATCTCCTATCTTTGCCCCTGACTATCGAGTCCCCAATTACTAATGCTCTGCTCTAGCATCGTAGAGAACACCGGGTTCTGTCTGCTAATGACATGCAAACAGTGTTCCTGTACATGTGTTCCGGAATGCATTGGTGCCGCTGTCGAGGTGACGGAGAATTACGGTTTGATTCTCAGACCAATCGCGATTTCCCGATTTCAGCTTCAGCCAATGGAGAATTCTGCATGTTTTCATCAAGCAGTTATATATAGCACTTAGCGACTTCAAGTGATGTCATGTAAGCGGAGGTCGTACGTGGGGAAGTTCTTTCTGAAAATTTTGTTTTTCGATCTTTATAGCCCGACCCCAGCGGTGACCTTTGTCTAAATTGGTGTTGGAAGATTTTAGAAGAAGATAAGTTTTGTGAAGGGTAGGTCATGCCTCACAAGCCTTATTGAGTTCTTTGAGAAGTTGACCAAACAGGTGGACGAGGGTAAAGCCATTGATGTGGTGTATATGGATTTCAGTAAAGCGTTTGATAAGGTTCCCCATGGTAGGCTATTGCAGAAAATACGGAGGCATGGGATTAAGGGTGATTTAGCAGTTTGGATCAGAAATTGGCTAGCTGTAAGAAGACAGGGGGTGGTGGTTGATGGGAAATGTACAGCCTGGAGTTCAGTTACTAGTGGTGTACCACAAGGATCTGTTTAGGGGCCACTGCTGTTTGTTATTTTTATAAATGACCTGGAGGAGGGCGTAGAAGGATGGGTGAGTAAATTTGCGGATGACACTAAAGTCGGTGGAGTTGTGAAAAGTGCGGAAGCATGTTGCAGGTTACAGAGGGTTACAGCTGGGCTGAGAAGTGGCAAATGGAGTTTAATGCAGAAAAGTGTGAGGTGATTCATTTTGGAAGGAGTAACAGGAATACAGAGTACTGGGCTAATGGTAAGATTCTTGGTAGTGTGGATGAGCAGAGAGATCTCGGTGTCCATGTACATAGATCCCTGAAAGTTGCCACCCAGGTTGATAGGGTTGTTAAGAAGGCGTACATTAGCTTTTATTGGTAGAGGGATTGAGTTTCGGAGCCATTAGGTCATGTTGTACCTGTACAAAACTCTGGTGCGGCCGCATTTGGAGTATTGCGTGCAGTTCTGGTCACTGCATTACAGGAAGGATGTGGAAGCATTGGAAAGGGTGCAGAGGAGATTTACCAGGATGTTGCCTGGTATGGAGGGAAGATCTTATGAGGAAAGGCTGAGGGACGTGAGGCTGTTTTCGTTAGAGAGAAGGAGGTTAAGGGGTAACCTAATAGAGCCATACAAGATGATCAGAGGATTAGATAGGGCGGACAGTGAGAGCCTTTTTCCTCGGATGGTGATGGCTAGCACGAGGGGACATAGCTTTAAATTGAGGGGAGATAAATATAGGACAGATGTCAATGGTAGGTTCTTTGCTCAGAGAGTAGTAAGGGCGTGGAATGCCCTGCCTGCAAAAGTAGTCGACTCGCCAACATTAGGGGCATTTAAATGGTCATTGGATAAACATATGGATGATAATGGAATAGTGTAGATGGGTTTTAGATTTGTTTCACAGATCAGCGCAACATCGAGGGCCGAAGGGCCTGTACTGCGCTGTAATGTTTTATTGTTCTATAAGAGAGGAAGGAAAGAAGTTGAAAAGGATGGAGGAGGCTATGTCACAGCACAGCGACCCGATCACTTCGATGGGTGAGGAGTTGCGGAGGGTGGTTGAGGTCAACAAAGGGCTCAAAGCCTTGGGGGAGGACCTGGAGAACAGGCCAAGGAGGCAAAATCTTCTTATCGTAGGTCTGCCGGAGGGAGCGGAGGGCCTGAGGCTGACCGAATACTTTGCAAAGATGTGGGTGGAGTTGATGGGGGAGGGAGAAGAACCCTCCCGATACAAGCTGGACAGGGCACATTGGTCACTAAGGCTGAAGCCAAAAGCAAATGAGCCGCCAAGAACAGTCGTCCTCAAGTATCGTACCCAGGAAAAGGTCCGAAACTGGGCGAAGCAAAGGCGAGAGGTGAAAGGGGAGGGTGCTGGTATACAAATTTACCAAGATTTGACAATGGATTGGCAAAAAGGTGGGCGGCTCTCGGAGACAAAGACATGAGATTTGGAGTGGCATATCCCGCGAAATTGAGGGTGACGTGCAATTTGAAGGGTCTCTATTTCAGAACGGTGGAGGTGGCGGAGTCATTTGTGAAGGCCGAAGGATTGGGACTGAAATGAGAGATGGGACTGGAAATGTGACCTGGACTGAGGGGAAGGGGACTGGGCATAGTCTTTGTTTTTCGTTTATGGTATTTTACATTTCTGTACTGGGTGGCGGGAAAGTAGGGGTCTTGGGGTTGGTTGAATGTGGGAGGGTACTCTAGCTGTGTTTAGAGTATTTGTGCTTTGGAGGATATGTGCACTAGATTTGGTGGGAGTAGTTGGGAGGTGGATTGTTTTTTTTTGTTCCTGGGATTGTGCCATGGAAGAGGGGATTTGGAGGAGGGGTGTTCAGGTAGGGGCCCCCGCACTAGCAAGCAGAGTTTGGCCCAGAGAATGGGAGTGTGGTGGGGAGAGGGGCCGTGGCTGTCAGTCTGGTTGAGCAGATTTCGATGGGCCTGGGAGGCGTGAAAAGTGGGGAGGGGAGGAAAAGTGATACTGGGTGAAGGGTTGATATGGGGAAGCAGTGTTTTTTTTTGAGGGGTGGAGTGGTGGTGGTGGTGTTTTGACGGTAACAAAAAGATTAGGCCTGACAGGCAGGCTATGATGATGGTGGATAGGAAGTGAAGTGTTGGGTGCTCTGAGACACAGACGAACCAACACGGTTGCGATTGGTACAACGCAGTTTTATTTCTTTTAACTATTTATATAACAAACTCTGGTACTCAGCACATGGTGACTGTCTGAGTGTCTGGCTTGGAGGTCCTTGCCCTGAGCCGTCTCCTGCTGGACTTCTCAGGAAGTGTCGTGTTCCTTGTTTTGTACTGTGTATGCTCTTGTCTGTGATTGGCTATCGTGTTGTGTGTGCTAATTGGTCCATTGATCTGTCCATCACTATGTATGTGTGTATGTGCTGTGATGTTCACTTGAATATCATGACAGGAAGGATGGGGATGGGGGGCTGAGAGGCCCGCAGTCAGAATAGTAACGTGGAACATGAGGGGTTAGGGGGACATGTGAAGAGATTGAAGCTTTTCACTCATTTGAAGAGTTTAAAGGCGGATGTAGTGATGCTGCAGGAGTCTCATCTGAGGGTCAGAATAGTAACGTGGAACATGAGCGGTGAGGGGGAGTCTCACCTGAGGGTGAAAGATCAGGTGAGGCTTAGGAAGGGCTGGGTGAGTCAGCTATTTCACTCAGTGTTTGATAGTTGGGCTCGGGTACTGGTAGGCAAGAGGGTACGGTTTCAGATGGAGAAGGTGGTGGCACATCAAGGGGGCAGGTATGTAGTAGTGACGGCTGCGCTGGAGGGTAGGATTGTGGCATTAGTGAGCGCATATGGTCCCAACTGGGACAATGTGGGGTTTTCAAAGAAGGTGATGGGTGCTATCCTGGATCCGGATACCCAGGAGCTGATAGTAGGGGAGATTGGAACATGGATCAAAAGGTGGACAAGTCCCAGCCACGCTCGCTGTCCCAATCTGGGGGGGGGGGGGGGGGGGCAAAAGCATTGGCTGGGCTTATGGGTGGGTTAGGAGGAGTAGGTCCGGGAATTTTCTACATCCAGAGGTATGGGAGTATTCTTTTTTTCTCGCCGGTACACAAGGTGCACTCAAGAATTTACTTCTTCATGGTGGGAAAGGCCCTATTGGCTGTGATTTAGAGATCTGAGTACTTAGCACTGGATGGATGTGGTACTGGAAAAAGGGGTGGATCCGAGGCCGGGGTGGAAAATGGATGTGGGGTTACTAGCAGGCCGGAGCTTCTGTAAAAAGATTGGGAAGGTGATTGAGGTGTATGTGATGTTTAATTATATGGGGGAGGTCTTGCAATCGGTGGTCTGCAAGGCGTTGAAGGCAGTAGTAATAAAATAAAATAATAAATAATCTGGTGTGATGACAATAATCTCTCCCTCAATGTCAACAAAACGAAGGAGATTGTCATCGACTTCAGGAAGCATAGTGGAGAACATGCCACTGTCTACATCAATGGGAACGAAGTAGAAAGGGTCGAGAGCTTTAAGTTTATAGGTGTCCAGATCACCAACAGCCTGTCCTGGTCTCCCCTTACTGACACTATAGTTATAATTAAGAAAGCCCACCAACGACTCTACTTTCTCAAAAGACTAAGGAAATTTGCCATGTCACCTACGACTCTCGCCAATTTCTACAGATGCACCATAGAAAGCGTTCTTTCTGGTTGTAACACAGCTTGGTATGGAGCCTGCTCTGCCCAAAACCGCAGGAAATTACAAAAGGTCGTGAATGTAGCCCAATCCATCACGCAAACTAGCCTCCCATCCATCGACTCTGTCTACAATTCCCGCTGCCTCGGAAAGGCAGCCAGCATAATTAAGGACCCCACCCACCCTGGACATCTCTTCCACCTTCTTCCGCCAGGAAAAAGATACAAACGTTTGAGGTCACGTACCAACCGAATCAAGAACAGCTTCTTCCCTACTGCCATCAGACTTTTCAATGGACCTACCTCGTATTAAGTTGATCTTTTCTCTACGCCTTGCTATAACTGTAATGCATGATTAATTAAACTCGAAGACGAGGTTATATCATAACTGAAGGCTTTAATAGACTAGATCTGTTCCCCAGCAGCTACGGTACAGAATGAGGGCTGCTGAGACGGCACCTGTTCTTATACCCCACCTGTCAGGGCAGAGCCACATACCAAACAGCCAATGGTAAGCTGCTAGGCTTACCCAATGGTCTACAGCCTCCACCCAATGGTCTACAGCCTCTCGGGTACTGCAATACCTGATACTACCACATTCACCCCCTGTTAAAAAAGAGTCTGGCGGGGGTGGTGGCCAGTGGTTACAATTGCATTCAACATGGTATGATCAGATATGGGGGTACCGTGAGTATTTACAAGCGTGGAAGATATATACAGTCAGTGTTCATTTACAGTTACAGTGTAGCAATCAGTCGGTTGGGTGGCCTGGTCGTCCTCCTGGATCATCTGAGCCTCTGTGGTGATTCTGGTGGGGGTCCGGGCGTCTGCGACTCCGGGAGCGTGGCTTCGTCGTCCATGGCAGCTTCGTCACCCCTAGACGGCGCTGGTGGGGCAAACGGTTGACACGAGAGGGGGGCGCCTGTAGGGGGCGTCGGTGGGTGGGATGGCCTAGGTAGGAGCGGCGGGAGGACCGACCCCCCCAGTGAGTAGCTGTGGGGGGGGGGGGGAGGGGGGGGGGTAATGGTTCGGGTGCGCGTGGGGTTCCGGCGGCGGCAGGTCCCGGAGGGAGACTGTATCTTGCCGGCCGTCAGGGAACGCCACGTAGGCGTACTGGGGGTTAGGGTGCAGCAGGTGGACCCTTTCGACCAACGGGTCTGACTTGTGCCCCCCGCACGTGCTTCCAAAGCAGGATGGGTCCGGGTGTCGCTCGCCAGGTTGGGAGCGAGGTCTCGGAGGAGGACATCCTGGGGAAGACAAGGAGACGTTCATGAGGTGTCTGATTGGTAGTTGTACAGAGCAGCGACCGAATGGCGTGGAGGGCCTCCGGGAGGACTTCCTGCCAGCGGGAGATGGGGAGAGACCTGGACCACAGGGCCAGTAGGACGGTCTTCCAGACCGTTCCGTTCTCCCTCTCTACCTGCCCGTTTCCCCGGGGGTTGTAACTGGCCGTCCTGCTTGAGGCGATGCCATTGCTGAGCAGGAATTGACGCAGTTCGTCGCTCCTATCACTGTGTATGTACGCGGGGAACCCGAACAGTGTAAAGATACCCTGGAGGGCCTTGATGACAGTGGTTGTGGTCATGTCGCGGCAGGGGATGGCGAATGGGAACCGGGAGTACTCGTCAATCACGTTCAGGAAGTACGTGTTGCGGTCGGTGGAGGGGAGGGGGCCTTTGAAGTCCATGCTGAGGCGCTCAAAGGGACGGGACGCCTTTATCAGGTGCGCCCTCTCTGGCCGGTAGAAGTGCGGTTTGCACTCCACGCAGATTTGGCAGTCCCTGGTGACTGTCCTGACCTCCTCGATGGAGTAGGGCAGGTTGCGGGACTTAATGAAGTGGAAAAAGCGAGTGACCCCCAGGTGGCAGAGGTCCTCGTGGTGGGCTCGGAGGCGGTCCACTTGTGCGGTGGCACACGTGCCACGGGACAGGGCATCGGAAGGCTCGTTTAGCTTCCCAGGACGGTACAAGATCTCGTAGTTGTAGGTGGAGAGTTCTATCCTCCACCGCAAGATCTTGTCGTTCTTTATCTTGCCCCGCTGTGCATTATCAAACATGAACTCCACCGACCGTTGGTCAGTGAGGAGAGTGAATCTCCTGCCGGCCAGGTAATGCCTCCAGTGTCGCACAGCTTCTACTATGGCATGTGCCTCCTTTTCGACCGAGGAATGGCGAATTTCTGAAGCATGGAGGGTGCGGGAGAAGAAGGCCACGGGTCTGCCCGCTTGGTTGAGGGTGGCGGCCAGAGCTACGTCGGACGCATCGCTCTCGACCTGGAAGGGGAGGGACTCGTCGATGGCGCGCATCGTGGCCTTTGCAATGTCTGCTTTGATGCGGCAGAAGGCCTGGCGGGCCTCCGTCGACAGGGGGAAGGTTATGGACTGGATTAGGGGTCGGGCTTTGTCTGCGTAGTTGGGGACCCACTGTGCGTAATAGCTGAAAAACCCGAGGCAGCGCTTCAGGGCCTTGTGGCAGTGAGGGAGGGGGAATTCCATAAGGGGGCGCATGCGTTCAGGGTCGGGGCCTATAACTCCATTTCGCACTACGTAGCCGAGAATGGCTAGGCGGTCGGTGCTAAAGACGCATTTATCCTTATTGTACGTTAAGTTAAGGATTTTCGCGGTCTGGAGAAATTTTCGGAGGTTGGTGTCGTGGTCCTGCTGGTCATGGCTGCAGATGGTGACATTATCAAGATACGGGAACGTTGTGCGTAAGCCGTACCGGTCAACCGTTCGGTCCATCTCGCATTGGAAGACCGAGACCCCATTAGTGACACCAAAGGGAACACTTAAAAATTGGTAGAGCCGCCCATATGCTTCGAAGGCAGTGTACTTGCGGTCACTAGTGCGGAGGGGTAGCTGATGGTAGGCGGACTTGAGATCCACCGTGGAGAAGACCTTGTATTGCGCGATCCTGTTCACCAGGTCGGATATGCGGGGGAGAGGGTACGCATCCAGCTGCGTAAACCTGTTGATGGTCTGACTGTAGTCAATGACCATCCTATGTTTCTCCCCGGTCTTTACCACCACTACTTGAGCTCTCCAGGGACTGTTGCTAGCTTCATGACCCCTTCCCTCAGTAGCCTTTGGACCTCTGACCTGATGAAGGTCCGGTCCTGGGCACTGTACCGTCTGCTCCTGGTGGCGACGGGTTTGTAATCCGGGGTGAGGTTCGCAAACAGGGAAGGCGGGTCAACCTTAAGGGCCGCGAGGCTGCAGACAGTAAGGGGGGCTATAGGGCCGCCAAATTTAAAAGTGAGGCTTTGCAAGTTACATTGGAAGTCCAAACCCAGGAGTGTAGCCGCGCAGAGGTGCGGCAGGACATAAAGGCGGAAATTGTTGAATTTCCTGCCTTGGACAGTGAGGTTTGCTAGGCAGAACCCCTTTATCTCCACTGAGAGTGACCCAGAGGCCAGGGAGATTCTTTGGTTTACGGGGTGGGTAACAAGTGAACAGCGCCTTACCATGTCGGGGTGTATAAAGTTCTCCGTGCTCCCAGAGTCGATCAGGCAAGACGTCTCGTGGCCGTTGAAGATTGTCGTCGTTGCTGTTGCGAGTGTCCGAGGCAGATTTTGGTCGAGCATCACCGAGGCCAGATGGAGCAGTTGTGGGTTGTGATCGGGCAGCATGTAGTCGGCTGTGCTGGGGGCCTGGGGCCCCATCCAACATGACGTCTCCCATTGATCGCACATGGTGGTCGGGGATGTACAAAATGGCGGCGGGGAATGACAAAATGGCGGTGCCCATCCGTCCAGCGTGGCGTCCGAGGGGCAAGATAGCCGCAGCTGTGGGTCGGGCGTGGCCCTCGGAAAGGGGGGTGGCGGTGAGTGCTGGCTGCCTGGGGCCCGAAGGGAAGGTTGCCGCGGCGGTCCGGAGTTGTTGGAGACTGCGGCAACAGCTCGTGCTTGACAGACCCCCACAAAATGGCCCTTCGTGCCGCAGCCTTTGCAGATGAAGGTGCGGGCTGGGCAGCGCGGGCGGGGGTGCTTCACCTGCCCGCAGAAGAAGCAACAGGGCCCAACAGAGCTAGCGGGCCTTAATACAGCGCAGGCCTGCGGGGACACGGGGAAGGTCAGTGGGGCTGCCGCTGCGGGATGCCACGCAGCCCAGGGGGCCGCTGCGTGCTCGGGCGGGGAGGGTATCGATCCAGGGAGTGAGATGGGGAGGGTATCAATCCAGAGAGTGTGATGGGGAGGGTATTGATTCAGAGAGTGTGATGGGGAGGGTATCGATTCAGAGAGTGTGATGGGAGGGTATCGATTCAGAAAGTGTGATGGGGAGGGTATCGATTCAGAGAGTTTGATGGGGAGGGTATTGATTCAGAGAGTGTGATGGGGAGGGTATCGACTCAGAGACAGTGATGGGGAGGGTATGGATTCAGAGAGTGTGATGGGGAGGGTATTGGTTCAGAGAGTGTGATGGGGAGGGTATTGATGGGGAGGGTATCGATTCAGAGAGTGTGATGGGGAGGGTACCGATTCAGAGAGTGTGATGGGGAGGGTATCGTTCAGAGAGTGTGATGGGGAGGGTATCGATTCAGAGAGTGTGATGGGGAGGGTATCGATTCAGAGAGTGTGATGGGGAGGGTATTGATTCAGAGACAGTAATGGGGAGGGTATTTATTCAGAGAGTGTGATGGGGAGGGTATTGATTCAGAGAGTGTGATGGGGAGGGTATTGATTCAGAGAGTGTGATGGGGAGGGTATTGATTCAAAGAGTGTGATGGGGAGGGTATTGATTCAGAGAGTGTGATGGGGAGGGTATCGATTCAGAGAATGTGATGGGGAGGGTATCGATTCAGAGAGTATGATGGGGAGGGTATCGATTCGGAGACAGTGATGGGGATGGTATTTATTCAGAGAGTGTGATGGGGAGGGTATTGATTCAGAGACAGTGATGGGGAGGGTATTTATTCAGAGAGTGTGATGGGGAGGGTATCGATTCAGAGAGTGTGATGGGGAGGGTATTGATTCAGAGAGTGTGATGGGGAGGGTATTGATTCAGAGACAGTGATGGGGAGGGTATTTATTCAGAGAGTGTGATGGGGAGGGTATCGATTCAGAGAGTGTGATGGGGAGAGTATTGATTCAGAGACAGTGATGGGGAGTGCATCGATTGAGAGAGTGTGATGGGGACGGTATTGATTCAGAGAGTGTGATGGGGAGCGTATTGATTCAAAGAGTGTGATGGGGAGGGCATTGATTCAGAGAGTGTGATGGGGAGGGTATCGATTCAGAGAATGTGATGGGGAGGGTATCGATTCAGAGAGTGTGAAGGGGAGGGTATCGATTCAGAGAGTTTGAAGGGGACGGTATCGATTCCGGGAGTGTGAAGGGGAGGGTATTGATTCAGAGAGTGAGATGGGGAGGGTATCGATTCAGAGAGTGTGATGGGAAGGGTATTGATTCAGAGAGTGTGATGGGGAGGGTATTGATTCAGAGAGTGTGATGGGGAGGGTATTGATTCAAAGAGTGTGATGGGGAGGGCATTGATTCAGAGAGTGTGATGGGGAGGGTATCGATTCAGAGAATGTGATGGGGAGGGTATCGATTCAGAGAGTGTGAAGGGGAGGGTATCGATTCAGAGAGTTTGATGGGGAGGGTATCGATTCAGAGAGTGAGATGGGGAGGGTATCAATTCAGAGAGTATGATGGGGAGGGTATCGATTCGGAGACAGTGATGGGGAGGGTATTGATTCAGAGCGTGTGATGGGGAGGTTCTTGATTCAGAGACAGTGATGGGGAGGGTATCGATTCAGAGAGTGCGATGTGCAGGGTATTAATTCAGAGAGTGTGATGGGGAGGGTATTTATTCAGAGAGTGTGATGGGGAGCGTATTGATTCAGAGAGTGTGATGTGGAGTGTATCGATTGAGAGAGTGTGATGTCGAGGTTATTGATTCAGAGAGTGTGATGGGGAGGGTATAGATTCAGAGAGTGCGATGTGCAGGGTATTAATTCAGAGAGTGTGATGGGGAGGGTATTTATTCAGAGAGTGTGATGGGGAGCGTATTGATTCAGAGAGTGTGATGGGGAGTGTATCGATTGAGAGAATGTGATGACGAGGCTATTGATTCAGAGAGTGTGATGCGGAGGTTATTGATTGATTCAGAGAGTCTGATGGGGAGGGTTTTGATTCAGAGAGTGTGATGGGGAGGTTATTGATTCATAGACAGTGATGGGGAGTGTATTTATTCAGAGACGGTGATGGGGAGGGTATTGATTCAGAGAGTTTGATGGGGAGGGTATCGATTCCGGGAGTGTTATGGGGAGGGTATTGATTCAGAGAGTGTGATAGGGAGGGTATCGATTCAGAGAGTGTGATGGGAAGGGTATTGATTCAGAGACGGTGATGGGGAGGGTATCGATTCAGAGAGTGTGATGGAGAGGGTATTGATTCAGAGACAGTGATGGGAGGGTATTTATTCAGAGAGTGTGATTTGCAGGGTATCTGTTCAGAGACAGTGATGGGGAGGGTATCGATTCAGAGACAGTGATGGGGAGTGTATCAATTCAGAGAGTTTGATGGAGAGGGTATTGATTCAGAGACAGTGACGGGGAGGGTATTTATTCAGAGAGTGTGATTTGCAGGGTATCGGTTCAGAGTGTGTGATGGGGGGGGGTATTAATACAGAGAGTGTGAATGGGAGGTTATTAATTCATAGACAGTGATGGGGAGTGTATTTATTCAGAGAGTGTGATGGGGAGGGTATCGATTCAGAGAGTGTGATGGGGAGGGTATTGATTCAGAGAGTGTGATGGGGAGGGTATCGATTCAGAGACAGTGATGGGGAGGGTATCAATTCAGAGAGTGTGACGGAGAGGGTATTGATTCAGAGTCAGTGATGGGGAGGGTATTTATTCAGAGAGTGTGATTTGCAGGGTATCGGTTCAGAGTGTGTGATGGGGGGGATATTGATACAGAGAGTGTGATAGGGAGGGTATCGATTCAGAGAGTGTGATGGGGAGGTTATTGATTCATAGACAGTGATGGGGAGTGTATTTATTCAGAGACAGTGATGGGGAGTGTATTTATTCAGAGAGTGTGATGGGGAGGGTATCGATTCAGAGAGTGTGATGGGGAGGGTATCGACTCAGAGTCAGTGATGGGGAGGGTATGGATTCAGAGAGTGTGATGGGGAGGGTATTGATGGGGAGGGTATCGATTCAGAGAGTGTGATGGGGAGGGTACCGATTCAGAGAGTGTGATGGGGAGGGTATCGTTCAGAGAGTGCGATGGGGAGGGTATCGATTCAGAGAGTGTGATGGGGAGGGTATCGATTCAGAGAGTGTGATGGGGAGGGTATTGATTCAGAGACAGTAATGGGGAGGGTATTTATTCAGAGAGTGTGATGGGAAGGGTATTGATTCAGAGAGTGTGATGGGGAGGGTATTGATTCAGAGAGTGTGATGGGGAGGGTATTGATTCAAAGAGTGTGATGGGGAGGGTATTGATTCAGAGAGTGTGATGGGGAGGGTATCGATTCAGAGAATGTGATGGGGAGCGTATCGATTCAGAGAGTGTGATGGAGAGGGTATCGATTCAGTGAGTTTGATGGGGAGGGTATCGATTCAGAGAGTGAGATGGGGAGGGTATCGATTCAGAGAGTATGATGGGGAGGGTATCGATTCGGAGACAGTGATGGGGATGGTATTTATTCAGAGAGTGTGATGGGGAGGGCATTGATTCAGAGACAGTGATGGGGAGGGTATTTATTCAGAGAGTATGATGGGGAGGGTATCGATTCAGAGAGTGTGATGGGGAGGGTATTGATTCAGAGAGTGTGATGGGGAGGGTATTGATTCAGAGACAGTGATGGGGAGGGTATTTATTCAGAGAGTGTAATGGGGAGGGTATCGATTTAGAGAGTGTGATGGGGAGGCTATTAATTCAGAGAGTGTGATGGGGAGGGTATTGATTCAGAGAGTGTGATGGGGAGAGTATTGATTCAGAGACAGTGATGGGGAGTGCATCGATTGAGAGAGTGTGATGGGGAGGGTATTGATTCAGAGAGTGTGATGGGGAGGGTATTGATTCAAAGAGTGTGATGGGGAGGGCATTGATTCAGAGAGTGTGATGGGGAGGGTATCGATTCAGAGAATGTGATGGGGAGGGTATCGATTCAGAGAGTGTGAAGGGGAGGGTATCGATTCAGAGAGTTTGAAGGGGACGGTATCGATTCCGGGAGTGTTAAGGTGAGGGTATTGATTCAGAGAGTGAGATGGGGAGGGTATCGATTCAGAGAGTGTGATGGGGAGGGCATTGATTCAGAGAGTGTGATGGGGAGGGTATCGATTCAGAGAATGTGATGGGGAGGGTATCGATTCAGAGAGTGTGAAGGGGAGGGTATCGATTCAGAGAGTTTGATGGGGAGGGTATCGATTCAGAGAGTGAGAAGGGGAGGGTATCAATTCAGAGAGTATGATGGGGAGGGTATCGATTCGGAGACAATGATGGGGAGGGTATTGATTCAGAGCGTGTGATGGGGAGGTTCTTGATTCAGAGACAGTGATGGGGAGGTATTGATTCAGAGAGTGCGATGTGCAGGGTATTAATTCAGAGAGTGTGATGGGGAGGGTATCTATTCAGAGAGTGTGATGGGGAGCGTATTGATTCAGAGAGTGTGATGGGGAGTGTATCGATTGAGAGAGTGTGATGGCGAGGTTATTGATTCAGAGAGTGTGATGGGGAGGGTATAGATTCAGAGAGTGCGATGTGCAGGGTATTAATTCAGAGAGTGTGATGGGGAGGGTATTTATTCAGAGAGTGTGATGCGGAGGTTATTGATTCAGAGAGTCTGATGGGGAGGGTTTTGATTCAGAGAGTGTGATGGGGAGGTTATTGATTCATAGACAGTGATGGGGAGTGTATTTATTCAGAGACGGTGATGGGGAGGGTATTGATTCAGAGAGTTTGATGGGGAGGGTATCGATTCCGGGAGTGTTATGGGGAGGGTATTGATTCAGAGAGTGTGATGGGGAGGGTATCGATTCAGAGAGTGTGATGGGAAGGGTATTGATTCAGAGACGGTGATGGGGAGGGTATCGATTCAGAGAGTGTGATGGAGAGGGTATTGATTCAGAGACAGTGATGGGAGGGTATTTATTCAGAGAGTGTGATTTGCAGGGTATCTGTTCAGAGACAGTGATGGGGAGGGTATCGATTCAGAGACAGTGATGGGGAGGGTATCAATTCAGAGAGTGTGATGGAGAGGGTATTGATTCAGAGACAGTGATGGGAGGTTATTTATTCAGAGAGTGTGATTTGCAGGGTATCGGTTCAGTGTGTGTGATGGGGGGGGTTATTGATACAGAGAGTGTGAATGGGAGGTTATTGATTCATAGACAGTGATGGGGAGTGTATTTATTCAGAGAGTGTGATGGGGAGGGTATCGATTCAGAGAGTGTGATGGGGAGCGTATTGATTCAGAGAGTGTGATGGGGAGGGTATCGATTCAGAGACAGTGATGGGGAGGGTATCAATTCAGAGAGTGTGACGGAGAGGGTATTGATTCAGAGTCAGTGATGGGGAGGGTATTTATTCAGAGAGTGTGATTTGCAGGGTATCGGTTCAGAGTGTGTGATGGGGAGAGTATTGATTCAGAGAGTGTGATGGGGAGTGTATCGATTGAGAGAGTTTGATGGCGAGGTTATTGATTCAGAGAGTCTGATGGGGAGGGTATTGATTCAGAGAGTATGATGGGGAGGGTATTGATTCAAAGAGTGTGATGGGGAGGGTATTGATTCAGAGAGTGTGATGGGGAGGGTATCGATTCAGAGAATGTGATGGGGAGGGTATCGATTCAGAGAGTGTGATGGGGAGGGCATCGATTCAGAGAGTCTGATTGGGAGGGTATTGATTCAGAGAGTGTGATGGGGAGGGGATCGATTGAGAGAGTGTGATGGGGAGCCTATCGATTCAGAGATTGTGATGGGGAGGGTATTGATTCAGAGAGTGTGATGGTGAGGGTATTGATTCAGAGCGTGTGATGGGGAGGTTATTGATTCAGAGACAGTGATGGGGGGGTATTTATTCAGGGAGTGCGATGTGCAGGGTATTAATTCAGAGAGTGTGATGGGGAGGGTATTTATTCAGAGAGTGTGATGGGGAGTGTATCGATTGAGAGAGTTTGATGGCGAGGTTATTGATTCAGAGAGTGTGATGGGGAGGGTATCGATTCAGAGAGTGTGATGGGGAGGTTATTGATTCAGAGAGTCTGATGGGGAGGGTATTGATTCAGAGAGTGAGATTGGGAGGGTATCGATTCAGAGAGTATGATTGGGAGGGTATCGATTCGGAGACAGTGATGGGGAGGGTATTTATTCAGAGAGTGTGATGGGGAGGATATTGATTCAGAGCGTGTGATGGGGAGGTTATTGATTCAGAGACAGTGATGGGGAGGGTATTTATTCAGAGAGTGCGATGTGCAGGGTATTAATTCAGAGAGTGTGATGGGGAGGGTTTTTATTCAGAGAATGTGATGGGGAGGGTATTGACTCAGAGCGTGTGATGGGGAGGTTATTGATTCAGAGACAGTGATGGGGAGGGTATTTATTCAGAGAGTGCGATGTGCAGGGTATTAATTCAGAGAGTGTGATGGGGAGGGTATTTATTCAGAGAGTGTGATGGGGAGAGTATTGATTCAGAGAGTGTGATGGGGAGTGTATCGATTGAGAGAGTTTGATGGCGAGGTTATTGATTCAGAGAGTGTGATGGGGAGGGTATCGATTCAGAGAGTGTGATGGGGAGGTTATTGATTCAGAGAGTCTGATGGGGAGGGTATTGATTCAGAGAGTGTGATGGGGAGGGTATTGATTCAAAGAGTGTGATGGGGAGGGTATTGATTCAGAGAGTGTGATGGGTAGGGTATCGATTCAGAGAATGTGATGGGGAGGGTATCGATTCAGAGACTGTGATGGGGAGGGTATCGATTCAGAGAGTCTGATGGGGAGGTTATTGATTCAGAGAGTGTGATGGGGAGGGGATCGATTGAGAGAGTGTGATGGGGAGCCTATCTATTCAGAGATTGTGATGGGGAGGGTATCGATTCAGAGAATGTGATGGGGAGGGTATCGATTCAGAGAGTGTGAAGGGGAGGGTATCGATTCAGAGAGTTTGATGGGGAGGGTATCGATTATGAGAGTGAGAAGGGGAGGGTATCGATTCAGAGAGTGTGATGGGGAGGTTAATGATTCAGAGAGTCTGATGGGGAGGGTATTGATTCAGAGAGTGAGATTGGGAGGGTATCGATTCAGAGAGTGTGATTGGGAGGGTATCGATTCGGAGACAGTGTTGGGGAGGGTATTAATTCAGATAGTGTGATGGGGAGGGTATTTATTCAGAGAGTGTGATGGGGAGAGTATTGATTCAGAGAGTGTGATGGGGAGTGTATCGATTGAGAGAGTTTGATGGCGAGGTTATTGATTCAGAGAGTGTGATGGGGAGGGTATCGATTCAGAGAGTGTGATGGGGAGGTTATTGATTCAGAGAGTCTGATGGGGAGGGTATTGATTCAGAGAGTGTGATGGGGAGGGTATTGATTCAAAGAGTGTGATGGGGAGGGTATTGATTCAGAGAGTGTGATGGGGAGGGTATCGATTCAGAGAATGTGATGGGGAGGGTATCGATTCAGAGACTGTGATGGGGAGGGTATCGATTCAGAGAGTCTGATGGGGAGGTTATTGATTCAGAGAGTGTGATGGGGAGGGGATCGATTTAGAGAGTGTGATGGGGAGGGTATTGATTCAGAGCGTGTGATGGGGAGGTTATTGATTCAGAGACAGTGATGGGGAGGGTATTTATTCAGAGAGTGCGATGTGCAGGGTATTAATTCAGAGAGTGTGATGGGGAGGGTATTTATTCAGAGAGTGTGATGGGGAGAGTATTGATTCAGAGAGTGTGATGGGGAGTGTATCGATTGAGAGAGTTTGATGGCGAGGTTATTGATTCAGAGAGTGTGATGGGGAGGGTATCGATTCAGAGAGTGTGATGGGGAGGTTATTGATTCAGAGAGTCTGATGGGGAGGGTATTGATTCAGAGAATGTGATGGGGAGGGTATTGATTCAAAGAGTGTGATGGGGAGGGTATTGATTCAGAGAGTGTGATGGGTAGGGTATCGATTCAGAGAATGTGATGGGGAGGGTATCGATTCAGAGACTGTGATGGGGAGGGTATCGATTCAGAGAGTCTGATGGGGAGGTTATTGATTCAGAGAGTGTGATGGGGAGGGGATCGATTGAGAGAGTGTGATGGGGAGCCTATCGATTCAGAGATTGTGATGGGGAGGGTATCGATTCAGAGAATGTGATGGGGAGGGTATCGATTCAGAGAGTGTGAAGGGGAGGGTATCGATTCAGAGAGTTTGATGGGGAGGGTATCGATTATGAGAGTGAGAAGGGGAGGGTATCGATTCAGAGAGTGTGATGGGGAGGTTATTGATTCAGAGAGTCTGATGGGGGGGTATTTATTCAGGGAGTGCGATGTGCAGGGTATTAATCAGAGAGTGTGATGGGGACGGTATTTATTCAGAGAGTGTGATGGGGAGTGTATCGATTGAGAGAGTTTGATGGCGAGGTTATTGATTCAGAGAGTGTGATGGGAGGGTATCGATTCAGAGAGTGTGATGGGGAGGTTATTGATTCAGAGAGTCTGATGGGGAGGGTATTGATTCAGAGAGTGAGATTGGGAGGGTATCGATTCAGAGAGTATGATTGGGAGGGTATCGATTCGGAGACAGTGTTGGGGAGGGTATTTATTCAGAGAGTGTGATGGGGAGGGTATTGATTCAGAGCGTGTGATGGGGAGGTTATTGATTCAGAGACAGTGATGGGGAGGGTATTTATTCAGAGAGAGCGATGTGCAGGGTATTAATTCAGATAGTGTGATGGGTAGGGTATTTATTCAGAGAGTGTGATGGGGAGAGTATTGATTCAGAGAGTGTGATGGGGAGTGTATCGATTGAGAGAGTTTGATGGCGAGGTTATTGATTCAGAGAGTGTGATGGGGAGGGTAACGATTCAGAGAGTGTGATGGGGAGGTTATTGATTCAGAGAGTCTGATGGGGAGGGTATTGATTCAGAGAGTGTGATGGGGAGGGTATTGATTCAAAGAGTGTGATGGGGAGGGTATTGATTCAGAGAGTGTGATGGGGAGGGTATCGATTCAGAGAATGTGATGGGGAGGGTATCGATTCAGAGACTGTGATGGGGAGGGTATCGATTCAGAGAGTCTGATGGGGAGGTTATTGATTCAGAGAGTGTGATGGGGAGGGGATCGATTGAGAGAGTGTGATGGGGAGCCTATCGATTCAGAGATTGTGATGGGGAGGGTATCAATTCAGAGAATCTGATGGGGAGGGTATCGATTCAGAGAGTGTGAAGGGGAGGGTATCGATTCAGAGAGTTTGATGGGGAGGGTATCGATTATGAGAGTGAGATGGGGAGGGTATCGATTCAGAGAGTATGATGGGGAGGGTATCGATTCGGAGACAGTGATGGGGAGGGTATTGATTCAGAGCGTGTGATGGGGAGGTTATTGATTCAGAGACAGTGATGGGGAGGTATCGATTCAGAGAGTGCGATGTGCAGGGTATTAATTCAGAGAGTGAGATGGGGAGGGTATTTATTCAGAGAGTGTGATGGGGAGCGTATTGATTCAGAGAGTGTCATGGGGAGTGTATCGATTGAGAGAGTGTGATGGCGAGGTTATTGATTCAGAGAGTGTGATGGGGAGGGTATCGATTCAGAGAGTGCGATGTGCAGGGTATTAATTCAGAGAGTGTAATGGGGAGGGTATTCATTCAGAGACTGTGATGGGGAGCGTATTGATTCAGAGAGTGTGATGGGGAGTGTATCGATTGAGAGAGTGTGTTGGCGAGGTTATTGATTCAGAGAGTGTGATGGGGAGGGTATCGATTCAGAGAGTGTGATGCGGAGGTTATTGATTCAGAGAGTCTGATGGGGAGGGTTTTGATTCAGAGAGTGTGATGGGGAGGTTATTGATTCATAGACAGTGATGGGGAGTGTATTTATTCAGAGACAGTGATGGGGAGGGTATTGATTCAGAGAGTTTGATGGGGAGGGTATCGATTCCGGGAGTGTTATGGGGAGGGTATTGATTCAGAGAGTGTGATGGGGAGGGTATCGATTCAGAGAGTGTGATGGGGATGGTATTGATTCAGAGATGGTGATGGGGAGGGTATCGATTCAGAGAGTGTGATGGAGAGGGTATTGATTCAGAGACAGTGATGGGAGGGGATTTATTCAGAGAGTGTGATTTGCAGGGTATCTGTTCAGAGACAGTGATGGGGAGGGTATCGATTCAGAGACAGTGATGGGGAGGGTATCAATTCAGAGAGTTTGATGGAGAGGGTATTGATTCAGAGACAGTGATGGGGAGGGTATTTATTCAGAGAGTGTGATTTGCAGGGTATCGGTTCAGAGTGTGTGATGGGGGGGGGGTATTGTTACAGAGAGTGTGATGGGGAGGTTATTGATTCATAGACAGTGATGGGGAGTGTATTTATTCAGAGACAGTGATGGGGAGTGTATTTATTCAGAGAGTGTGATGGGGAGGGTATCGATTCAGAGAGTGTGATGGGGAGGGTATTGATTCAGAGAGTGTGATGGGGAGGGTATCGATTCAGAGACAGTGATGGGGAGGGTATCAATTCAGAGAGTGTGACGGAGAGGGTATTGATTCAGAGTCAGTGATGGGGAGGGTATTTATTCAGAGAGTGTGATTTGCAGGGTATCGGTTCAGAGTGTGTGATGGGGAGAGTATTGATTCAGAGAGTGTGATGGGGAGTGTATCGATTGAGAGAGTTTGATGGCGAGGTTATTGATTCAGAGAGTCTGATGGGGAGGGTATTGATTCAGAGAGTGTGATGGGGAGGGTATTGATTCAAAGAGTGTGATGGGGAGGGTATTGATTCAGAGAGTGTGATGGGGACGGTATCGATTCAGAGAATGTGATGGGGAGGGTATCGATTCAGAGAGTGTGATGGGGAGGGCATCGATTCAGAGAGTGTGATGGGGAGGGGATCGATTGAGAGAGTGTGATGGGGAGCCTATCGATTCAGAGATTGTGATGGGGAGGGTATTGATTCAGAGAGTGTGATGGTGAGGGTATTGATTCAGAGCGTGTGATGGGGAGGTTATTGATTCAGAGACAGTGATGGGGAGGGTATTTATTCAGAGAGAGCGATGTGCAGGGTATTAATTCAGATAGTGTGATGGGGAGGGTATTTATTCAGAGAGTGTGATGGGGAGAGTATTGATTCAGAGAGTGTGATGGGGAGTGTATCGATTGAGAGAGTTTGATGGCGAGGTTATTGATTCAGAGAGTGTGATGGGGAGGGTAACGATTCAGAGAGTGTGATGGGGAGGTTATTGATTCAGAGAGTCTGATGGGGAGGGTATTGATTCAGAGAGTGTGATGGGGAGGGTATTGATTCAAAGAGTGTGATGGGGAGGGTATTGATTCAGAGAGTGTGATGGGGAGGGTATCGATTCAGAGAGTGTGATGGGGAGGGTATCGATTCAGAGACTGTGATGGGGAGGGTATCGATTCAGAGAGTCTGATGGGGAGGTTATTGATTCAGAGAGTGTGATGGGGAGGGGATCGATTGAGAGAGTGTGATGGGGAGCCTATCGATTCAGAGATTGTGATGGGGAGGGTATCAATTCAGAGAATCTGATGGGGAGGGTATCGATTCAGAGAGTGTGAAGGGGAGGGTATCGATTCAGAGAGTTTGATGGGGAGGGTATCGATTATGAGAGTGAGATGGGGAGGGTATCGATTCAGAGAGTATGATGGGGAGGGTATCGATTCGGAGACAGTGATGGGGAGGGTATTGATTCAGAGCGTGTGATGGGGAGGTTATCGATTCAGAGAGTATGATGGGGAGGGTATCGATTCGGAGACAGTGATGGGGAGGTTATTGATTCAGAGAGTCTGATGGGGAGGGTATTGATTCAGAGAGTGAGATTGGGAGGGTATCGATTCAGAGAGTATGATTGGGAGGGTATCGATTCGGAGACAGTGATGGGGAGGGTATTTATTCAGAGAGTGTGATGGGGAGGATATTGATTCAGAGCGTGTGATGGGGAGGTTATTGATTCAGAGACAGTGATGGGGAGGGTATTTATTCAGAGAGTGCGATGTGCAGGGTATTAATTCAGAGAGTGTGATGGGGAGGGTATTGATTCAGAGCGTGTGATGGGGAGGTTATCGATTGAGAGAGTTTGATGGCGAGGTTATTGATTCAGAGAGTGTGATGGGGAGGGTATCGATTCAGAGAGTGTGATGGGGAGGTTATTGATTCAGAGAGTCTGATGGGGAGGGTATTGATTCAGAGAGTGTGATGGGGAGGGTATTGATTCAAAGAGTGTGATGGGGAGGGTATTGATTCAGAGAGTGTGATGGGTAGGGTATCGATTCAGAGAATGTGATGGGGAGGGTATCGATTCAGAGACTGTGATGGGGAGGGTATCGATTCAGAGAGTCTGATGGGGAGGTTATTGATTCAGAGAGTGTGATGGGGAGAGGATCGATTGAGAGAGTGTGATGGGGAGCCTATCGATTCAGAGATTGTGATGGGGAGGGTATCGATTCAGAGAATGTGATGGGGAGGGTATCGATTCAGAGAGTGTGAAGGGGAGGGTATCGATTCAGAGAGTTTGATGGGGAGGGTATCGATTATGAGAGTGAGAAGGGGAGGGTATCGATTCAGAGAGTGTGATGGGGAGGTTATTGATTCAGAGAGTCTGATGGGGGGGTATTTATTCAGGGAGTGCGATGTGCAGGGTATTAATCAGAGAGTGTGATGGGGACGGTATTTATTCAGAGAGTGTGATGGGGAGTGTATCGATTGAGAGAGTTTGATGGCGAGGTTATTGATTCAGAGAGTGTGATGGGGAGGGTATCGATTCAGAGAGTGTGATGGGGAGGTTATTGATTCAGAGAGTCTGATGGGGAGGGTATTGATTCAGAGAGTGAGATTGGGAGGGTATCGATTCAGAGAGTATGATTGGGAGGGTATCGATTCGGAGACAGTGTTGGGGAGGGTATTTATTCAGAGAGTGTGATGGGGAGGGTATTGATTCAGAGCGTGTGATGGGGAGGTTATTGATTCAGAGACAGTGATGGGGAGGGTATTTATTCAGAGAGAGCGATGTGCAGGGTATTAATTCAGATAGTGTGATGGGGAGGGTATTTATTCAGAGAGTGTGATGGGGAGAGTATTGATTCAGAGAGTGTGATGGGGAGTGTATCGATTGAGAGAGTTTGATGGCGAGGTTATTGATTCAGAGAGTGTGATGGGGAGGGTAACGATTCAGAGAGTGTGATGGGGAGGTTATTGATTCAGAGAGTCTGATGGGGAGGGTATTGATTCAGAGAGTGTGATGGGGAGGGTATTGATTCAAAGAGTGTGATGGGGAGGGTATTGATTCAGAGAGTGTGATGGGGAGGGTATCGATTCAGAGAATGTGATGGGGAGGGTATCGATTCAGAGACTGTGATGGGGAGGGTATCGATTCAGAGAGTCTGATGGGGAGGTTATTGATTCAGAGAGTGTGATGGGGAGGGGATCGATTGAGAGAGTGTGATGGGGAGCCTATCGATTCAGAGATTGTGATGGGGAGGGTATCAATTCAGAGAATCTGATGGGGAGGGTATCGATTCAGAGAGTGTGAAGGGGAGGGTATCGATTCAGAGAGTTTGATGGGGAGGGTATCGATTATGAGAGTGAGATGGGGAGGGTATCGATTCAGAGAGTATGATGGGGAGGGTATCGATTCGGAGACAGTGATGGGGAGGGTATTGATTCAGAGCGTGTGATGGGGAGGTTATTGATTCAGAGACAGTGATGGGGAGGTATCGATTCAGAGAGTGCGATGTGCAGGGTATTAATTCAGAGAGTGAGATGGGGAGGGTATTTATTCAGAGAGTGTGATGGGGAGCGTATTGATTCAGAGAGTGTCATGGGGAGTGTATCGATTGAGAGAGTGTGATGGCGAGGTTATTGATTCAGAGAGTGTGATGGGGAGGGTATCGATTCAGAGAGTGCGATGTGCAGGGTATTAATTCAGAGAGTGTAATGGGGAGGGTATTTATTCAGAGACTGTGATGGGGAGCATATTGATTCAGAGAGTGTGATGGGGAGTGTATCGATTGAGAGAGTGTGTTGGCGAGGTTATTGATTCAGAGAGTGTGATGGGGAGGGTATCGATTCAGAGAGTGTGATGCGGAGGTTATTGATTCAGAGAGTCTGATGGGGAGGGTTTTGATTCAGAGAGTGTGATGGGGAGGTTATTGATTCATAGACAGTGATGGGGAGTGTATTTATTCAGAGACAGTGATGGGGAGGGTATTGATTCAGAGAGTTTGATGGGGAGGGTATCGATTCCGGGAGTGTTATGGGGAGGGTATTGATTCAGAGAGTGTGATGGGGAGGGTATCGATTCAGAGAGTGTGATGGGGATGGTATTGATTCAGAGATGGTGATGGGGAGGGTATCGATTCAGAGAGTGTGATGGAGAGGGTATTGATTCAGAGACAGTGATGGGAGGGGATTTATTCAGAGAGTGTGATTTGCAGGGTATCTGTTCAGAGACAGTGATGGGGAGGGTATCGATTCAGAGACAGTGATGGGGAGGGTATCAATTCAGAGAGTTTGATGGAGAGGGTATTGATTCAGAGACAGTGATAGGGAGGATATTTATTCAGAGAGTGTGATTTGCAGGGTATCGGTTCAGAGTGTGTGATGGGGGGGGGGTATTGTTACAGAGAGTGTGATGGGGAGGTTATTGATTCATAGACAGTGATGGGGAGTGTATTTATTCAGAGACAGTGATGGGGAGTGTATTTATTCAGAGAGTGTGATGGGGAGGGTATCGATTCAGAGAGTGTGATGGGGAGGGTATTGATTCAGAGAGTGTGATGGGGAGGGTATCAATTCAGAGACAGTGATGGGGAGGGTATCAATTCAGAGAGTGTGATGGAGAGGGAATTGATTCAGAGTCAATGATGGGGAGGGTATTTATTCAGAGAGTGTGATTTGCAGGGTATCGGTTCAGAGTGTGTGATGGGGGGGGGTATTGATACAGAGAGTGTGATAGGGAGGGTATCGATTCAGAGAGTGTGATGGGGAGGTTATTGATTCATAGACAATGATGGGGAGTGTATTTATTCAGAGACAGTGATGGGGAGTGTATTTATTCAGAGAGTGTGATGGGGAGGGTATCGATTCAGAGAGTGTGATGGGGAGGGTATTGATTCAGAGCGTGTGATGGGGAGGTTATTGATTCAGAGACAGTGATGGGGAGGGTATTTATTCAGAGAGTGCGATGTGCAGGGTATTAATTCAGAGAGTGTGATGGGGAGGGTATTTATTCAGAGAGTGTGATGGGGAGAGTATTGATTCAGAGAGTGTGATGGGGAGTGTATCGATTGAGAGAGTTTGATGGCGAGGTTATTGATTCAGAGAGAGTGATGGGGAGGGTATCGATTGAGAGAGTGTGATGGGGAGGTTATTGATTCAGAGAGTCTGATGGGGAGGGTATTGATTCAGAGAGTGCGATGAGGAGGGGATCGATTGAGAGAGTGTGATGGGGAGCCTATCGATTCAGAGATTGTGATGGGGAGGGTATTGATTCAGAGAGTGTGATGGTGAGGGTATTGATTCAGAGCGTGTGATGGGGAGGTTATTGATTCAGAGACAGTGATGGGGAGGGTATTTGTTCAGAGAGTGCGTTGTACAGTGTATTAATTCAGAGAGTGTGATGGGGAGGGTATTTATTCAGAGAGTGTGATGGGGAGAGTATTGATTCAGAGAGTGTGATGGGGAGGGTATCGATTCAGAGAGTGTGATGGCGAGGGCATTGATTCAGAGACAGTGATGGGAGGGTATTTATTCAGAGAGTGTGATTTGCAGGGTATCTGTTCAGAGACAGTGATGGGGAGGGTATCGATTCAGAGAGTGTGATGGAGAGGGTATTGATTCAGAGACAGTGATGGGAGGGTGTTTATTCAGAGAGTGTGATTTGCAGGGTATCTGTTCAGAGACAGTGATGGGGAGGGTATCGATTCAGAGAGTGTGATGGAGAAGGTATTGATTCAGAGACAGTGATGGGGAGGGTATCGATTCGGAGAGTGGGATTGTAAGGGTATCGATTCAGAGAGTGTGTTGGGCAGGGTATCAATTCAGACACCGTGATGGGGGGGGGTATCAATTCAGACACCGTGATGGGGGGGGTATCGATTCAGAGAGTGTGATGGGGAGGGTATTTATTCAGAGACAGTGATGAGGAGGGTATCGATTCAGAGACAGTGATGGGGAGGGTATCGATACAGAGAGTGTGATCGGGAGGGTATCGTTTCAGAGAGTGTGATGGGGAGGGTATCGATTCAGAAAGTCTGATGGCGAGGGTAATGATTCAGAGAGTGTGATGGGAGGGTATCGATTCGGAGACAGTGATGGGGAGGGTATTGTCAAAGGGTGTGATGGGGAGGGTATTGATTCAGAGAGTGTGATGGGAGGGTATCGATTCAGAGAGTGTGATGGGGAGGGTATGGATTCAGAGATTGTGATGGGGAGGGTATTTATTCAGAGAGTGTGATGGGGAGGGTATCGATTCAGAGACAGTGATGGGGAGGGTATCGATTCATACAGTGTGATGGGGAGGATATCGATTCAGAGAGTGTGATGGGGAGGGTATTGATTCAGAGACAGTGATGGGGAGGGTATCGATTCAGAGAGTGTGATTGGGAGGATTTTGATTCAGAGAGTTTGATGGGGAGGTTATTGATTCAGAGACAGTGATGGGGAGGGTATTTATTCAGAGAGTGCGATGTGCAGGGTATTAATTCAGAGAGTGTGATGGGGAGGGTATTTATTCAGAGAGTGTGATGGGGAGCGTATTGATTCAGAGTGTGTGATGGGGAGTGTATCGATTGAGAGAATGTGATGGGGAGGTTATTGATTCAGAGAATCTGATGGGGAGGTTATTGATTCAGAGAATCTGATGGGGAGGGTATCGATTCCGGGAGTGTGATGGGGAGGATATCGATTCAGAGTATGTGATGGGGAGGGTATCGATTCAGAGAGTGTGATGGGGAGGGTATCGATTCAGAGAGTGTGATATGGAGGGTATTGATTCAGAGAGTGTGATGGGGAGGGTATTGATTCAGAAAGTGTGATGGGGAGGGTATTGATTCAGAGAATGTGATGGGTAGGTTTTTTGTTCAGAGACAGTGATGGGGAGGGTATTTATTCAGAGAGTGTGATTTGCAGGGTATCGGTTCAGAGTGTGTGATGGGGGGGTATTGATACAGAGAGTGTGAAGGGGAGGGTATCGATTCAGAGACAGTGATGGGGAGGGTATCGATACAGGGAGTGTGATGGGGAGGGTATCGTTTCAGAGAGTGTGATGGTGAGGGTATCGATTCAGAAAGTCTGATGGGGAGGGTAATAATTCAGAGAGTGTGATGGGAGGGTATCGATTCGGAGACAGTGAAGGGGAGGGTATTGTCAGAGAGTTTGATGGGGAGGGTATTGGGGAGGGTATTGATTCAGAGAGTGTGATGGGTGGGTATCGATTCAGAGAGTGTGATGGGGAGGGTATCGATTCAGAGATTGTGATGGGGAGGGTATTTATTCAGAGAGTGTGATGGGGAGGGTATCGATTCAGAGACAGTGATGGGGAGGGTATCGATTCGGAGAGTGTGATGGGGAGGGTATTGATTCAGGGACAGTGATGGGGAGGGTATCGATTCAGAGAGTATGATGGAGAGGGTATTGATTCAGAGACAGTGATGGGGAGGGTATTTATTCAGAGATTGTGATGGGGAGGTTATTGATTCATAGACAGTGATGGGGAGCGTATTCATTCAGAGACAGTGATAGGGAGTGTATTTATTCAGAGAGTGTGATGAGGAGGGTATCGATTCAGAGAGTGTGATGGGGAGGGTATTGATTCAGAGAGTGTGATGGGGAGGGTAACGATTCAGAGACAGTGATGGGGAGGGTATCAATTCAGAGAGTGTGATGGAGAGGGTATTGATTCAGAGTCAGTGATGGGGAGGGTATTTATTCAGAGAGTGTGATTTGCAGGTTATCGGTTCAGAGTGTGTGATGGGGGGGTTTTGATACAGAGAGTGTGATAGGGAGGGTATCGATTCAGAGAGTGTGATGGGGAGGTTATTGATTCATAGACAGTGATGGGGAGTGTATTTATTCAGAGACAGTGATGGGGAGTGTATTTATTCAGAGACAGTGATGGGGAGGGTATTTATTCAGAGAGTGTGATTTGCAGGGTATCGGTTCAGAATGTGTGATGGGGAGGGTATTTATTCAGAGAGTGTGATGGGGAGGGTATCGATTCAGAGAGTGTGATGGGGAGGGTATTGATTCAGAGCGTGTGATGGGGAGGTTATTGATTCGGAGACAGTGATGGGGAGGGTATTTATTCAGAGAGTGCGATGTGCAGGGTATTTATTCAGAGAGTGTGATGGGGAGAGTATTGATTCAGAGAGTGTGATGGGGAGTGTATCGATTGAGAGAGTTTGATGGCGAGGTTATTGATTCAGAGAGTGTGATGGGGAGGGTATCGATTCAGAGTGTGTGATGGGGAGTGTATCGATTGAGAGAGTGTGATGGCGAGGTTATTGATTCAGAGAGTGTGATGGGGAGCCTATCGATTCAGAGATTGTGATGGGGAGGGTATTGATTCAGAGAGTGTGATGGTGAGGGTGTTGTTTCAGAGAGTAAGATGCGGATGGTATAGATTCAGAGAGTGTAATGTGGAGGGTGTTGATTCAGAGAGTGTCATGGGGAGGGTGTCGATTCAGAGAGTTTGATGGGGAGGGTATCGATTCAGAGTGTGTGATGGGAGGGTATCGATTCAGAGACAGTGATGGGGAGGGTATCGATTCAGAGAGTGTGATGGAGAGGGTATTGATTCAGAGAGTGTGATGGGGAGGGTATCGATTCAGAGACAGTGATGGGGAGGGTATCGATTCAGAGAGTGAGATGGAGAGGGGATTGATTCAGAGACAGTCATGGGGAGGGTATTTATTCAGAGAGAGTGATTTGCAGGGTATCGGTTCAGAGTGTGTGATGGGGGGTTATTGATACATAGAGTGTGATAGGGAGGGTATCGATTCAGAGACAATGATGGGGAGGGTATCGATTCAGAGAGTTTGATGGGGAGGATATCAATTCAGAGAGTGTGATGGGGAGGGTATTGATTCAGAGACAGTGATGGGGAGGGTATCGATTCGGAGAGTGGGATTGGAAGGGTATCGATTCAGAGAGTGTGTTGGGGAGGGTATCAATTCAGACACCGTGATGGGGGGGGTATCGATTCAGAGAGTGTGATGGGGAGGGTATTTATTCAGAGACAGTGATGAGGAGGGTATCGATTCAGAGACAGTGATGGGGAGGGTATCGATACAGAGAGTGTGATCGGGAGGGTATCGTTTCAGAGAGTGTGATGGGGAGGGTATCGATTCAGAAAGTCTGATGGCGAGGGTAATGATTCAGAGAGTGTGATGGGAGGGTATCGATTCGGAGACAGTGATGGGGAGGGTATTGTCAAAGGGTGTGATGGGGAGGGTATTGATTCAGAGAGTGTGATGGGAGGGTATCGATTCAGAGAGTGTGATGGGGAGGGTATCGATTCAGAGATTGTGATGGGGAGGGTATTTATTCAGAGAGTGTGATGGGGAGGGTATCGATTCAGAGACAGTGATGGGGAGGGTATCGATTCATACAGTGTGATGGGGAGTATATCGATTCAGAGAGTGTGATGGGGTGGGTATTGATTCAGAGACAGTGATGGGGGAGGGTATCGATTCAGAGAGAGTGATTGGGAGGATTTCGATTCAGAGAGTTTGATGGGGAGGTTATTGATTCAGAGACAGTGATGGGGAGGGTATTTATTCAGAGAGTGCGATGTGCAGGGTATTAATTCAGAGAGTGTGATGGGGAGGGTATTTATTCAGAGAGTGTGATGGGGAGCGTATTGATTCAGAGAGTGTGACGGGGAGTGTATCGATTGAGAGAATGTGATGGCGAGGTTATTGATTCATAGACAGTGATGGGGAGGGTATTGATTCAGAGAGTGCGATGGGGAGGTTATTGATTCAGAGAATCTGATGGGGAGGTTATTGATTCAGAGAATCTGATGGGGAGGTTATTGATTCAGAGAATCTGATGGGGAGGGTATTGATTCAGAGAGTGTGATGGGGAGGGTATCGATTCCGGGAGTGTGATGGGGAGGATATCGATTCAGAGTATGTGATGGGGAGGGTATTGATTCAGAGAATGTGATGGGTACGTTTTTTGTTCAGAGACAGTGATGGGGAGGGTATTTATTCAGAGAGTGTGATTTGCAGGGTATCGGTTCAGAGTGTGTGATGGGGGGGTATTGATACAGAGAGTGTGAAGGGGAGGGTATCGATTCAGAGACAGTGATGGGGAGGGTATCGATACAGGGAGTGTGATGGAGAGGGTATCGTTTCAGAGAGTGTGATGGTGAGGGTATCGATTCAGAAAGTCTGATGGGGAGGGTAATAATTCAGAGAGTGTGATGGGAGGGTATCGATTCGGAGACAGTGAAGGGGAGGGTATTGTCAGAGAGTGTGATGGGGAGGGTATTGGGGAAGGTATTGATTCAGAGAGTGTGATGGGAGGGTATCGATTAGGAGAGTGTGATGGGGAGGGTATCGATTCAGAGATTGTGATGGGGAGGGTATTTATTCAGAGAGTGTGATGGGGAGGGTATCGATTCAGAGACAGTGATGGGGAGGGTATCGATTCGGAGAGTATGATGGGGAGGGTATTGATTCAGGGACAGTGATGGGGAGGGTATTTATTCAGAGAGTGTGATGGGGAGGGTATCGATTCAGAGACAGTGATGGGGAAGTTATCAATTCATACAGTGTGATGGGGAGGATATCGATTCAGAGAGTGTGATGGGGAGGGTATTGATTTAGAGACAGAGATGGGGAGGGTATCGTTTCGGAGTGTGTGATGGGGAGGGTATTGATTCAGAGATAGTGATGGGGGGGGGTATTTATTCAGAGACAGTTTTGGGGAGGGTATTTATTCAGAGAGTGTGATGGGGAGGGTATTGATTCAGAGAGTGTGATGGGGAGGGTATCGATTCAGAGAGTTTGATGGGGAGGGTATCGACTCAGAGAGTGTGATGGGTAGGTTATTGGTTCAGAGACAGTGATGGGGAGGGTATCGATCCAGAGACAGTGGTAGGGAGGGTATCGATTCAGAGAGTGTGATGGAGAGGGTATTGATTCAGAGAGGGTGATGGGGAGGGTATCGATTCAGAGACAGTGATGGGGAGGGTACCAATTCAGAGAGTGTGATGGACAGGGTATTGATTCAGAGTCAGTGATGGGGAGGGTATTTATTCAGAGAGTGTGATTTGCAGGGTATCGGTTCACAGTGTGTGATGGGGGGCGGTATTGATACAGAGAGTGTGATAGGGAGGGTATCGATTCAGAGAGTGCGATGTGCAGGGTATTAATTCAGAGAGTGTGATGGGGAGGGTATTTATTCAGAGAGTGTGATGGGGAGGTTATTGATTCAGAGACAGTGATGGGGAGGGTATTTATTCAGAGAGTGCGATGTGCAGGGTATTAATTCAGAGAGTGTGATGGGGAGGGTATTGATTCAGAGCGTGTGATGGGGAGGTTATCGATTGAGAGAGTTTGATGGCGAGGTTATTGATTCAGAGAGTGTGATGGGGAGGGTATCGATTCAGAGAGTGTGATGGGGAGGTTATTGATTCAGAGAGTCTGATGGGGAGGGTATTGATTCAGAGAGTGTGATGGGGAGGGTATTGATTCAAAGAGTGTGATGGGGAGGGTATTGATTCAGAGAGTGTGATGGGTAGGGTATCGATTCAGAGAATGTGATGGGGAGGGTATCGATTCAGAGACTGTGATGGGGAGGGTATCGATTCAGAGAGTCTGATGGGGAGGTTATTGATTCAGAGAGTGTGATGGGGAGAGGATCGATTGAGAGAGTGTGATGGGGAGCCTATCGATTCAGAGATTGTGATGGGGAGGGTATCGATTCAGAGAATGTGATGGGGAGGGTATCGATTCAGAGAGTGTGAAGGGGAGGGTATCGATTCAGAGAGTTTGATGGGGAGGGTATCGATTATGAGAGTGAGAAGGGGAGGGTATCGATTCAGAGAGTGTGATGGGGAGGTTATTGATTCAGAGAGTCTGATGGGGGGGTATTTATTCAGGGAGTGCGATGTGCAGGGTATTAATCAGAGAGTGTGATGGGGACGGTATTTATTCAGAGAGTGTGATGGGGAGTGTATCGATTGAGAGAGTTTGATGGCGAGGTTATTGATTCAGAGAGTGTGATGGGGAGGGTATCGATTCAGAGAGTGTGATGGGGAGGTTATTGATTCAGAGAGTCTGATGGGGAGGGTATTGATTCAGAGAGTGAGATTGGGAGGGTATCGATTCAGAGAGTATGATTGGGAGGGTATCGATTCGGAGACAGTGTTGGGGAGGGTACTTATTCAGAGAGTGTGATGGGGAGGGTATTGATTCAGAGCGTGTGATGGGGAGGTTATTGATTCAGAGACAGTGATGGGGAGGGTATTTATTCAGAGAGAGCGATGTGCAGGGTATTAATTCAGATAGTGTGATGGGGAGGGTATTTATTCAGAGAGTGTGATGGGGAGAGTATTGATTCAGAGAGTGTGATGGGGAGTGTATCGATTGAGAGAGTTTGATGGCGAGGTTATTGATTCAGAGAGTGTGATGGGGAGGGTAACGATTCAGAGAGTGTGATGGGGAGGTTATTGATTCAGAGAGTCTGATGGGGAGGGTATTGATTCAGAGAGTGTGATGGGGAGGGTATTGATTCAAAGAGTGTGATGGGGAGGGTATTGATTCAGAGAGTGTGATGGGGAGGGTATCGATTCAGAGAATGTGATGGGGAGGGTATCGATTCAGAGACTGTGATGGGGAGGGTATCGATTCAGAGAGTCTGATGGGGAGGTTATTGATTCAGAGAGTGTGATGGGGAGGGGATCGATTGAGAGAGTGTGATGGGGAGCCTATCGATTCAGAGATTGTGATGGGGAGGGTATCAATTCAGAGAATCTGATGGGGAGGGTATCGATTCAGAGAGTGTGAAGGGGAGGGTATCGATTCAGAGAGTTTGATGGGGAGGGTATCGATTATGAGAGTGAGATGGGGAGGGTATCGATTCAGAGAGTATGATGGGGAGGGTATCGATTCGGAGACAGTGATGGGGAGGGTATTGATTCAGAGCGTGTGATGGGGAGGTTATTGATTCAGAGACAGTGATGGGGAGGTATCGATTCAGAGAGTGCGATGTGCAGGGTATTAATTCAGAGAGTGAGATGGGGAGGGTATTTATTCAGAGAGTGTGATGGGGAGCGTATTGATTCAGAGAGTGTCATGGGGAGTGTATCGATTGAGAGAGTGTGATGGCGAGGTTATTGATTCAGAGAGTGTGATGGGGAGGGTATCGATTCAGAGAGTGCGATGTGCAGGGTATTAATTCAGAGAGTGTAATGGGGAGGGTATTTATTCAGAGACTGTGATGGGGAGCATATTGATTCAGAGAGTGTGATGGGGAGTGTATCGATTGAGAGAGTGTGTTGGCGAGGTTATTGATTCAGAGAGTGTGATGGGGAGGGTATCGATTCAGAGAGTGTGATGCGGAGGTTATTGATTCAGAGAGTCTGATGGGGAGGGTTTTGATTCAGAGAGTGTGATGGGGAGGTTATTGATTCATAGACAGTGATGGGGAGTGTATTTATTCAGAGACAGTGATGGGGAGGGTATTGATTCAGAGAGTTTGATGGGGAGGGTATCGATTCCGGGAGTGTTATGGGGAGGGTATTGATTCAGAGAGTGTGATGGGGAGGGTATCGATTCAGAGAGTGTGATGGGGATGGTATTGATTCAGAGATGGTGATGGGGAGGGTATCGATTCAGAGAGTGTGATGGAGAGGGTATTGATTCAGAGACAGTGATGGGAGGGGATTTATTCAGAGAGTGTGATTTGCAGGGTATCTGTTCAGAGACAGTGATGGGGAGGGTATCGATTCAGAGACAGTGATGGGGAGGGTATCAATTCAGAGAGTTTGATGGAGAGGGTATTGATTCAGAGACAGTGATAGGGAGGATATTTATTCAGAGAGTGTGATTTGCAGGGTATCGGTTCAGAGTGTGTGATGGGGGGGGGGTATTGTTACAGAGAGTGTGATGGGGAGGTTATTGATTCATAGACAGTGATGGGGAGTGTATTTATTCAGAGACAGTGATGGGGAGTGTATTTATTCAGAGAGTGTGATGGGGAGGGTATCGATTCAGAGAGTGTGATGGGGAGGGTATTGATTCAGAGAGTGTGATGGGGAGGGTATCAATTCAGAGACAGTGATGGGGAGGGTATCAATTCAGAGAGTGTGATGGAGAGGGAATTGATTCAGAGTCAATGATGGGGAGGGTATTTATTCAGAGAGTGTGATTTGCAGGGTATCGGTTCAGAGTGTGTGATGGGGGGGGGTATTGATACAGAGAGTGTGATAGGGAGGGTATCGATTCAGAGAGTGTGATGGGGAGGTTATTGATTCATAGACAATGATGGGGAGTGTATTTATTCAGAGACAGTGATGGGGAGTGTATTTATTCAGAGAGTGTGATGGGGAGGGTATCGATTCAGAGAGTGTGATGGGGAGGGTATTGATTCAGAGCGTGTGATGGGGAGGTTATTGATTCAGAGACAGTGATGGGGAGGGTATTTATTCAGAGAGTGCGATGTGCAGGGTATTAATTCAGAGAGTGTGATGGGGAGGGTATTTATTCAGAGAGTGTGATGGGGAGAGTATTGATTCAGAGAGTGTGATGGGGAGTGTATCGATTGAGAGAGTTTGATGGCGAGGTTATTGATTCAGAGAGAGTGATGGGGAGGGTATCGATTGAGAGAGTGTGATGGGGAGGTTATTGATTCAGAGAGTCTGATGGGGAGGGTATTGATTCAGAGAGTGCGATGAGGAGGGGATCGATTGAGAGAGTGTGATGGGGAGCCTATCGATTCAGAGATTGTGATGGGGAGGGTATTGATTCAGAGAGTGTGATGGTGAGGGTATTGATTCAGAGCGTGTGATGGGGAGGTTATTGATTCAGAGACAGTGATGGGGAGGGTATTTGTTCAGAGAGTGCGTTGTACAGTGTATTAATTCAGAGAGTGTGATGGGGAGGGTATTTATTCAGAGAGTGTGATGGGGAGAGTATTGATTCAGAGAGTGTGATGGGGAGGGTATCGATTCAGAGAGTGTGATGGCGAGGGCATTGATTCAGAGACAGTGATGGGAGGGTATTTATTCAGAGAGTGTGATTTGCAGGGTATCTGTTCAGAGACAGTGATGGGGAGGGTATCGATTCAGAGAGTGTGATGGAGAGGGTATTGATTCAGAGACAGTGATGGGAGGGTGTTTATTCAGAGAGTGTGATTTGCAGGGTATCTGTTCAGAGACAGTGATGGGGAGGGTATCGATTCAGAGAGTGTGATGGAGAAGGTATTGATTCAGAGACAGTGATGGGGAGGGTATCGATTCGGAGAGTGGGATTGTAAGGGTATCGATTCAGAGAGTGTGTTGGGCAGGGTATCAATTCAGACACCGTGATGGGGGGGGGTATCAATTCAGACACCGTGATGGGGGGGGTATCGATTCAGAGAGTGTGATGGGGAGGGTATTTATTCAGAGACAGTGATGAGGAGGGTATCGATTCAGAGACAGTGATGGGGAGGGTATCGATACAGAGAGTGTGATCGGGAGGGTATCGTTTCAGAGAGTGTGATGGGGAGGGTATCGATTCAGAAAGTCTGATGGCGAGGGTAATGATTCAGAGAGTGTGATGGGAGGGTATCGATTCGGAGACAGTGATGGGGAGGGTATTGTCAAAGGGTGTGATGGGGAGGGTATTGATTCAGAGAGTGTGATGGGAGGGTATCGATTCAGAGAGTGTGATGGGGAGGGTATGGATTCAGAGATTGTGATGGGGAGGGTATTTATTCAGAGAGTGTGATGGGGAGGGTATCGATTCAGAGACAGTGATGGGGAGGGTATCGATTCATACAGTGTGATGGGGAGGATATCGATTCAGAGAGTGTGATGGGGAGGGTATTGATTCAGAGACAGTGATGGGGAGGGTATCGATTCAGAGAGTGTGATTGGGAGGATTTTGATTCAGAGAGTTTGATGGGGAGGTTATTGATTCAGAGACAGTGATGGGGAGGGTATTTATTCAGAGAGTGCGATGTGCAGGGTATTAATTCAGAGAGTGTGATGGGGAGGGTATTTATTCAGAGAGTGTGATGGGGAGCGTATTGATTCAGAGTGTGTGATGGGGAGTGTATCGATTGAGAGAATGTGATGGGGAGGTTATTGATTCAGAGAATCTGATGGGGAGGTTATTGATTCAGAGAATCTGATGGGGAGGGTATCGATTCCGGGAGTGTGATGGGGAGGATATCGATTCAGAGTATGTGATGGGGAGGGTATCGATTCAGAGAGTGTGATGGGGAGGGTATCGATTCAGAGAGTGTGATATGGAGGGTATTGATTCAGAGAGTGTGATGGGGAGGGTATTGATTCAGAAAGTGTGATGGGGAGGGTATTGATTCAGAGAATGTGATGGGTAGGTTTTTTGTTCAGAGACAGTGATGGGGAGGGTATTTATTCAGAGAGTGTGATTTGCAGGGTATCGGTTCAGAGTGTGTGATGGGGGGGTATTGATACAGAGAGTGTGAAGGGGAGGGTATCGATTCAGAGACAGTGATGGGGAGGGTATCGATACAGGGAGTGTGATGGGGAGGGTATCGTTTCAGAGAGTGTGATGGTGAGGGTATCGATTCAGAAAGTCTGATGGGGAGGGTAATAATTCAGAGAGTGTGATGGGAGGGTATCGATTCGGAGACAGTGAAGGGGAGGGTATTGTCAGAGAGTTTGATGGGGAGGGTATTGGGGAGGGTATTGATTCAGAGAGTGTGATGGGTGGGTATCGATTCAGAGAGTGTGATGGGGAGGGTATCGATTCAGAGATTGTGATGGGGAGGGTATTTATTCAGAGAGTGTGATGGGGAGGGTATCGATTCAGAGACAGTGATGGGGAGGGTATCGATTCGGAGAGTGTGATGGGGAGGGTATTGATTCAGGGACAGTGATGGGGAGGGTATCGATTCAGAGAGTATGATGGAGAGGGTATTGATTCAGAGACAGTGATGGGGAGGGTATTTATTCAGAGATTGTGATGGGGAGGTTATTGATTCATAGACAGTGATGGGGAGCGTATTCATTCAGAGACAGTGATAGGGAGTGTATTTATTCAGAGAGTGTGATGAGGAGGGTATCGATTCAGAGAGTGTGATGGGGAGGTTATTGATTCAGAGAGTGTGATGGGGAGGGTAACGATTCAGAGACAGTGATGGGGAGGGTATCAATTCAGAGAGTGTGATGGAGAGGGTATTGATTCAGAGTCAGTGATGGGGAGGGTATTTATTCAGAGAGTGTGATTTGCAGGTTATCGGTTCAGAGTGTGTGATGGGGGGGTTTTGATACAGAGAGTGTGATAGGGAGGGTATCGATTCAGAGAGTGTGATGGGGAGGTTATTGATTCATAGACAGTGATGGGGAGTGTATTTATTCAGAGACAGTGATGGGGAGTGTATTTATTCAGAGACAGTGATGGGGAGGGTATTTATTCAGAGAGTGTGATTTGCAGGGTATCGGTTCAGAATGTGTGATGGGGAGGGTATTTATTCAGAGAGTGTGATGGGGAGGGTATCGATTCAGAGAGTGTGATGGGGAGGGTATTGATTCAGAGCGTGTGATGGGGAGGTTATTGATTCGGAGACAGTGATGGGGAGGGTATTTATTCAGAGAGTGCGATGTGCAGGGTATTTATTCAGAGAGTGTGATGGGGAGAGTATTGATTCAGAGAGTGTGATGGGGAGTGTATCGATTGAGAGAGTTTGATGGCGAGGTTATTGATTCAGAGAGTGTGATGGGGAGGGTATCGATTCAGAGTGTGTGATGGGGAGTGTATCGATTGAGAGAGTGTGATGGCGAGGTTATTGATTCAGAGAGTGTGATGGGGAGCCTATCGATTCAGAGATTGTGATGGGGAGGGTATTGATTCAGAGAGTGTGATGGTGAGGGTGTTGTTTCAGAGAGTAAGATGCGGATGGTATAGATTCAGAGAGTGTAATGTGGAGGGTGTTGATTCAGAGAGTGTCATGGGGAGGGTGTCGATTCAGAGAGTTTGATGGGGAGGGTATCGATTCAGAGTGTGTGATGGGAGGGTATCGATTCAGAGACAGTGATGGGGAGGGTATCGATTCAGAGAGTGTGATGGAGAGGGTATTGATTCAGAGAGTGTGATGGGGAGGGTATCGATTCAGAGACAGTGATGGGGAGGGTATCGATTCAGAGAGTGAGATGGAGAGGGGATTGATTCAGAGACAGTCATGGGGAGGGTATTTATTCAGAGAGAGTGATTTGCAGGGTATCGGTTCAGAGTGTGTGATGGGGGGTTATTGATACATAGAGTGTGATAGGGAGGGTATCGATTCAGAGACAATGATGGGGAGGGTATCGATTCAGAGAGTTTGATGGGGAGGATATCAATTCAGAGAGTGTGATGGGGAGGGTATTGATTCAGAGACAGTGATGGGGAGGGTATCGATTCGGAGAGTGGGATTGGAAGGGTATCGATTCAGAGAGTGTGTTGGGGAGGGTATCAATTCAGACACCGTGATGGGGGGGGTATCGATTCAGAGAGTGTGATGGGGAGGGTATTTATTCAGAGACAGTGATGAGGAGGGTATCGATTCAGAGACAGTGATGGGGAGGGTATCGATACAGAGAGTGTGATCGGGAGGGTATCGTTTCAGAGAGTGTGATGGGGAGGGTATCGATTCAGAAAGTCTGATGGCGAGGGTAATGATTCAGAGAGTGTGATGGGAGGGTATCGATTCGGAGACAGTGATGGGGAGGGTATTGTCAAAGGGTGTGATGGGGAGGGTATTGATTCAGAGAGTGTGATGGGAGGGTATCGATTCAGAGAGTGTGATGGGGAGGGTATCGATTCAGAGATTGTGATGGGGAGGGTATTTATTCAGAGAGTGTGATGGGGAGGGTATCGATTCAGAGACAGTGATGGGGAGGGTATCGATTCATACAGTGTGATGGGGAGTATATCGATTCAGAGAGTGTGATGGGGTGGGTATTGATTCAGAGACAGTGATGGGGGAGGGTATCGATTCAGAGAGAGTGATTGGGAGGATTTCGATTCAGAGAGTTTGATGGGGAGGTTATTGATTCAGAGACAGTGATGGGGAGGGTATTTATTCAGAGAGTGCGATGTGCAGGGTATTAATTCAGAGAGTGTGATGGGGAGGGTATTTATTCAGAGAGTGTGATGGGGAGCGTATTGATTCAGAGAGTGTGACGGGGAGTGTATCGATTGAGAGAATGTGATGGCGAGGTTATTGATTCATAGACAGTGATGGGGAGGGTATTGATTCAGAGAGTGCGATGGGGAGGTTATTGATTCAGAGAATCTGATGGGGAGGTTATTGATTCAGAGAATCTGATGGGGAGGTTATTGATTCAGAGAATCTGATGGGGAGGGTATTGATTCAGAGAGTGTGATGGGGAGGGTATCGATTCCGGGAGTGTGATGGGGAGGATATCGATTCAGAGTATGTGATGGGGAGGGTATTGATTCAGAGAATGTGATGGGTACGTTTTTTGTTCAGAGACAGTGATGGGGAGGGTATTTATTCAGAGAGTGTGATTTGCAGGGTATCGGTTCAGAGTGTGTGATGGGGGGGTATTGATACAGAGAGTGTGAAGGGGAGGGTATCGATTCAGAGACAGTGATGGGGAGGGTATCGATACAGGGAGTGTGATGGAGAGGGTATCGTTTCAGAGAGTGTGATGGTGAGGGTATCGATTCAGAAAGTCTGATGGGGAGGGTAATAATTCAGAGAGTGTGATGGGAGGGTATCGATTCGGAGACAGTGAAGGGGAGGGTATTGTCAGAGAGTGTGATGGGGAGGGTATTGGGGAAGGTATTGATTCAGAGAGTGTGATGGGAGGGTATCGATTAGGAGAGTGTGATGGGGAGGGTATCGATTCAGAGATTGTGATGGGGAGGGTATTTATTCAGAGAGTGTGATGGGGAGGGTATCGATTCAGAGACAGTGATGGGGAGGGTATCGATTCGGAGAGTATGATGGGGAGGGTATTGATTCAGGGACAGTGATGGGGAGGGTATTTATTCAGAGAGTGTGATGGGGAGGGTATCGATTCAGAGACAGTGATGGGGAAGTTATCAATTCATACAGTGTGATGGGGAGGATATCGATTCAGAGAGTGTGATGGGGAGGGTATTGATTTAGAGACAGAGATGGGGAGGGTATCGTTTCGGAGTGTGTGATGGGGAGGGTATTGATTCAGAGATAGTGATGGGGGGGGTATTTATTCAGAGACAGTTTTGGGGAGGGTATTTATTCAGAGAGTGTGATGGGGAGGGTATTGATTCAGAGAGTGTGATGGGGAGGGTATCGATTCAGAGAGTTTGATGGGGAGGGTATCGACTCAGAGAGTGTGATGGGTAGGTTATTGGTTCAGAGACAGTGATGGGGAGGGTATCGATCCAGAGACAGTGGTAGGGAGGGTATCGATTCAGAGAGTGTGATGGAGAGGGTATTGATTCAGAGAGGGTGATGGGGAGGGTATCGATTCAGAGACAGTGATGGGGAGGGTACCAATTCAGAGAGTGTGATGGACAGGGTATTGATTCAGAGTCAGTGATGGGGAGGGTATTTATTCAGAGAGTGTGATTTGCAGGGTATCGGTTCAGAGTGTGTGATGGGGGGCGGTATTGATACAGAGAGTGTGATAGGGAGGGTATCGATTCAGAGAGTGCGATGTGCAGGGTATTAATTCAGAGAGTGTGATGGGGAGGGTATTTATTCAGAGAGTGTGATGGGGAGAGTATTGATTCAGAGAGTGTGATGGGGAGTGTATCGATTGAGAGAGTTTGATGGCGAAGTTATTGATTCAGAGAGTGTGATGGGGAGGGTATCGATTCAGAGATTGTGATGTGGATGGTATAGATTCAGAGAGTGTAATGTGCAGGGTATTGATTCAGAGAGTGTGATGGGGAGGGTGTCGATTCAGAGAGTGTGATGGGGAGGGTATCGATTCGGAGTGTGTGATGGGAGGGTATCGATTCAGAGACAGTGATGGGGAAGGTATCGATTCAGAGAGTATGATGGAGAGGGTATTGATTCAGAGAGGGTGATGGGGAGGGTATCGATTCAGAGACAGTGATGGGGAGGGTATCGATTCAGAGAGTGTGATGGAGAGGGGATTGCTTCAGAGACAGTCATGGGGAGGGTATTTATTCAGAGAGTGTGATTTGCAGGGTTTCGGTTCAGAGTGTGTGATGGGGGGTATTGATACATAGAGTGTGATAGGGAGGGTATCGATTCAGAGACAATGATGGGGAGGGTATCGATTCAGAGAGTGTGATGGGGAGGATATCGATTCAGAGAGTGTGATGGGGAGGGTATTGATTCAGAGACAGTGATGGGGAGGGTATCGTTTCGGAGAGTGGGATTGGAAGGTTATTGATTCAGAGCGTGTGATGGGGAGGTTATTGATTCAGAGACAGTGATGGGGAGGGTATTTATTCAGAGAGTGCGATGTGCAGGGTATTAATTCAGAGAGTGTGATGGGGAGGGTATTTATTCAGAGAGTGTGATGGGGAGAGTATTGATTCAGAGAGTGTGATGGGGAGTGTATCGATTGAGAGAGTTTGATGGCGAGGTTATTGATTCAGAGAGTGTGATGGGGAGGGTATTGATTCAAAGAGTGTGATGGGGGGGGCATTGATTCAGAGAGTGTGATGGGGTGGGTATCGATTCAGAGAATGTGATGGGGAGGGTATCGATTCAGAGAGTGTGAAGGGGAGGGTATCGATTCAGAGAATTTGATGGGGAGAGTATCGATTCAGAGAGTGAGATGGGGAGGGTATCGATTCAGAGAGTATGATGGGGAGGGTATCGATTCGGAGACAGTGATGGGGAGGGTATTTATTCAGAGAGTGTGATGGGGAGGATATTGATTCAGAGATAGTGATGGGGAGGGTATTTATTCAGAGAGTGTGATGGGGAGGGTATCGATTCAGAGGGTGTGATGGGGAGGGTATTGATTCAGAGCGTGTGATGGGGAGGTTACTGATTCAGAGACAGTGATGGGGAGGGTATCGATTCAGAGAGTGCGATGTGCAGGGTATTAATTCAGAGAGTGTGATGGGGAGGGTATTTATTCAGAGATTGTGATTGGGAGCGTATTGATTCAGAGAGTGTGATGGGGAGTGTATCGATTGAGAGAGTGTGATGGCGAGGTTATTGATTCACAGAGTGTGATGGGGAGGGTATTGATTCAGAGAGTGTGATGGGGAGGTTATTGATTCATAGACAGCGATGGGGAGTGTATTTATTCAGAGACAGTCATGGGGAGGGTATTGATTCAGAGAGTTTGATGGGGAGGGTATCGATTCCGGGAGTGTTATGGGGAAGGTATTGATTCAGAGAGTGTGATGGGGAGGTTATCAATTCAGAGAGTGTGATGGGGAGGGTATTGATTCAGAGACGGTGATGGGGAGGGCATCGATTCAGAGAGTGTGATGGGGAGGGTATCGATTCAGAGAGTGTGATGGAGAGGGTATTGATTCAGAGACAGTGATGGGAGGGTATTTATTCAGAGAGTGTGATTTGCAGGGTTGCTGTTCAGAGACAATGATGGGGAGGGTATCGATTCAGAGACAGTGATGGGGAGGGTATCGATTCAGAGAGTGTGATGGAGAGGGTATTGATTCAGAGACAGTGATGGGGAGGGTATTTATTCAGAGATTGTGATTTGCAGGGTATCGGTTCAGAGTGTGTGATGGGGGGGGTATTGATACAGAGAGTGTGATAGGGAGGGTATCGATTCAGAGACAGTGATGGGGAGGGATTGATTCAGAGAGTGTGATGGGGAGGTTATTGATTCATCGACAGTGATGGGGAGTGTATTTATTCAGAGACAGTGATGGGGAGTGTATTTATTCAGAGAGTGTGATGGGGAGGGTATCGATTCAGAGAGTGTGATGGGGAGGGTATTGATTCAGAGAGTGTGATGGGGAGGGTAACGATTCAGAGACAGTGATGGGGAGGGTATCAATTCAGAGAGTGTGATGGAGAGGGTATTGATTCAGAGTCAGTGATGGGGAGGGTATCGATTCAGAAAGTCTGATGGGGAGGGTAATAATTCAGAGAGTGTGATGGGAGGGTATCGATTCGGAACATGAAAGCTACTGACCGTTGGTCAGTGAGGAGAGTGAATCTCCTGCCGGCCAGGTAATGCCTCCAATGTCGCACCGCTTCCACTATGGCTTGGGCTTCCTTTTCCACTGAGGAGTGGCGGATTTCTGAGTCGTGGAGGGTTCGGGAGAAAAAGGCCACAGGTCTGCCCGCTTGGTTTTGGGTGGCCGCTAGAGCTACATCGGAGGCGTCGCTCTCGACCTGGAAGGGGAGGGACTCGTCGATGGCGCGCATCGTGGCCTTTGCGATATCCGCTTTGATGCGGCTGAAGGCCTGGCAAGCCTCTGTCGACAGAGGGAAGGTCGTGGTCTGTATTCGGGGGCGTACCTTGTCTGCGTACTGGGGGACCCACTGGGCGTAATATGAAAAGAACCCCAGGCAGCGTTTTAGGGCTTTTGAGCAGTGAGGGAGGGGAAATTCCATGAGGGGGCGCATACGTTCGGGGTCGGGGCCTATTATCCCATTGCGCACTACATATCCCAAGATGGCTAGCCGGTTTGTGCTAAAAACGCACTTGTCCTCGTTGTATGTGAGGTTCAAGGCTTTAGTGGTCTGGAGGAATTTTTGGAGGTTGGCGTCGTGGTCCTGCTGATCGTGGCCGCAGATGGTTACATTGTCGAGATACGGGAACGTGGCCTGCAACCCGTGTTGATCAACCATTTGGTCCATCTCTCGTTGGAAGACCGAGACCCCGTTTGTGACGCCAAATGGGACCCTTAGGAAGTGGTATAATCGCCCGTCTGCCTCGAAGGCTGTGTACTTGCGGTCACTTGGGCGGATGGGGAGCTGATGGTAGGCGGACTTGTGGTCCACGGTGGAGAAGACCTTATATTGGGCAATCCGATTGACCATGTCGGATATGCGGGGGAGAGGGTACGCATCTAGCTGTGTGTACCAGTTGATGGTCTGGCTATAGTCTATGGCCATCCTTTGCTTCTCCCCTGTCTTTACTACTACCACCTGTGCTCTCCAGGGACTATTGCTGGCCTGGATTATGTCTTCCTTCAGTAGCCGCTGGACTTCGGACCGAATGAATGTCCGGTCATGGGCGCTGTACCGTCTGCTCCTAGGGGCGACGGGTTTGCAATCCGGGGTGAGGTTTGCAAACAAGGATGGGGGCTCAACTTTGAGGGTTGCGAGGCCGCAGATAGTGAGTGGGGGTATTGGGCCGCCGAATTGAAACATTAGGCTCTGCAGGTTGCACTGGAAATCTAATCCCAGTAATGTGGGCGCGCAGAGTTGGGGAAGGACGTAGAGCCTGTAGTTTTTAAACTCCCTCCCTTGCACCGTTAGGGTCACTATGCAGAACCCTTTGATCTCTACGGAGTGGGATCCTGCAGCTAAGGAAATCTTTTGCTTACTGGGACGGATGGTCAAAAAACAGCGTCTTACCGTGTCGGGGTGGATGAAGCTTTCTGTGCTCCCGGAGTCGACCAGGCATGGTGTCTCGTGCCCGTTGATCAGCACCGTTGTTGTTGTCGTCGTCTGGAGCGTCCGGGGCCGTGCTTGGTCCAGCGTCATTGAGGCCAGACGTGGTCGTAGTGCTTCAGTGTCTTCCTCGAACCCCGTTGAGCCGTCGATGCTGGGGTCCATTGTTGCCGTCCAAGATGGCGGTGGGGGTGAACAAAATGGCCACCCCCATGCATCGCACAGGGCTGGGGGGTCCCAAGATGGCGGCGGGGTGGACAAAATGGCCGCCCCATGCGTCGCACAGGGCTGGGGGGTCCCAAGATGGCGGCGCCCCTCCTCCCCTCGTCGTGGCCGGGACCCAAAATGGCGGCGCCTGCGGGTCGCACATGGGGCGCTGGGGGGTTGGGGAGCGCTTGAAACGCGCAGGACTCCTTGTTCTCCGGGGACAGCGGTGGCCGGGCCCCAAAATAGCTGTGCCTGCGGGTCGTACATGGGGCGCTGGGGGGGTTGGGGAGCGTTAGAAACGCGCAGGACTCCTTCTTCTCCTGGGACAGCGGGGACCTCCCGGGACCGGCACACAGCCGCGAAATGGCCCTTTTTCCCGCAGCTCTTGCAAATCGCTGCGCGGGCCGGGCAGCGCTGCCGGGGGTGTTTCGCCTGGCCGCAGAAATAGCAGCGGGCCCCCCTGGGACGACTTGGCGTCTGAACCGCGCAAACCTGTGGGGTGGGGGGGGGTTTGTCGCGATGGGGGTCCACGGAGCCCAAGGGGCTGCCGCGCGGTCGGGGCCGTACGTGCGGGCGTTTCGCGCGGCCACATCTAGGGAGGCTGCAAGGGCCCGTGCCTCTGAGAGTCCTAGCGACTCTTTTTCTAAAAGTCTTTGGCGGATTTGGGGAGAGTTCATACCTGCCACAAAAGCATCGCGAATTAACATGTCCGTGTGTTCAATCACGTTTACCGGCGGGCAGCTGCAGGTCCGTCCCAAAATTAGCAGCGCGGCGTAGAATCCGTCTAGCGATTCTTCGGGACTTTGCCGTCCCGTTGTAAGTTGGTAGCGTGCGTAGATCTGGTTCACTGGGCGAACATAGATGCTCTTTAGTGCTGCGAACGCCGTCTGGAAATCCTCTGCGTCTTCGATGAGAGGGAAAATTTCCGGGCTTACCCTCGAGTGCAGGACCTGTAGTTTCTGGTCTTCTGTGACCCGGCCGGGGGCCGTTCGGAGGTATGCTTCGAAACAAGTCTGCCAGTGTTTAAAAACTGCTGCTGAGTTCACTGCGTGGGGGCTGATCCTCAGGCATTCCGGGTGATCCTGAGCTCCATAGTCCTTTAATCTCGCTTAATAAATTGTAGCGCACAAAGACTCACAAGAGACGAATAGAGATGAAGTCGATGAGGCTTTATTAAGCGTGACTTGTTCCCCGCAGTTCAGTAACAGACTGGCCTGCGGGGGAGAACTCCTGGTTCTTATACTCCGCCTTCAGGGCGGAGCTAGAGGTCAACAGCCAACCAGGACCTGGGATCTGTCAGCCAATGACATCATGGCTTCACAGTCCCATATGACCCCTAATGCATACTACCACATAGTGCAATTACATCATAGTTACAGTGCAATGAGAGCAAGGATAATCCAGGGAACTACAGGCCGGTGAGCCTTACGTCAGTGTCAGGAAATTACTGGAGAGAATTCTTCAAGACAGGATCTACTCCCATTTGGAAGCAAATGGATGTATTAGTGAGAGGCAGCATGGTTTTGTAAAGGGGAGGTCGTGTCTCACTAACTTGACAGAGTTTTTCGAAGAGGTCACAAAGATGATTGATGCAGGTGGGGCAGTGGATGTTGTCTATATGGACTTCAGTAAGGCCTTTGACAAGGTCCCTCATGGTAGACTGGTACAAAAGATGAAGTCACACGGGATCAGAGGTGAGCTGGCTAGGTCATAGAAGGCAGAGAGTAGCAATGGAAGGGTGCTTTTCTAATTGGAGGGCTGTGACTAGTGGTGTTCCGCAGGGATCAGTGCTGGGGCCTTTGTTGTTCGTCGTATATATAAATGATTTGGAGGAAAATTTTACTGGTCTGATTAGTAAGTTTGCAGACGACACAAAGGTTGGTGGAATTGCGGATAGCGATGAGGTCTATCAGAGGATATAGCAGGATTTAGATCGTTTGGAGACTTCCCTTCATAATCTTATATGTTTCTATAAGATCCCCCCTCACCCTTCTAAATTCCAACGAGTACAGTCCCAGTCTACTCAACCTCTCCTCGTAATCCAACCCCTTCAGCTCTGGGATTAACCTAGTGAATCTCCTCTGCACACCCTCCAGTGCCAGTACGTCCTTTCTCAAGTAAGGAGACCAAAACTGAACACAATACACCAGGTGTGGCCTCACTAACACCTTATACAATTGCAGCATAACCTCCCTAGTCTTAAACTCCATCCCTCTAGCAATGAAGGACAAAATTCCATTTGCCTTCTTAATCACCTGTTGCACCTGAAAACCAACTTTCTGCGACTCATGCACTAGCACACCCAGGTCTCTCTGCACAGCAGCATGTTTTAATTTTTTAACATTTAAATAATAATCCCTTTTGCCGTTATTCTTACCAAAATGGATAACCTCACATTTGTCAACATTGTATTCCATCTGCCAGACCCTAGCCCATTCACTTAGCCTGTCCAAATCCCTCTGCAGACTTCCAGTATCCTCTGCACTTTTTGCTTTACCACTTATCTTAGTGTCGTCTGCAAACTTGGACACATTGCCCTTGGTCCCCAACTCCAAATCATCTATGTAAATTGTGAACAGTTGTGGGCCCAACACTGATCCCTGAGGGACACCACTAGCTACTGATTGCCAACCAGAGAAACACCCATTAATCCCCACTCTTTGCTTTCTATTAATTAACCAATCCTCTATCCATGCTCCTACTTTCCCCTTAATGCCATGCATCTTTATCTTATGCAACAACCTTTTCTTCGCAGTTAGATCTCAGTTATAGCGCAGTTAGATCTCAGTTATAGTGCAGTGAGATCACAGTTAGAATGCAGTTAGACCTCAGTTCTAGTGCAGCTAGATCACAATTATAATGCAGTCAGATCACAGTAATGGTGCAATTAGATCTCGGTTATAGTGCAATTAGATCTCAGTTATATTTCAGTTAGATCACAGTTATCGTGCAATTAGATCACAGTTATAGTGCAATTAGATCACAGTTATAATGCAGTTAGATCTCAGTTATGGTGCAGTGAGATCGGTTATAATGCAGGTAGATCTCAGTTATAATGCAGTTAGATCATAGTTATAGTGCAGTTAGAGCTCAGTTATAATGCAGTTAGATCTCAGTTATAAAGCAGTTAGATCACAGTCACAGTGCAGTTTGGTCACAGTTATAATGCTGTTAGATCTCAGTTAAAGTGCAGTTAGATCCCCGTAATAGTGCAGTTAGATTTCAGTTATCGTGCAGTTAGAACACAGTAATAGTGCAGTACGATCTCAGTTACAGTGATGTTAGATCACAGTTATGGTGGAGTTATAGTTCTCGAAAACACTTATAGTGCAGCTAGACCACAGTTAGAATGCAGTTATATCAGAGTTATAATGCAGTTAGATCTCCGCTATGGTGCAGTTAGATCACATTTATAGTGCCATTAGATCACAGTCACAGTGCAGTTAGATCAAAGTTATAGTGCAGTTAGATCACAGTTAGAATGCAGTTAGATCTCAGTTATAGTGCAGTTAGATCATAGTTATAGTGCAGTCAGATCATAGTTTTTTTTTTTTTAAATGTTTTATTTAATTATTTTTCCCAAACAACAATTTTTCCCCTCTTACAAAGCAAACGCAACAATAACAATACAGAAATTTTTAACAATACACAAGTAACAAAACCCCATTATCTTTGACCTAAACTAAACTAAACCAACTGGTACCAGCTCTGAAATCCTCCATCCATTCTTCCTGGGGCGAACCTATGGTTGTTCCTGATTGGGGACCCCACCAGGGCTCCCAGCACCCCTCTCTGTCGCCTCCACTGTTCCCAGATATTCAATGTTGCCGCCACCACCGGGTTCGTGGTAAACTTTTTAGGTGAGATCGGTAGCGGCGCCGTCACCAGCGCCTCTAAACTCGTCCTTTTACAGGACTTTCTCTCCAGTCTTTTCCACGCCGCTCCCTCACCCTCCATCATCCATTTACGTATCATTGCCACATTGGCGGCCCAATAGTAATCGCCCAAGTTCGGTAGTGCCAATCCTCCTCTGTCCCTACTACGTTAAAGGAACCCCCTCCTTACTCTCGGAACTTTCCCTGCCCACACGAAGCTCGTGATGCTCCTGTCTATTTTATTAACAAAGGTCTTGGTGATTAGTATAGGGAGATATTGAAATACAAATAAGAACCTCGGGAGGACATCATCTTAATTGCTTGCACCCTGCCCGCCAGCGATAGAGGCTGCATGTCCCACCTCTTGAAGTCCTCCTCCATTTGTTCTACCAACCGTGTCAGATTAAGTCTGCGCAAGGTTCCCCAGCTCCTAGCGATCTGAATCCCCAGGTATCGGAAGTTTCTTTCCACTTTCCTTAGAGGCAAGCCTTCTATCTCTCTACTCTGGTCCCCTGGATGTATCACAAATAATTCACTCTTCCCCGTGTTTAGCCTATACCCCGAGAAATCCCCAAACCCCCTCAAAATTCGCATAACCTCTATCATTCCCCCCGCTGGGTCCGACACGTATAACAATAGGTCATCCGCGCATAACGAGACTCGGTGTTCTTCTCCCCCTCTAATCACCCCTCTCCATTTCCTGGAGTCTCTCAACGCCATGGCCAGAGGTTCAATTGCCAACGCGAACAACAATGGAAACAGCGGGCATCCCTGTCTTGTTCCCCTATATAATCGGAAATACTCCGATCTATGTCGACCTGTAACTACGCTTGCCGTTGGAGCCCCATAAAAAAGTCTAACCCAACTAATAAACCCGTTCCCAAACCCAAACCTCCTTAACACTTCCCATAAGTACTCCCACTCCACCCTATCAAATGCCTTCTCTGCGTCCATTGCCGACACTATCTCTGCCTCCCCCTCCACTGGGGGCATCATTATCACCCCTAATAGTCGTTGCACGTTAACATTCAGTTGTCTCCCTTTTACGAACCCTGTCTGGTCTTCATGCACCACCCCTGGGACACAGTCCTCTATCCTCGATGCCAGTACCTTTGCCAACAATTTGGCGTCCACGTTCAATAATGAAATGGGTCTATAAGACCCGCACTGCAACGGATCTTTATCCCTCTTCAAAATTAACGATATCGTCGCCTCCGACATCGTCGGGGGTAGAGTCCCCCCTTCCCTGGCCTCATTGAACGTCCTCACCATCAACGGGGCCAACAAGTCCACATATTTTCTGTAATATTCCACCGGGAACCCGTCTGGTCCCGGGGCCTTCCCTGCTTGCAT